>NC_133621.1:272099541-272441624 GCF_048593235.1 Sminthopsis crassicaudata | reverse complement strand
GTGTGGAGGCAGACAGCTGCTTGAGCTGCGCACTTTCTGTCAGCATTTACTTCATGACAAGCCTTGGAATTAATGCTTGGCCAGGAAAAAACCCTACAAATAATCACCAACAGAAGACATCCTTGAAATTCGCCAGAAAAGGTCTGTGTTTGTTTGGGGGAGGGGACAAACAGACAGAGTGCAGACTGAGGGCAAGCAGCCAGAGCAAGGCAGGCAGCTCACACAGCTCAGACCTGAGGGGGGAGGGGTGCGATCTCTTCTCCAGAACGACCTTTAACCCAGTGTGGATACCCCTTCTTGGCAGTAAGGCAGGATCAGCAGAGAAAGTGTAAACACCGGAGGTGAAGAAAAAAAACTCAGAAAGCTAGCGTGTCTTGGGACCCGGCCATCCCCACCCCCACACACAGTGACTCAACATGTTCTCAGAAGCTCAGAGCAGAGACACAGTGCATCCATCACTGTCCTGTTAGCTCCTCGCTGCTGTCTCCCACAGTCTGTAGAGAAAGCTCGCTTACACCATCCAGCCCCAAACCCCCACCCCAGAAACAGACCAATTGTTTCTCTTGGCAATTTGTTTTCTCCCATTCCCGCTCTGACAAAAGGAACAAAAAATTTAAAGGGGCTCTAACCATTGACAGCTTTTGTATGGATAGAGAGCAGAGTTCAAACCCTAAGGAGACTAAAAGCAGACTGTCTCCAGAGGAATCCCCTAAGGAAGCTATGATCTGCTCCTCAATACACAAAATTCTCATAGAGGAAATCAAAAAGGCTCTATGAGAGCTAGAAGAGAAATGGGAAAAGGAAAGGGAAGCTTGGCAAGAGAGTCTGGAGAAGTCATCCCACACATTTAAAGACAGAGTGGATAAAGAAATCAAATCATTGGAAAAAAAATATAGTGAATTGAAAAAGGTAAACAACTCCAAGGAAAACAGGATTTGTGAGTTAGAAATAGAAAACAGCTCTCTAAAAGATAAAATTGATGAGATGGAAAAAATTCCATAGAAGATAAAAACTCAATTGGACAATTACAAAAAGATATAAAAAAAGACAGTGAAGAAAATACATCATTGAAAATTATAATCGAACACGTAGAAATGAATGACTCCAGGAGAAACCAAGAAGTAGTCAAGCAAAACCAGAAAAACAAAACAACTGAAAAGAATGTCAAGTACCTTATTGGAAAGACAATAGACTTCGAAAACAGATCCAGGAGAGACAATTTGAGAATAATCAGACTCCCTGAAAAATGTGACAAAAAAAAAGAACCTGGACACTATTTTCCAGGAAATTATCAAAGAGAACTGCCCAGATGTTTTGGAAACACAGGGTAAAATAGACATTGAAAAAATTCATCAATCACCTACTGAAAGGGAAGCTAAAATCCAAACGCCAAGAAATATAGTGGCCAAATTCAAGAACCAGCAGACAAAGGAAAAAATATTGGAAGCTACTAGAAAAAAGTAATTCAGATATAGAGGAGCCACAATAAGGATAACCCAGGATCTAGCAGCATCAACATTAAAGGAACGAAGGGCCTGGAATATGATATTCAGAAAGGCTAAGCAACTTGGCAAACAGCCAAGAATAACTTACGCAGCCAAAATGAGCATCCTTTTCCAGGGAAGAAGATGGACATTTAACGAAATAAATGAATTCCATCTATTCTTGATGAAAAAAACACATTTCCACAAAATGTTTCATCTTCACATACAGAACTCAAGAGATTTCTAAAAAGGTAAAAAGAAATCTTGAGGACTATATTTCTGCCATCAAGATATGTAAAAAACACATGTATAATTTGTCCTAGAAACTAGAGGTGGAAAGGAAATAATATCCTAAAAAAGGGTAAAGTGGTGGTACTATATCTCATGAAGAGGCAAAGGTAACCTATTATATCTCAGAGAAAGAAAGGAGAGGGATGAACATAGTGTGTATCAATAGACATATTAAGTTTATGGTGAAACTTCTTCCACTTCATTGAAAAGTGAGAGGTAAGGAGTAAGATAAGGGGAAGGGAACACAGAAATTTCGAGGAAAAGGGTAAAATAAGGGGAGGAACTTTAAGGTGGGGGAGAGATCCTAAAAAGGGAGGGCTGTGAAAAGCAAGTGGTGTTCACAAGTTTAATACTGGGTAGGGGGGTAAAAGGGAAGGAAAGGGGAAAAGCATAAGCAGGGTTAATAGGATGACAAGCAATATAGAATTAGTCCTTCTAACCATAAATGTGAATGGGTCAAACTGCCTCAAAAAAAGGAAGCAGTTAGCAGACTGGATTAGAAGTCAGAATCCTACTATATGTTGTTTACAGGAAACACACCTGAAACAGGGTGAGACATTCAAACTAAAAGTAAAAGGGCGGAGCAGAATCTATTATGCTTCAGGCAAAACTAAAAAAAGCAGGAGTAGCCATCCTCATCTCAGATCAAGCAAAAACAAAAATTGATCTAATTAAAAGAGATAAGGAAGGGCATTGTATCCTGCTAAAGGGCATCATCAATAATGAAGCAGTATCAATATTAAACATATATGCACCAAGTGGTGCAGCATCTAAATTCTTAAAAGAGAAATTAAGAGAGCTGCAAGAGGAAATAGATAGCAAAACTATAATAGTGGGAGATCTCAACCTTGCTCTCTCAGAATTAGATAAAGCAAACCACAAAATAAATAAGAAAGAAGTCAAAGAGGTAAATAGAATACTAGAAAAGTTAGGAATGATATATCTTTGGCGAAAGCTAAATGGAGACAGAAAGGAGTAAACTTTCTTCTCAGCAGTTCATGGAACCTATACAAAAATTGATCATATACTAGGGCATAAAAACCTCAAAATCAAATGCAGTAAGGCAGAAATAGTAAATGCATCCTTTTCAGACCATAATGCAATCAAAATTACATTTAAAAAAAAGCCGGGGGAAAATAGACCAAAAAATAATTGGAAACTAAATAATCTTATACTAAAGAATGATTGGGTAAAACAGCAAATCATAGACATAATTAATAAATTCACCCAAGAAAATGACAATAATGAGACATCATACCAAAATGTGTAAGATACAGCCAAAGCAGTAATAAGGGGAAGTTTTATATCTCTACAGGCCTACTTGCATAAAATAGAGAAAGAGAGGGCCAACGAATTGGGCTTACAACTAAAATTGCTAGAAAAGGAACAAATTAAAAAGCCCCAGACAAAGACAAAACTTGAAATTCAAAAAATAAAAGGTGAGATTAATAAAATTGAAAGTAAAAAAACTATTGAATCAATTAATAAAACTAGGAGTTGGTACTATGAAAAAACCAACAAAATAGACAAACCCTTAGTAAACCTGATTAAAAAAAGGAAAGAGAAAAAGCATAGTATGGCAGAAACTAGGCATGGACCCACATTTAACACCACATACTAAGATTAGATCAAAATGGATCCAACATTTAGGCATAAAGAACGAAATCATAAATAAATTGTAGGAACATGGGATGGTTTACCTCTCAGACTTTTGGAGGAGGAAGGAGTTTGTGTCCAAGGGAGAACTAGAGACCATAATGGATCACAAAACAGAAAATTTTGATTACACCAAATGAAAAATTTCTGCACAAACAAAACTAATGAAACAAGATTAGAAGGGAAGTAACAAATTGGGAAAACTTTTTTACAGTTAAAGGTTCTGATAAAGGCCTCATCTCCAAAATATACAGAGAATTGACTTTAATTTATAAGAAATCAAGCCATTCTCCAATTGATAAATGGTCAAAGGATATGAACAGACAATTTTCAGATGATGAAATTAAAACTATTTCTCCTCATATGAAAGAGTGTTCCAAATCACTATTGACCAGAGAAATGCAAATTAAGACAACTCTGAGATATCATTACACCCCTGTCAGATTGGCTAAGATGACAGGAACAAATAATGATGAATGTTGGAGGGGCTGTGGGAAAACTGGGACACTGATGCATTGTTGGTGGAGTTGTGAAAGAATCCAACCATTCTGGAGAGCAATCTGGGATTATGCCCAAAAAGTTATCAAAATGTGCATACCCTTTGACCCAGCCATACTACTACTGGGCTTATACCCCAAGGAACTACTAAAGAAGGGAAAGGGACCTGTATGTGCCAAAATGTTTGTGGCAGCCCTTTTCATAGTGGCTAGAACCTGGAAGATGAATGGATGCCCATCAATTGGAGAATGGCTAGGTAAATTATGGTATATGAATGTTATGGAATATTATTGTTCTGTAAGAAATGACCAACAGGAGAAATACAGAGAGGCTTGGAGAGACTTACATCAACTGATGCTAAGTGAAACGAGCAGAACAAGAAGATCATTATACGCTTCAACAATGATACTGTACGAGGATGTATTCTGATGGAAGTGGATATCTTAAACATAGAGAAGAGCTAATCCAATTCCAATTGATTAATGGTGGACAGAATCAGCTACATCCAGAAAAGGAACACTGGGAAATGAGTGTAAACTGTTATTTTTACCTTCTGAATCCAATTCTTCCTGTGCAACAAGAAATTTGGTTCTACACACATATATTGTATCTAGAATATATTGTAATATATTTAACATGTATAAGACTGCCTGCCATCTGGGGGAGGGGGTTGGGGGAGGAAGGGAAAAAATCTGAACAGAAGTAAGTGCAAGGGATAATGTTGTAAAAAATTACCCATGCATATGTACTGTCAAAAAAAAAAGTTATAATTATAAAATAAAATTAAAATTAAAAAAAGAACATAAGAAAAAAAAAAGAAAAGTGAGAGGGAAAGAGTAAGCTAAGGGGAAGGGAATACAGAAATTGTGAGGAAAAGGGGTGAAATAGGGGGAGGAATTTTAAGGTGGGGGAGGGACACTAAAAAGGGAGGGTTGTGAAAAAAAAAGTTGTGTTCACAAGTTTAATACTGGGGAGGGGGGTAAGAGGGAAGGAAAGGAGAAAAGCATAAGCAGGGGTTCACAGGATGGCAAGCAATATAGAATTAGTCATTCTAAGCATAAATGTGAATGGGGTAAACTCCACATAAAGAGGAAGCAGTTAGCAGACTGGATTAAAAACCAGAAACCTACTCTATGATTACAGTAAAGGCACCTGAAGCAGGGTGATACATTCAGAATAAAAGTAAAGGGGTGGAGCAGAATCGACTATGCTTCAGGTGAAGCCAAAAAAGCCATCCTCATCCAAGCAAAAAGAAAACTTGATCTAATTAAAAGAGATGAGGGCATTATATCTTGCTAAAGAGTAGCATACATAATGAAGCAGTATCAATATTCACACCAAGTGGTGCAGCATCTAAATTTTTAAAAGACAAATTAAGAGAGCTACAAAAAGAAATAGACAGCAAAACTATCATAGTGGGAGATCTCAAACTTGCACTCTCAGAATTAGATAAATCAAACCACAAAATAAGAAAGAAGTCAAAGAGGTAAATAGAATACTAGAAAAGTTTGATATGATAGATCTTTGGCAAAAGCTAAATGGAGACAGAAAAGAGTACCTATACAAAAATTGATCATACACTAGGACATAAAAAAACTCAAAATCAAATGGAGTAAGGCAGAAATATTAAATGCATCCTTTTCAGACCACAATGCAATGAAAATTACATTCAATAAAAGGCCAGGGGAAAATAGACCAAAAATAATTGGAAACTAAATGATTTTATACTAAAGAATGATTGGGTGAAACAGCAAAACATAGACATAATTAATAACCTCACCCAAGAAGATGACAATAATGAGAAATCCTACTAAAATGTGTGGGATACAGCCAAAGCAGTAATGAGGGGAAGTTTTATATCTCTAGAGGCCTACTTGCATAAAATAGAGAAAGAGAAGGTCAATGAATTGGGCTTACATCTAAAAATGCTAGAAAAGGAACAAAGTAAAAACCTCCAGACAAACACGAGACTTGAAATTCAAAAAATAAAAGGTGAGATTAATAAAATTGAAAGTAAAAAAACTATTGAATTAATTAATAAAACTAAGAGTTGGTTCTATGAAAAACAAACAAACAAACAATAAAATAGACAAACCCGTAGTATATCTGATTAAAAAAAAGAGAAGAGGAAAAGCAAATTGTTAGTCTTAAAAAAGAAAAGGGAAAACTCACCACTAATGAAGAGGAAATTAGAACAATAGTTAGGAGCTAATTTGCCCAACTTTATGCCAATAAATTCGATAACTTAAATGAAATAGAAGAATACCTTCAAAAATATAGCTTGCCCAGATTAACAGAGGAAGAAGTAAATAGTCTAAATAGTCCCATTTCAGAAAAAAGAAATAGAACGAGCTATTAAACAACTCCCTAAGAAAAAATCCCCAGGCCAGATGGATTTACATGCGAATTCTACCAAACATTTAAAGAACAACTAACTCCAATGCTATATAACCTATTGGAAAAAATAGGGATGGAAGGAGTCTTACCAAATTCCTTTTATGACACAGACATGGTACTGATACCTAAACCAGGTAGGCTGAAAACTGAGATAGAAAATTATAGACCAATCTCCCTAATGAATATGGATGCTAAAATCTTAAATAAAATATTAGCAAAAGACTACAAAAAATCATCCCAGGATAATACACTATGACCAAGTGGGATTTATAAGTGGGGTTTATACCAGGAATGCAAGATTGGTTCAATATTAGGAAACGATTAGCATAATCAACTATATCAATAACCAAATTGACAAAAAATCTATGATCATGTCAATAGATGAAGAAAAAGGATTTGATAAAATCCAACATCCATTCCTACTAAAAACACTTGAGAGTATAGGAATAAATGGACTATTCCTTAGAATAATCAGGAGCATATATTTAAGATCGTCAGTAAGCATAATATGTAATGGCGATAGACTGGAACCTTTCCCAGTAAGATCAGGAGTGCAACAAGATTGCCCACTATCACCATTACTATTCAATATAGTACTAGAAACACTAGCCTTGGCAATAAGAGCCGAGAAAGAGATTCAAGGAATTAGAGTAGGTAATGAGGAAATCAAACTATCATTCTTTGCAGATGACATGATGGTATACTTAGAAAACCCCAAAGACTTTGCTAAAAAGCTATTAAAATTATTCAGAACTTTAGCAAAGTTGCAGGATACAAAATAAATCGACCGAAATCCTCAGCATTTGTATACATTACCAACACAGTGCAATACCAAGAGATACAAAGAGAAAGAGAAAATTCATTCAATATAACGGTCCATAGTATGAAATATTTCGGAATATATCTACCAAAGGAAAGTCAGGAATTATATGAGCAAAATTACAAAACACTTGCCACAAAAATAAAGTCAGATTTAAATAATTGGAAAGACATTAAGTGCTCTTGGATAGGCCGAGCGAATATAATCAAGATGACAATACTCCCTAAACTAATCTATTTATTTAGTGCTATACCAATCAGACTCCTAAGAAACTATTTTAATGACCTAGAAAAAAATAACAACAAAATTCATATGGAAGAACAAAAGGTCGAGAATTTCAAGGGAAGTAATGAAGAAAAAAATCAAATGAAGGTGGCCTAGCTGTACCTGATCTACAACCATATTATAAAGCTGCAGTCACCAAAACCATTTGGTATTGGCTAAGAAATAGACTAGTTGATCAGTGGAATAGGGTAGGTTCACAGGGCAAGATAATGAATAAAAATAGCAATCTAGTGTTTGACAAACCCAAGGACCCCAGCTTCTGGGATAAGAACTTTGACAAAAATTGCTGGGAAAATTGGAAATTACCATGGCAGAAAATAGGCATTGACCCACACTTCACACCCTACACCAAGCTCAGGTCAAAATGGGTTCATGACCTAGGCATAAAGAATGAGATTATAAATAAACTAGAGGAATATAGCATAGTTTACCTCTCAGACCTGTAGAAGAGGAATGAATTTATGACCAAAGAAGAACTAGAGATCATGATTGATCATAAAATAGAAAATTTTGATTATATCAAATGGAAAAGTTTTTGTACAAACAAAACGAATGCAGACAAGATTAGAAAGGAAGCAATAAACTGGGAAATCATTTTTACCAAAGTCAAAGATTCTGATAAAGGCCTCATTTCCAAAATATATAGAGAATTGACTCTATAAGAAATCAAGCCATTCTCCTATTGAAAAACGGTCAAAGGATATGAACAAGCAATTCTTCGACAAAGAAGTTGAAACTAGTTCTAGCCATATGAAAAGATGTTCCAAGTCATTATTAATCAGAGAAATGCAAAGACAACTCTGAGATACCACTAAATACCTGTCAGATTGGCTAGAATGACAGGGAAAGATAATGCGCAATGTTGGAGGGGATGTGGCAAAACTGGGACACTGATACATTGTTGGTGGAATTCCACATACATCCAGCCATTCTGAAGGACGATTTGGAACTATGCCCAAATAGTTATCAAACTGTGTATACCCTTTGATCCAGCAGTCTCACTACTGGGCTTTTATCCCAAAGAGATCTTAAAGAAGGGAAAGGGACCTCTATGTTCAAGAATGTTTTTGGCAGCCCTCTTTGTAGTGACCAGAAACTGGAAACTAACTGGATGCTCATCAATTGGAGAATGGCTGAATAAATTGTGGTATATGAATATTATGGAATATTATTGTTCTGTAAGAAATGACCAACAGGATGATTTCAGAAAGGCCTGGAGAGACTTACATGAACTGATGCTGAGTGAAATGAACAGGACAAGGAGATCATTATATCCTTCAATACTATGATGATCAATTCTGATGGACGTGGCCATCTTCAACAATGAGATGAACCAAATAAGTTCCGATAGAGCAATAATTAATTGAACCAGCTACATCCAGCAAAAGAACTCTGGGAGATGACCATGAACCACTACATAGAATTTCCAATCCCTCTAATTTTGTCCGCCTGCATTTTGGATTTCCTTCACAGGCGAAATGTAAATGTATACTATTTCAAAGTCCGATTCGTTTTGTTCAGCAAAACAACTGTTTGTTCATGTAAACATATATTGTATTTAATTTATACTCTAACATATTTAACATGTATTGGTCAACCTGCCATCTTGGGGGGGGAGAGGAGGGGAAAAATTGGAACAAATGGTTTGGCAATTGTCATTGTTGTAAAATTACCCATGCAAATACCTGGTAAATAAAAACTATTAGATATGAAAAAAAAATACTATGCATTGATCCATAATCAGAGTCCACAGTTTTGCTTCTGGATGTGTATGTTACTTTCCATCACAATCTTCATTGTTGAAAAGAACCAAGCCCATCACAGTTGATCATCACATAATTTTCTAACTATGTAGAATTTCCTCTTGGTTCTGCTTGTTTCACATAGCATCTCTTCATATAAATCTTTCCGGGCTTTTCTAAAATCTACCTGTTCATTATTTGTAGAATGATATTCCATTAAATTCATATACCATAACTTGTTCACCCATTCCCCAACTGATGGGCCTCTTCTCAATTTCTTGTTTCTTTCCACCTCAAAAAGGGCTGCTACAAACTATTTTGCAAAAGTAGGTGTTTTTTTCTCTTTTGTGCTCTCTTTGGGAAACAGACCCAATAGAGACACTGATGGATAAAAGGGAATGCAGAATTTGATAATTTTGGGGAGATATGGTTCCAAATTGCTGTCAAGAATCATCAGATCATTTCACAATTCCATGAGCAATGCATTAGTGTCCCAGTTTTCCCACAGTCTCTTCATCATTTATCATCTGTTCCTGTCATTTTAACCAATCTGAGAGGTGTATAGATACATCACTATTGTCTTAATTTGAATTTCTCCAATCAGTAATTTTAATATGATTAGAAATGGCTTTAATTTATTCATCTGAAAACTGGCTGTCCATATCTTTTGATCACTTATCAGTTGAGGAATGGTTCGTATTCTTATAAATTTGAGTTTGTTTCTATACATTTTAGAAAGGAAGCCTTTATCAGAAAAACTGGATAGAAAAAAAAATGTTTCCCAGATTTCTGCTTGCCTCCTAACCTTGTCTGCATTGGCTTGCTTTGCACAAAAACATTTTTTAAATAACAGCTTTTTATTTACAAATACATGCAAGGGGTGGATCCAAGAATGGCAGATTAAAAACAGGAACTTGCCCACCCTCTCCCTGAGACTGCTTGAAATTCCTTTAAATAATGTCTCTAAACAAATTTTAGAGACTTAGAACACCCAAAAGAGAAGAATATTTTCTAGCTCAGCAGAAACTTGGAAGCAGCTTGGAAACTCAGCAAAAAAGGTCTGTGACACCAGAGTGGGAGTTCTGGGACAGAACACAACAGGACAGGACACACATGCAACCCTGGATCTAGCCCCAGCCCAGCCCAAGCCTGACCTCTGAATCAGCAGCAGTACCAATAGTTTCCAGGTGTCTCAGCCCAGGCATACCAAAGAGAATTTAGAAATATGGTATTCTTATCCTTCCTGGTAATCCCCAGAACCTTCTTAAGACAATTCAAATGGAAGCAATTCAGTCTTCTGAAAAAGGGTTTTAACAGCCTAAAACAGTTAACTATAAGGAGGAGAAAGATGCCATGAAGCATGGGGGAGGAAAGACTTCTTCAGGTGGAGTATTACAGACTA
The DNA here is from genome assembly GCF_048593235.1 of Sminthopsis crassicaudata. Lineage (NCBI taxonomy): Eukaryota > Metazoa > Chordata > Mammalia > Dasyuromorphia > Dasyuridae > Sminthopsis > Sminthopsis crassicaudata. Next base: position 272,431,049 of record NC_133621.1, on the reverse strand, counting down.
AAAGAAAGATTTTGTGGAAAATATATACTATGAGGGCATGTTTTATAGGGAAACTTAACCTTGAGCATTTGATATTCATAACTTTGCTTTCTGATTGCATACAGCGAGGTTAGCTTGGCAAAGAACTCCACCAATGACCTTCCTTGCTTGCCCCAAGGAATGTTATAATCTTATCTTGAGGCTTCTCTGTTACCCCAGCTTACTACCCAGGAACTCATCACATAGAGACTTTACAGCGCCCAGAAAATTCTGGTCTCCAAAAACTTGATATATAGATTTGCATATTAGAAAATGTTCCTCTCTTTACATCATAGAATTCATAAGACAAGCAAGCTTTATGTGTATGTATGTGTGTGATTATACTGTGTTAAAAGAGCTTCTCAAGTATTTGAAATCACTTTCAAGTGGGAGAAATATTAGGCTTGTTTTGCTCATGAATGGAAATTGTAAACACACAAATTTAGTTTTGATGTAAAGAAAAGTGTTTCTAACAGAGGAATCCAAAAGGGAAATAGGTGGTTTCCAAAAACCTTTTTTTGGAAGTGGTGAAACATCTGGGGCAATATTTGCAAGGACTCTTGGAACGACAGATCTCCTTCCAACACTGCTCCTATAATCCTAAAAATGAAAAACATCCCCCAAAAGGATGACTAATAGGCAGAAACAGTATGATTGAGTATTGCTTTAATAGATTTTAAAATGACAAAGAACAAACAAAAAACAGTTTGGTTGCAAGGTGATCACTATTACCATTAAGAAACTTTATAATATAACATAGCTATATTAAGAGTTTAAGTTTAAGTTAAGAATTTATTCTATAAAAACAGGACATGAATTGATTTAAGAGAGGTAAGGACTGATATAACTGAGATTGTCATTCCATTCCACCAGTAAGTAGGTTAAGACCCTTCCAGTTCAATATTCTCCATACATTATTTTTTCTATTTTAGGGAATAAAAGATTTTCTTCCTCCTGGAAGAATAACAAATAAATGAATATAGCTAAAGCTACTGCTTTTTAAGATTCTAGTATTTGATGAGACATTTCCTCAATTCTGATATCTTACACCACCAGAAGTTAGGGCAAAGTCCTTAAGAACTTTTGAAAAATAAAAGTGCTCAAATGAGATAACATTTGCAAATTTGTGCTATGTATGTGTTAACTGGTAGTAGTGCTATACATGTGAATTCTGAAACTCTCCCCTTGTCAGGAAATGCTAAAACACTCATCTTGCAAACTCTCAGACTTCCAGACTGTCTTATTACCATAGTTAAGCCAATCTTGATGGGCCCACATTGCCTTGAGTAGTATATCTTAAATATTCCTATGATGGAAACTTCCCAGACAATTTGCTTAAGCCCTAATTAGAACCAAATTTCCCCCAGAATATCTTTAAGACATTCTCAGTATCTCAAATACATATTCTTTAACTTTTCTTTGGTATTTCCCCTCCTTCCCTGAAAAACCCCAAGTTTGTATTTACCTAAAAAAAAAAAAAAAGAAAAAAGAAAAGGTGTGCTTATGATGAAGATTTTTGCTAAGTCCTTTTTAGAACTAAGCCAGCTAGTTATCTTCCTCTCTATAACATCTTCCTTTTAATCGTGTCTTTCTTCTGACTATAGTTAGCTCTAGTTAGACTGCTAAACTCCTCTATGGATATAGCTTGCCATTCGATGGTGTACTCACAGTTTGTGGCATATTCCTTTAATGGTTTCTTCCAAATACCTTTCTTTAGTAACTATTGATCTCCCAAATCTATTTCTATCTATCCCTTCTGGTGCCTATTTTACTTCTTCATTTTGTCTGTAAATAATTCTCATAAATAAAGGTACCTTTTGGCAAAGACAATGTCCTTATAAATTTTTCACTTGGACCTTGGATTTTGTCTTTCATATTAAGAATTGCTACTCTTACCCCATCGTTAATTTTTAATAATGACAATTAGAAGCAGTTTATTTTACTGTCATTAATTTACTGTCCTACAGTTCTCAGCAATATTTATCCAAAAAATGACTTCGTAACATTTATAGGTTTCTGAGAGCAAGAGATGCAAGGTTAGCAAAGAAAGAGGTTTTTAACAATTAAACGATGGAAAAGACAAGTTTTCACAGTAGAACTCACAATTAACCTGGAGAAAGGTGGAAATAATGTTTATTCTGCAGACTTTATATAAAAGCTAGTAATGTAATTTCATGGTTTCTTCTTTCAATCTTTACCTTTGTTTTGGGTTTGTAAACTTATCTAAATAATTTTAGGAAAAATATTTTGGAGATGTAAGATAAGGATAATTACACATCCCACTACAATGGAATTAATTTAATCTTAGTAATTTTAAATTAATATATAAGTTGAAAGACCTATCTTTTACTCACGTAATTGGCTAAACACGTATTTTATGAAACAGATTCAAGACCTTAAAGGACAATTAGAAGCAGAATCTTCAAAATATATAGAATTGGAATTAAAGTATATAAGTCTTCAAGAAGAGTTATTTTCTAAGAAAATGATGCAAGAGAAATGTATCAAGTTGGGAATGAAGAAAAGGCAATATGAAAGAGCAGTTAATGTTAAGGATAATTTAGAATTGCCTGAAGTAGAACACGGTCAAGGAGAACAAGATGAACTGGACTTTAAGCAATTCTTACAGGTTATTTTATTTATCACTTTTGTGCTTTAAAAATATATCCATGTAAATGAAGGGTTTTTTTTTTTCTCTATTCTAAATCTAAATTCTAAAAGATTTTTTTTCTCTGTCTTCTTTACTATAAGCCTCCATAAGCTTAGTATCATTATTTAAAAAAAAAAAAAAAAGCTTTTGTTGTGAATTCTAGAAACCAACTTATGCTCTTCCCTTGTCAGGAAATGTTTAAGTGTTCATTGTGGAACTTTCTTTCCCAGGCTGTCTTATGCCATCTTATTTGCCCTCCTCCCTAACATGGTATGAATCCCCTTACTAGGGGAGGGGAGATGTTGCTTCTCTAAAAGATGTGCTTATGAAAAAGATTTTCAGGACTATGAGTTACTCTCCATCTCACAGCATCTTCCCTGCAATATCTCCTTCCTCGTTATTTGTGAGTTCCAATATGGATTTCATCTTATCCCTTGTTAATTGATGTAATACAATGCATATCTTTGTAAACTGTGATGTTTATCTTATCATGGTTCATCCATGTCAAGAACAGAATTCTTATTTTGAAATTTTCATGTAAAATTAATTTTAGAAAATTTTGCATCGCTGAATGTATTTCTAATTACCACCTTATCATCTTTGAAATCATAAATGGGGGGCAACTAGGTGGTGCAGTGCATAGATCACCAGCCCTGAATTCAGGAGGATCCGAGTTCAAATCTGGTCTCAGACACTTAACACTTCCTAGCTGTGTGACCCTGGGCAAGTCACTTAACCCCAGCCTCAGGGGGAAAAAAAAGATCATAAATGAAAATAACCATATATACTATCAAATTTTTTCATTAAAATGCTCAATTTTAAAAATTGAAAGGTGAATTGTTATTTTATTTACCAAATATTTTAATTGTAAAAATATGCTCCAGAAGTTTCTGGAATCATTTTTTTTTTAGAATTGTACCTCTTGGTTTTTTGTTTATCCCTGAGAAAATTAGGGCCACACAGCTGGTAAGTGTTAAAGTGTCTGAGATCAGATTTGAACTCAAGTCATTCTGACTTCAGGGCTAGTGCTCCATCCACTACACCACCTAAGGGCCCCTATCTATGGTTTTTATAATCTAAAATAATAGCACTAGGATAAGAACTAGTGAACTAACATCTAATAGAAATACAGTTGTCTTTTTTTTTAAGTTCAAGTTTAATTCACCTTAACTTGATCATGATTTTTTTCAAAGTTAAAACCTATTTTTAGGAATTCAGCCTAGTTCTTTGAGTCACTGACTGAAATTAAAATAAAATCAGGGGTGGAGCCAAGATGGCAGAGAAGATACACGCAAATCTGTAGGCTCCCTTCTTCCCTCATTACCAATTAGTTAAATCAGCTTCAAAAATAACACTGGACTGATAGAAACCACAAGGATTGGAAGGACAACATACCAGCTGAAGAGAATCTGGAGTTTCAACAGAAAAGGTCAGTTCCAAGGGGAGGAAGAAAAAAGGCCAGCACAGACGGTTAGGTGCTAGCACACTGTGCCGATCAGGCTGGGGAGAACTCTGGGATCAGAGAAGCCACTGAGATAGAAGAATCTGGCACAGACTGTTAGCTCTTCTCTGCTTATAAAACAGCAGTGCATAAGAGAAATCAAGCCACTTTAAAATACCAAGCCAGATCCTAGAACCACCCCAATCTAGAAGTGACCTAACAGATCTCGGCACGGCTTTGCAGCCGCTTTCTGCTGTCCAGGCTTCACCTTGGGGTAGTTAAGAGCCTGAACAGTGGGGACACAGCCTGAGGCAATATCTAATCTACATTGTGCTGGACTTGGCCAGAGGCTGTGGAAGTCCCAGAGAAGCAGAACCTTTAAAATATGGACCTTAGTTTCCAGGCAGACACTTCCAGTTTGAGCGCAGGGGCTTTTCACTTCAGCTGCTGACATCCACGCCCCAGGGGACACATTGGCTGGGCTTTGTGTCGCCTTTACTGTTCAGTCTTAAACCTCAGGGAAGTCGCTAGGACACACAGCGCCCTCAAAGCACAGTCCTGCTAATCACCTGTTAGGCACTTCCAGGGAGGGGGTGGGGAACTCTCTCCCAGAGCTATCTCTTAGCTTAGACACAAGAGACGCTGCATCCAGTCTGGGAGGAATCTGGTAAAGAAATAAATAAATAAATTGCTTACCCCAAGGACAGACACCAAAAGATTTTTAACCATGAGTAAAAAGCTGAAGAGCACTATTGATTCCTTCTACACAGAGAAAGAGCGGGTATCCAACCCCGAGGAAGTTAACAGCAGAGAGTCAGCAGATAACATTCTAAAGCAGAATGATACTTGCCCCCCATCACATAACTCTCTCCTAGAAGTTAAGAGAGTTTGAAGAAAAATGGGGAAAGGAAAGAGAAGCTATGATAGAGAATAACAACATTTTGAAATTTGAGTTGGAAAAAATAAGGAATTCACAGAAGATGCAGGGAAACAAAAATTTGTAAATTAGAAAATGTTAAAAAATCACAGGGAAGTAGGATTTCTGAATTGGAAAAGTTAAAAAATTCTCAAGAAAATAGGATTTCTGAATTGGAAAAGATAAAAAAGTCTCAAGAAAGTAGTTTTTCTGAATTGGAAAAAGAAAATAACTCTCTTAAAATATTAGGGAAATAGAAAAAAATTCAATAGAGCAAAATAATTCATTTAAAAACTCAATTGGGCATATACAAAAAGAACTACAAAATGTGAATGAAGAAAATAACTCATTAAAATCAGGAGGGAACAAATAGAAATGAATGATTCATTGAGAACCCAAGAATCAGTCAAAGAAAACAAAAACAAAGAAACAAAAAAAAAAAAAATGAAAAGCTGGAGAATAACGTCAAATACTTACTGGAAAAATCTATAGACCGGGAAAATAGATATAGGAGAGATACTCTGAGGATCAGTGGACTTCCCGAAAACTATGACCAAAAAAAGAGCCTAGATTCTATTTTACAGGAAAACATCAAAGAGAACTGTCCAGAGATAATAGAAATAGATAATAGAAGGGAAAATAGGTGTTGAAAGAATTCATCGAACACCTTCTGAAAAAGACCCTAAAAAAAAGAACTCCACAGAATATTGTGGCTAAGTTGCAGAACTGGCAAACAAAGGAAAAAATATTGCAAGCAGCTAGAAAAAAGTAATTCAAATATCACGGTGCCACAATAAGGGTCACTCAAGATCTGGCTGCCTCCACATTAAAAGATCGAAGGGCCTGGAACCTGATATTCTGAAAGGCAAAAGATCAAGGATTGCAACCAAGAATAAACTACCCAGCTAAGTTTCACATTTTCTTCCATGGAAGAAGATGGCCATTTAATGAAACAGAGGAATTCTATTTGTTTCTAAGAAAAAAGCCAGACATAAACAAAAAATTTTATCTACATCCACAAGACTGAAGAGAAACAGAAAAAGGTAAAAAGAACTTGAAAACTGTATATCAGTTGTGGATATATAGAAAGTCCGCATGAATAATTTGATTTTACTAATATATAAAAAAGGGGGGTGTAGTAAAGGGAAGGGGGTAGTATCAAAAAAAAAAAAATAGGAAGGAGTGATAAAAAGAGGGAAACTACATCCCAGGAAGAAACATAGAATAATATACCACATCTGAGGGAATTTAGAGAGGGGGTGAAACATTGTGTGAATCTTACTCTCATCAGAGTAGGCTCAAAGAGTAAATAATTGACATATTTGTTTTTCAGAGAATTCTCTCTCACCTCATGAAAAGGGGGGAGAGGAAAAGGAAAAAGGAAAAGGGGAATAAGGGAAGAGTACAAGAAAAGGGAAGGGATATGGAAGGAGGGGAGGGATACTAAAAAGGGAGGGCTGCATGACACAAGTGGGGTCTATAAATTTAATATTGGGGAAGGGGTTCAGTGGTGTCAAGGGAAAAAAGCATAATCTGGGTATAATATGATGGCAGGAAATACACAATTAGTAATTTTAACTGTAAATGTGAATGGGATGAACTCTCCTATCAAACGGAGACAGATAGCATATTGGATCAAAATTCAGAATCCTACAATATGTTGTTTACAGGAAAGACACTTAAAGCAGAGAGATGCATACAGAGTAAAGGTAAAAGGTTGGAGCAGAATCTATTATGCTTCAGGTAAAGCCAAAAAAGCAGGAGTATCCATCCTTCTCTCAGATCAAGCAAAAGCATAAGTTGATCTAATTAAAGGAGATAAGGAAGGAAACTATATCCTGCTAAAAGGTAGCATAAACAATGAAGCCATATCAATACTAAACATATATGCACCAAGTGGTATAGCATTTAACTTTGTAAAGGAAATGTTAAGAGAGTTGCAACAAGAAATAGACAGTAAAACTATAATAGTGGGAGATCTCAACCTTGCACTCTCAGATTTAGACAAATCAAGCCACAAAACAAATACAAGGAAGACATTTTAAAAAGTAAATAGAACATTAGAAAAACTAGATATGATAGACCTTTGGAGAACACTGAGTGGTGATAGAAAGGAATATACTTTCTTCTCAGCAGTTCATGGAACCTATACAAAAATTGACCATATATTAGGTCATAAAGATCTCAAAATTAAATGCAGGAAGGCAGAAATAATAAATGCCTTCTTCTCAGACCACAATGCAATAAAAACTACATTCAATAAGAAGGTAGGGTTAACTAGACCAAAAAGTAATTGGAAACTGAATAATCTCATCTTAAAGAATGACTGAGTAAAACAGCAAATGATAGAAACAATTAATAATTTCACCCAAGATAATGACAATGATGAGACATCATATCAAAATCTGTGGCATGCAGTTAAAGCGGTAATAAGGGGAAATTTTATATCTTTAGAGGTTTATTTGAACAAAATAGAGAAAGAGAAGATTAATGAATTGGGCCTGCAACTTAAAAAGCTAGAAAAAGACTAAATTAAAAACTCCGAACCAAAAATCAAATTTGAAATACAAAAATTAAAAGGAGAAATAAATAATATTGAAAGTAAAAAAAAAAAAAAAACTATTGAATTAATAAATAAAACTAAGAGTTGGTTTTATGAAAAAGCCAATAAAATAGATAAACTTTTGGTAAATCTGATCAGACAAAGGAAAGAGGAAAATCAAATTGTTAGTCTTACAAATGAAAAGGGGGATCTTTCCACCAAGGAAGAGGAAATTAGAGAAATAATAAGGAATTACTTTGTCCAACTTTATGCCAATAAATTTGATAACTTACGTGAAATGGATGACTTCCTCCAAAAACATAGGCTTCCTAGATTAACAGAGGAGGAGATAAATTGCTTAAATGGTCCTATTTCAGGAAACAAAAATAGAACAAGCTATTAATCAACTCCCCAGGAAAAAATCCCCAGGACCAGATGGATTTACATGTGAATTCTACCAAACATTGAAAGAATAATTAGCCCCAATGCTATATAAACTATTTGAAAACATAGGGGATGAAGGAGTCCTACCAAACTCCTGTTATGACACAGACATGACACTGATACCTAAACCAAGTAGATCAAAAACTGAGAAAGAAAACTATAGACCAATTTCCTTAGTGAATATTGATGATAAAATCTCACATAAGATATTAGCAAAAAGAATACAGAAAATCATCCCCAGGATAATACACTATGACCAAGTAAGATTTACACCAGGAACGCAGGGCTGGTTTAGTATTATGAAAACTATTAGTATAATTGACCAAATCCAACATTCATTCCTACTAAAAACGCTTGAGAGTATAGGAATAAATGGACTATTCCTTAGAATAATCAGGAGCATATATTTAAGATCGTCAGTAAGCATAATATGTAATGGCAATAAAATGGAACCTATCCCAGTAAGATCAGGAGTGAAACAAGGTTGCCCACTATCACCATTACTATTCAAAATACTACTAGAAACGCTAGCCTTGGCAATAAGAGCCGAGAAAGAGATTCAAGGAATTAGAGTAGGCAATGAGGAAATCAAACTATCACTCTTTGCAGATGACATGATGGTATACTTAGAGAACCCCAAAGACTCTGCTAAAAAGCTATTAGAAATAATTCAGAATTTTAGCAAAGTTGTAGGATACAAAATAAATCCACATAAATCCTCAGCATTTTTATATATCACCAACAAAATGCAACAGCAAGAGATACAAAGAAATTCCATTCCAAACAAATGTTGAGAGTATAAAATATTTGGGAATCCATCTACCAAAGAAAAGTCAGGAATGATATGAGCAAAATTACAAAACACTTGCCACAAAAATAAAGTCAGATTTAAATAATTGGAAAGACATTCAGTGCTTGCTCTTGGATAGGCTGAGCGAATATAATAAAGATGACAATACTCCCCAAACTAATCTAGTTATTTAGACTATACCAATCAGACTCCCAAGAAACTATTTCAATGACCTAGAAAAAATAACAACAAAATTCATATGGAAGAAAAATAACAACAAAATTCATATGGTCGAGAATTGCAAGGGAACGAATGAAAAAAAAGTCAGATGAAGGTGGTTTAGATATACATGATCTAAAGCTATATTATATAGCAGCAGTCACCAAAAACATTTGGTATTGGCAAAGAAATACACCGGTCGATCAGTGGAACAGATTAGGTACAAAGGATAAAAAAGGGTACATCTATAGCAATCTAGTCTTTGACAAACCCAAAGATACCAACATTATGGATAAAAATTCATTATTTGAAAAAAACTGTTGGGAAAACTGTAAATTAGTATGGCAGAAATTAGATAGGGCTCAACACTAAACACCATATACCAAGACAAGATCAAAATGGGACCATGATTTAGGCATAAAGAATGAGATCATAAATAGATTAGAGGAACAGACAATAGTCTACCTCTCAGACCTGTGGAGGAGGAAGGAATTTATGACCAGATGAGAACTGGAGATCATTATTGATCACAAAATAGAAGATTTTGACTACATCAAACTAAAAAGTTTCTGTACAAACCATACTAATTAATGCAAACAAGATTAGAAGGGAAGTAACATATTGGGAAAACATTTTTACAGTTAAAGGTTCTGATAAAGGTCTCATTTCCAAAATATATAGAGTACTGACCCTAATTTATAAGAAATCAAACCATTCTCCAATTGATAAGTGGTCAAAGGATATGAACAGACAATTCTCAGATAATGAAATTTAAATTATATCCACTCATATGAAAGAGTGTTCCAAATCACTACTGATCAGAGAAATGCAAATTAAGACAATTCTGAGATACCACTACACACCTGTCAGATTGGCTAAGATGACAGGAACAAATAATGATGAATGTTGGAGGGGATGTAGGAAACTGGGACACTAATACATTGTTGGTGGAGTTGTGAAAGAATCCAACCATTCTGGAGAGCAATTTGGAACTATGCCCAAAAAATTATCAAACTGTGTATACCCTTTGATCCAGCATTGCTGCTATTGGGCTTATATCCCAAACAAATAGTAAAGAGGGGAAAGGGACCTGTATGTGCCAAAATATTTGTGACAGCTCTTTTCGTAGTGGCTAGAAACTGGAAGATGAATGGATGTCCATCAATTGGAGAATGGTTGGGTAAATTGTGGTATATGAAGGTTATGGAATATTATTGCTCTGTAAGAAATGACCAGCAGGAGGAATACAGAGAGGCTTGGAGAGACGTACATCAACTGATGTTGAGTGAAATGAATAGAACCAGAAGATCGCTGTACACTTCAATGCTGTATGAAGATGTTACATCTTGCTAAAGGGTACCATAGATAATGAAATAATATTAAACATATATTCACCAAGTGTTGTGACATCTATATTCCTAGAGATGTTAAGAGTGTTGCAAGATGAATTAGACAACAAAACTATACTAGTGGAGGATCTCAAATTTGTTCTTCAGAATTTAATAGAACCATAAAATAAATTTAAAAAAATTAATGGGGTAAATAGAATTATAGAAAACTTAGGTATGATAGAACTTTGAAGAAAACTGAATGGAGACAGAAAGGAAAATACTCAGCAGCACATGAAATCTATACGAAAATTGAGCATGGATTAGGGTACAAAATGATAAAATCAAATGCAGAAAGGCAGAAATACTAAGTGCATCTTTTTCTGATCATGATGCAATAAAAGGCCAGGGGAAAATAAATCATAAATTCATTAGAAACCAAATAATCTAATCCTACACAATGAGTGAGTGAAATATAGTAAAGAGAAGAATCAATGAATTTGACGTACAATTAAAAAACCTAGGAAAAGAACAATTTAAAAACCCCCAAATAATACCAAATATCAAATTCTGAAAATAAAAGGAGATTAATAAAATTGCAGTTAAGAAAACTATTGAATTAAAAATGAATAATGAAAAACAGAACACAATAAATTAACCTTTAGTTAATTTGATTAGAAAAAGGAAAGAAAATCAAATTGATAGTATCAGAAATGAAAAGGGAGAAGTTTCCACCAATGAGGAGGAGATTAGAGATGTTGCCCAACTATATGACAATAAGTCTGATAATCTAATTGGAATTGAGGAATACTTACAGTATATGAGTGCCCAGATTAAAAGAAGAAGAAATAAATTACTTAAATAGTCCCATGTTAGAAAAAAGAAATTGAGCAAGCTATTAATCAACTCCCTAAAAAAATTAATAGAGCAAGATGGTTTTACATCTGACTTCTAACAAACATTTGAAGAACTATTGAAATACAAGGCAAACTATTTGGAAAAAAATGAGAAAGGAGGAGTCCTACCAAATTCCTTTTATGACACAAATGACCAAGTAGGATCAAAACAGAGAAAATTATAGACAAATTTCTCTAATGATATTGATGCAAAAATCTTAAATAAAATATTAGCAAAAAGATTACAACAAGTTACGCCCAGAATAATAACCATGACCAAGTAGAATTTAATAATAGAAATGCAAGGCTAGTTCAACATCAGAAAAACTATTAGCATAAGTGACGATCAATAACCAAACTAATACAAATCATATAATTATCTCAAGAGATGCAGAAAAGGCATTTGATAACAGTCTAACACAAATTCCTATTAAACTAGAGTATCTAGGAATAAATGGAGTCTTCCTTAAAATGATCACTAGCATCGATTTAAAACCATCAGTAAGAGTCATATGTAATTGGGATAAACTAGAACTATTTACAATAATTATTATGGTAGAACGTAGACACTGACCCACACCTTACACCCAGTCCCAAGATAAGGTCAAAATGGGTTCAAGATTTAGACATAAATAATACAAGCAAATTAGAAGAACAAAAGATAGTTTACCTCTCAGATCTGTGAAAAAGGAATTTTCGGCCAAAGTAGAACTGGAGTACATTATTGAATACAAAATAGATCATTTTGATTATATTAAGTTAAAATTTTTTATGCAAACAAAACCAATGCAGATAAAATTAGAAGGAAAGCAACAAACTTGAGGTGGGGGATTTACATTCAAGGGTTCTGATAAAGGACTCATTTCTAAAATTTATAAGAATTCAAGCATTCTCCCATTAATAAGTGGTCAAATATTTAAACAAACAATTTTCAGGTGAAGAAACGGAAACCATTCCTAGTCACATGAAAAAGTGCTCTAAATCGCTATTAATCAGAGAAATGCAAATTAAGAAAACTCTGAGGTACCACTAACCACCTCCAGATGATGATGGCTTAAGATGACAGAAAAAGATGATGATGTATGTTAGAGACATGGGGAAACAGGGACACTCATACATTGTTGTTGAAGTTTTGATCTGATCCATTCTGGAGAGGAATTTGGATCTGTGACCAAGAGGCTATCAAACTGCATACTTTTGATCTAGCAATATATCTACTGTGTCTATTTCCCACAGAGCTGACCCCTATATGCAAAAATATTTGTGGCAGCCCTTTTTATAGTGGCAAGAAACTAGAAACTGAATGGAAGCCCATCAGTTGGAGAAGGCTGAATAAGTTATGGCATATGCATGTTAGGGAATATTATTGTTCTGTAAAACAATAAGCAGGATAATTTCAGAGTGGCCTGGAGTGACTTACATGAACTGATGCTAAGTGCAGTGAGTAGAACAAAGGGGACATTGTACACAGCAAGAATATTAATGTATAATTCTGATGAACATGACTTTTTTCAACAATGAGATGATTCAGGCCAGTTCCAATTTTCTTGGTATGAAGAGTCATCGGAAACCGAAGGTGGATCACAACAAAATTTCATTCATTTGTGTCTTTTGATTGCATTTTTCTTATTTTTTATCTGAATTTCCTTTTGCAGCACAAGAAGTGTGGGAAAATGTATAGAACAATTACATATGTTTAAAGTATATTGGATTATTTGCCATCTAAGGGAAGAGGTAGAGGGAAGGGAGGGAAAAAATTAGAATACAGAGTTTTGCAAGGGGAAATGTTGAAAATTATCCATGCCTATGTTTCTTTAAAAAAATAAAAAGTTACACATATCTTCCCATGTAGTGATGTAACCATTTCTTCTTCCCTCTTTCCCTTCTTATTCTTCACATTTTCTGCTTAGCTCTGGTCATTTCATCAAAAATAATTAAGAACCCCCCCCCATATCATTGAAGTATCTATCTTATCCCCTGAAAGAAAACGCTTAGCTTTGTTTTGTTGGCTACTTGATCATTAGCCATGGTCCAAACTCCTTTGCCCTACATATATCTTATTCCAGGCCTGGAAAGTTAATACTTGAAAGATCTTTCCTGAAGTTTTCCCAAAATATCTTCTGCTGGAAATTTGTTACACTCCAAATGTTTGTGGTTTCTATCACACTAAAACTCATTCAGAAACTTGATCTGGTGTTGATTCTGAGGAAAACCAGAAAGAGCTCAGCCAAAGACCAGTCTACTCTCCTCCGTCCGGGCTCCACCCCCAATATTAATTTTTTATTTCAGAGCTTAATACTAGAACATAGCTGAGCTTCTTATAAAATACAGGCATAAGATTTGAGCTTTATAATCTAAATCTTAGTCATTTCTAAAATTAATGTGAGGATAACTAAGTCTTCATGGACAGCTTATGGATCAAATTGAGGTTCTATTTAGCAGAAAGAGTTTGGTTAAGTAAATTATAGGCTATCTTGTGTTACCTAACCTAAAGTTTCACATGTCTTGAAAGGCAGACATTTTATTTTAACTTATTCTCTGTGCACGGTTTTGCAATTGACTATTCAGTGTGTTTATACATCCTGTCCCAGAAGTTTTTCTTACAATTGCAATTATTTTGACAATTTTAAAATTAATTCATTTGGGTCATCTTTTAAAAATGTTTTAAAATATTTAAAATTTTTAAAAAATATTTTTCTAGCAAAATCTCATCCTCCTAGAGGATCAACATTTAAATGAAAATAGCTAGAAAGGAAAGTAGAGTGATTTTTCCCTTTGGTTTTAGTAAAAAGTTAGGTAAACAAAATTAGGTAGTTGCACATGCCATATATAAAATTTGGGTGGAGAATTTTTTTTTAATTTTCAGTTGTCATTTGAATATGTCAGCCTACAATGTAAATCATCTAGTTTAGTGATGTTGACATTATTGCTACTGATGTTTGAGCTAGCTCTCACTATCTGTTCACTAATTAGGAATTACTTAGTAATGGCAAAAGAAAGTATAATTAGATCTATTGCATCAGAGAACCTCTGGACATGAATTGAACTGGAAAAACAATGCAACAAAAGCTTCTGTCATTCCACTCATTACAATTTTGCTATGAGGAGAAAAGGGAACAAGAAGAGTACTATCTCACCATCTCACTTGTGATAGCTTATATCATTTCCTCCTGCCCAAGGAGAAGCTTGCTCCTCCATCTTCTGTGGGGATTTACTTCATCCAACTGATGACTGTGCTGCTATATCTTTCTAAGGAAAGACCTCTGAGTGGTTTGTCATTTCCCTCTGTAGTGGATTAAGGCATATGTCACTTATTCTGAGTCATATAATAAGTACCTAAAGTTGGATTTAAATTTACATCTATTAGACTTCAGGCCCATCTAGTTGCTTTAAGAGTATGTTCTCGTTGGTCAGAATTAGATAGGCTTAAAATATTCACATCCAACTGCTAAACCAATTGGAATTGCTTAAAAAGATGAGGAGCTTACTTTGAGATTTTCCACTTCAGTTTTGTGTTTTTTAAAGAGGAGTGGCTAACACCTAGGGGTACCTGCTACTTTTTGCTACCATCTTAATCCATTAATAGAGGTGAGCAAGGAAGGAGAGAATGCAGCTAAACTGGATTAAAAGCAGAGTTTTAAGGAATTAGTATATGGTTGAACCATAGGAGAAACTGGCTCACTTTCATACCAAGGAGGTATAATCAAAGGAACAGTTTTCCCCTATAGGGTATTTGCTCATCAATTGCATAAACACAGGCTAAAAATAAAGGTGGATTCTTCAACTCAGCAGGTATTGGAGAAAGGGAACACTATCTACATTTTGATTTATTAGAGAATGTAATATCTCGGCTAGTTTTCTGGAGGTCTTCCAGAAGGTCCTTGGTCTCAACAGGATAGACAACATGAGAATGGACAAGAATGAGTCCAAAGTCTTTATTTCTTACACAGTCTGTGTCTGTCATAGTTCTGACCCAGTCTCCTCCAGCAGTCTTACAGTCTGCCAGTCTCAACTAGTCTTCCTCCCCTGAGTCTTTGTCTCCAGTTTAAATACCCCAGTATAGTTACATCATTACACTACTGAATATGTGTGAACTAGAGAACCGTTACATCATCATAGTAAGTACTAAGTATATATGTGAACTAGAGAACCATTATCAGTTCCACTGAGTTAGCACCTTGTTTCAAGTATTCTCCAGAGTTCCAGCTCTCTACAAGAGAAGGTTTCATATGCAAGACAAAAGACAAAACAAAAATGAAAAATGAAAAGAAAGTCCTGAGAAGGCAGAGAAAAGTGGTTACTAAGAGTCTCTGAAACTGGTGAAAGAAAGATGTCATGAGAAAGAGTAAAAACATGCCCAAAGCTAGAGCTGTAGAATCTGTATCCCATAAATGTAAATAAAATAGTAGCATCTCCTACTCTATAGTTTACAGAACTTTAGCCAGGTTAGCAGGCATATTTTGGAAGACAGCATATCTCGATGATGCCTTCTAAAAGCTCCATGACCTTATAGAAAACATGCTTATCAAATATGATGTCAGAGTCCTGTGACTAAACCTTTCCATATCTATCCCATCATAGGTTGTGGAATGACTTTAATGTAATTTAATAATTCTTTAATTATTTTCCTATTTTGTCTCATTACTTTCATTACCTTCAATAAGGTTTAGAGTGGGTATTAATCTGAAAGGAAAAATTTCAACACATTAAGACATGCAGGTTTGCTCAGTGAACCAACCTCATTGGCTATATATTGAAATAATGTTGTCTGAACCTGGTAGTCCTTTGAGGTGGTGCATCTTTTCTTTATTCAGCCTTATAGTTTCGCCAACTTATTTTCTCAGTCCACTTTGGAGTGATCGGGGATTGCAGAACTAGTACCCATCAAACAATACTTAGGAACTGACCTATTATATAAAGCAAAGATCAACTGCTTCAAATCCTATCTCTGTCCTATGTATTGTCCTAGGCAAGTCACTTATATGTGTCTCTGTCCTAGGGGATTCTTTGTGAGTGTAAGTGATAAAAGAAGAGGCTGACATGCATTGGAAGAGGGAGCAATTCAAGAGAAATCCAAATCAATTCAGGAAATTAATCAACTGCTTGATGAAAAAAGAATTATATCAGAGAAAATAATGTTGTACATTATAAATATGCTTTATATTATAAATCCCATTTCTATTAAACTATGAATTTATATCAAAGTTTATAATCCTATTTTAATGATATCTTAAGACTTTTTTTTTTCCTCCTGAGGCTGGGGTTAAGTGACTTGCCCAGGGTCACATAGCTAGGAAGTGTTAAGTGTCTGCGACCAGATTTGAACTTGGCTCTTCCCGAATTCAGGGCTGGTGCTCTATCCACTGCTCTATCCACTGCACCACCTAGCTGTCCCCTATCTTAAGACGTCTAAACTACTGAATAGAATTTTGATATATGAATGAAGTTAGTTTTATGAAGGATAGTAATTCTACGGCATTCATTTGAGTTTCAGTGCTAGAAATCCATTATTTTAGTAAAACACAAGTAGTGCTCATATACATTTTTTACTGAATCCAAATATTAAAATTGTCAGTGGTTAGTTAAATTTAATGAGTCAAAGCATTTACATTAAAAGGAAGCCTTTAACATCTTGGGAGAGATCCTGAATCTCCTCCTATTCTGAAAGCAAACTCAATATAACCAAAAGCCCTGCACTGGCCAAGTTGTTTCTTTTGTAAAGAGTCAGTTTTAGGTTTAAAACTGATCCTTTCCCTTTCCCCTCACAAATATCGACTCACACCAGTTCAGCTGAAGTTATAAGTGTGTAAGTTGCAAATGTGCTAATGAAGTTTTAGCACCGGGTTATTCCATTGCAAAGTGTGAATTGCTTTCTCTTACTAGGATGTCAAGATGCAATACCATTGGCCAGAATAAAAGTTGGTGTCCCTTTGGATTTGAAATAAGCCCTGGAGATAGTCTCTGATAGTCCAAATGTATATGTTACAACTCTACCTGCATTTGACGGTCCATTCCATTGGCCTTCTTTCTGTTATGCACCATGATTCTTCCATTCCTACCTTACTTTCACCTTATTTTCTTAAAAATGTGGCTTTATGAATAATTTCTACGTGATGACATTCCCTAATATTATCCCCACCAAATACTACTGTCCACCCTGGCAAAGTAAATAAATTAACAAATAAGTAAATAAATAATTACATCAGTTCAGCACTTGCATTAGCAGGAAGTAGTTAGGAAGCATGCCAGCTGGAAGAGATTTCCCCAGATTTAGAATCATTTTGCAACTTGTATCTTTTGTCTATTAATGAAGTTATTTATCTAAGGTCCTTAATCCATTGCCTTGTTTTGCCATTGAATATTCACTGTTGATGCTTTGATGCTTCTCTATTATCTATCTGGATTTTTCCCCTGGAAAATGAGCTTTATGTATATAAATTCTAGCTTTCCAAATTTATAGCAAAGCAAGATGTAGGCAGAAGTATTTTTAAAAAGCATAAAGGTCATCCAGTTCACTCTACAAACAATTTTATGCCCAAATCATGTATCCATGGGTGACAACTCTCTCGCTGATTGGTTGTGTGTGTGACCTCCTACGCCCTTTATAAGCCCACTGCAGACAGCAGTCACTCTCTTTAACCTGGCTCCCTAACCTGGGTAGCTGAGCCAAGTGGATGGATAGCCCAGAGAAATAAGAAGTTTGGTAGTGAACACGTGGGTCTTCAGACCAGGTTAACTAGGTTCAGACTAGGGAACCAACAAGTCAGGGCATTGTTGTGAGTAGGTATAATAAAGGCTTTTAAGATTACACCTGGCTGTTCTTGAGTGTGCTACCGTTTATTAAACTATAGATTCAAGAGATCATGGCCAGAGATCTTTGAAGGCCTCAGAGGAGGCGATGCTGGGTAGAGTTGACACTGCAAAGGTCAGTGGTCAAAGGTACACTGTTGGGCCTAGGACAGACTAGTAATTGTAACTGCCAGGAGGGCATGTTACAGGGTATGTAAATAACAATCACACATATGCCTCCTTCACAGCCAAGAGACAGTCCAAAACCAATCTATTTTCCATTACTGCATGTATCTGGGAATCCAATGATCCCTGCAAGTTTTTGAAGTCCTGCAATACTCTTATCATGTCTCAGAGAATCCAATGATTCCCGAGGGCTTTCAAGTCCTACAACAAACTTTACATGTCACAGGGATTGCAATGATTCCTGAAGGTTTTGAAGTCTTGCATCAGTCTCATTATCAAATTTTAATATCCATGAGTCAATTGCCATAACTGCCATTCTCTTTCAGTGGTGGACACAATCAGTGATGGAAACATCTGATGTTTCTTGGTCTTCTCCTTCCTTTCAAGGGTTTGCTCCATCTCGCTCTGATGGATGAGACAAATACAGCTCATTGGCACCAGTCTGATTCCTGTACAGATACGAGCAAACCCTCTCCCCCCATCTGGTCCTTCCTATTCACTACTTTCTGGTCTTCTCCAACTCACCTGGCAATTATCTAAAGATAGTGGAGCTGGTCGCACTGGATGCTGCCCTTCCAGTGGGTTATAAAACCTGTCTGCTGGGGCCAGTGCATCTTTGTCAAAAATCAACAAGTTAATTGTATAAAGAGCTAGATTTAGAAGTTCTCTAGGGTTACCTGTGGCTCCCCCTTCCTTTTGTTTTTGGAGGAGTGTCGTATTGTCTCTGTTTCTCCTCTCTACTCTTGCCTGTCCTTGAGGATTAAAGGGTATGCCTGTGGTATGTAAAATCTTATACTGTGCACAAAAGTTAGCAAATATTTTTAAAGGTATATGCGGGTCCATTGTCTGTTTTTATTGCTTGTGGCACAACCATAATTGCAAATGCTTTTATAAGGAAGTCAGTGACTACTAGGGCTGTCTCTTTTGCTGCTGTTAATGCAAAAGTGAATCCTAAAAAGGTGTCTACCACAACATGGATAAAAAGCAGACGACCAAAAGATTTATAATGGGTCACATCCATTTGCCAAATTTCATTGGGTCTCAAAGCATGAAGGTTCTTCCCTGGAGGGAGTGTAGGAGTGTGGAAAGGAAGTTAAGCTAGACAGGCTTTTACTATGCTCCTAGCGTCCTCTCTTGTTATTCCAAATTGTAAATGTAAAGCTTGAGCAGCCTGATGATATACAAAATGAGATTCTTGGGCTTCTTGAAATAAAGGAGTATTGGCTAATATGGTTATAAGGCTATCTGCCTTTGAATTACCATCAAAAATAGGACCTGGAAGTCCACTATGAGAATGGACATACAAGATACAAATCTTACCTGGATGCCTTCTCACTAGCTCTTGAAGTTCCTTAAAGAGCTGATATATTTTATTTGGGCTGTGGCAATTCTTTCTACCACACTTACTGAATAGGCTGAATCAGAAATTATATCTCCTGGATAATAAGAACTACAATGATTGCATACAATTCATTTTGCTGAGGTGGACTGAAAAGGAGTCCTGACTACTCTCTTCATAGTTAAGTCTCAAAAGTATGCTGTGCAAATATTATGTTTAGATGCATCTGTAAAGATCCTTTAAGAAAAACTTTAGAAGCCTTTTCTTCAAGAACCCATCGCCAATTATGTAATAGTCTGGTTATCTTTAATGGAGATGCGTGTATAAAATTTGCAGCCATGGCTAATAAAATTTGCCTCTCTGGGATGGTTTCATAGCATATATTAATTTGTGCATTAGGATAAAAGGTGTATATCTTGTCAAGTTTTATCTTGGATAATTGTACTACTCACTTAATGGCCTTTAATAAAATTCTAGCCACAAGCACTTGGGTAAGGACTAAGGCTTTGTTCTGGTTGTGCTGGGGGATTCACCCACTGAATTCACCACACTGTCTCCTTGATGAAGGACTGCTGTGGGTGCCTCTTGTGTAGCAAAAACTGATACTTCCAAGGGTTTTTGAGTGACTCTTTCAACCACATTGGATAAAGCTAGTTCAACTTCTCTCAAAGCCTCTTGAGCTTCTTTTGTAAGTTGGCATGGTGAGTTTAAAGCACTGTCTCCCCTTAATATGTCGTATAATGGTTGCAATGGATTAGTAGTCAAGCCTAACATTGGATGCATCCACTGGATATCTATTAATTTCTGAAAGTCATTTAAGGTGTTTAGCTTCTCAGTTCTTAAGGAAAGTTTTTGTACTGTAAGCACCTTAGTGTATACTTTATATCCTAACTATTGAAAAGGAGCGTGTCTTTTAATTTTTTTCTGGAGCTATATGCAATTTTTAGTTCCTTAGTGTTTCTATGGTCTTTTGTAGACATGCTTCTAATATTTGTTCCTCAGGTGCACATCCCAATATATCATCCATGTAATGTAATTACATTACTTTTGGAAATGCTTTTCATACTGGAGTAAGAGCAGCAGCAATATACATTTGACACATAGTAGGGCTGTTTTTCATTCCTTGTGGCAAAACTGTCTATTCATCTCTCTTACAAGGATCAGTTAACAGTGGGCACTGAAAAGGCAAATCTTTTCATATCCTCCTTATCTAGAGGGATACTATAGAAACACTCCTTAATGTCTATAACCCAAAGAGGCCATTCTCTAGGCAATTGAGTAGTAGATGGAAGTCCAGGCTGAAGAGTTCCCATAGTTTCCATATGTTCATTTACCTTTCTTAAGTCAGTCAACGTCCTCCATTTTCCAGATTTCTTTCTTACATCAAATACTGGGGAATTCCAAGAACTTAGAGAAGGCTGTAAGTGTCCTTGTTCAATTTGGTCCTGTATATCTAATAAGACTTGAATTTTATTGCTACCTAAGGGCCACTGTTCTATACACACTGGTGTACCAGTTTTCCATTGGACAGGAACAGGTGAAAGTGTTGGTAGGCCTTCAACAGCAGCTCTGCCTAAAAAAAACAAAGTGTTCCTTTTTAATCCTAATTGTTGTAAAATGTCTCTTCTCCACAGATTGATGGGGATTTTTTCAATTGTAAAAGGAGTAATAACTCCTGTTTCAAAATTCAAAAAAAAAATTCAAAATTCAAAAAAAAATTCAAAAATTCCTGTCCCAGCCCCCATTCTAATGATCTGCTCAGGTTTCCCAACCCCCACCTAGCAAATTCTAGCCCACGATGAAATCCAGCAAGGAACCAACCTGGGACTGCACCCATAGGCCCCTTTAGCTAAATCTCTCCTTATAAAAGAGACCAGCTGGAATCATCTCTTTGCAGAGGGTCAAAACATGCTAGCACCATGCTTTGTACCACAGACTCTCTGTCCACTGGAACTTCTGGTGTATTTCTCTCTTTACCTAACACCTTTTATTAACTAGACTTTAACTTCCAAACCCCATAATGAGCCTCTTTTATCAATCTAGGTCTTCAGGCCTGTAAATTCCTTTACAGGGGACTCTGTGCCACCACTAGAACTCATTTAACTCCATATCCTTGTGCCAAATCCAAAGGGGTTGCAGGGGAGCTCCATTTGACTCCCTGTGCCCCGAGCCTGACACTAGACCTCAATTAACCCTAATTTCATTTCATTACCCCTAATCTAGATCTCATTAATTTCAATTTCATCATCTGAAAATTGTCTGTTCATATTTTTTAACCATTTATCATTTGCGAAATTATTTGTATTCTTATAAATTTGACATGGTTCTTTCAGAACCATTTTAGAAATGAGCCTTTTATCAGAAACAGTGGCTATGAAATTTTCCTAGCTTTATACTTTTCTTTAATCTTGGCTCCTCCTTCTCAAATGCCAACTCTTCCTTTTGTTTCAGCCTGTTACTTCAGTAAATACCACAGCCACAACTTTAGTGGTCTTCTGGGGCCTCATGACCTTCTGAAATTTGTAAGATCAACTGGGCTCATCCATCTTGAGTTTTGACTTAGTCACCAAGTGACTTTGAAAAAGATAAATCTTCCACAATTCCCTTACTCTACTTTCCTATGAATCTTTGTAAAGATTTCTTATGATAAGAAACCATAAAGGAAAAAGAACATTTGAGGAGGGGGACAGGGGTTTGAAACTTCTCATTGGTTCTTTAGCCAGCAGTGTGGGCATACAGATAACTCTTGATTAGTACAAACGATGACTTCTCTGAAGTTGGCCCTCATATTCACAAGATTTAAAGTTATACTTATATAAAATATGGCCATTGGTTGTAGCCCAATTAAACCCGGTAGTGCAAACCCAAATGATATATGTGACCAAGACATATTTCCATTAATTGAAACCAAACTAAGTTCTGCCTCAAGAAGCAATCATATAGACTCAATCAGATAGACATCATCTATACTCAAAAACAGCTGGGAAAAGGGCACGCAATATTCATGTATCCTATAAGTTGGAAAACCAAGGAGAAACTTCAAAAGAATGGCTTTATTAAATTTGCCATCCAAAGAACTGGGGTCAAATATAGCCTCTTTCATTTATCAGTTGCATTCCTAGCACTTAAAATGTCTATTTGTTAGACAACTCTGAGATACCACTACACACCTGTCAGATTGGCTAAGATGACAGGAACAAATAATGATGAATGTTGGAGGGGATGTGGGAAAACTGGGACACTGATACATTGTTGGTGGAGTTGTGATAGAATCCAGCCATTCTGGAAAGCAATTTGGAACTATGCCCAAAAAGTTATCAAACTGTGCATACCCTTTGACCCAGCATTGCTGTTATTGGGATTATATCCCAAAGAAATACTAAAAAGCAGAAAGGGACCTGTATGTGCCAAAATGTTTGTGGCAGCTCTTTTTGTTGTAGCTAGAAACTGGAAGTTGAATAGATGTACATCAGTTGGAGAATGGTTGGGTAAATTGTGGTATATGAAGGTTATGGAATATTATTATTGCTCTGTAAGAAATGACCAGCAGGAGGAATACAGAGAGGCTTGGAGAGACTTAAATCAACTGTTGCTGAGTGAAATGAGCAGAACCAGAAGATCACTATACACTTCAACAACAATACTGTATGAGGATGTATTCTGATGGAAGTAGAGATCTTCAACATAAAGAAGATCCAACTCACTTCCAGTTGATCAATGATGGACACAGATAACTACACCCAGAGAAAGAACACTGGGAAGTGAATGTAAATTGTTAGCACTACTGTCTATCTATCCAGGTTACTTATACCTTCAGAAGCTAATAATTAATGTACAACAAGAAAATGGTATTTACACACATATATTGTATCTAGGTTATATTGTAACACATGTAAAATGTATGGGATTGACTGTCATCGGGGTGAGGGAGTGGAGGGAGGGAGGGGATAATTTGGAAAAATGAATAAAATAAAAAAAGAAATTAAAAAAAAGAATATACCACATAAATATGATAAAAAATGTCTGTTTGTTGTAAATTTGCAGTAAAAATAAAGTACATAAGTATTGTGTAAACCACCAGATACTAAGTATGTGGGAGCTATTAATAGCAATGTTAACTGTAAGAGGAATTATTTGTCCATTTTCATCTAGTCTGTGTTCATCTGTATTCAAGAAAATGATTTTCAGACTCCACACATTTCATACTAGTTTTCAGCCAAATATCTGTAAGTCATCAAATTGTAATTATTTGCCTCTATATTTGAGTTTTAACAAACTAGATTTACGTGTTTATTCTTCATGTACACTGGCCTTCTCCCCAATAAGAAGCATAAGTATTTTCAAATAATTATATAATTCATGACCAATTTTTTTTGTCCACAACATATACACAGTACAATACATTTACCATAATGGAGTCTGTTACTTGTTCAATGGGGCTTCCAACTATCCAAGCCATTGTCCAAATCTATTCAAAGTATAGCATAGTGCTAAATTCTAGAAAATGTTATAGAACATCATATGCAATTTCTAAATGGAAGTATTGAAGTTCTACTGGATATCATCAAGTAGGCACAAACCCTAGAGTAAGTCTATCCCTTGAATAGATACTGACCAGCCATTTCACAAGTAAAATCAACAACTTGACTACAGGATTTACAAACTGGATCACAAATAATCCCTACTGAGACCAAAAGAGCTACAGGATGAGCTAATATTTTGGTTTTTGGAAAGGAGGAGAGGGGAAAAGGGAGAGGAAGGGAAGAGGGGCAAAGGAGAGGGAACGGGGCTCTAGGAGTAGGAAAAAGAGAAGAAAGGAGGGGGAAGAGAAAGGGGAGAGGAAAAGGGGAAAGAAAGGGAAAAAGAAAAGGGAGGGGGAAGGGACCAGGGGACAAAGGATTCGAGATGAGGAGGAACTAAAGGGGAAGACCAGAAGTAAAATGAGAACAATCAAGGGGAGCAGTGGGGACGGGGTGGGGGAGGTCATTAGGATGGGTATGCATAATTTCCGTATTCTCAGATTCAGTGATCCTGGAGCTGAAAGAACAAATCAATGTGGGTGGTGGTGCAGAAGATACATTTCACATAGTGAATGGAACCTAAAGAGGCGGCAGGGAAAAGCAGCAAGGGGGAAAGGCCAAGACTAGTTAAATAATAAACTGCATTGTTTCCCTTTGCAGAAATGTCTTTATGGTTTGGGGGTTGAATGTAAATCAGTAAAACAACATACTGCTAGCTTCTACTCCACACTATATGTGACTTAAAAACAAAGAAGGCTTTGAAGATCTGTCCTAATGGAAGCTTGCAACAGTATGATATAAACTAATATAAAGTGACCCGTGCCTGATATTTGAAAATAGTCATATCTTCCCTTACTCTTCTCTTTCTTATCCGTATCTCTTGTTCCTTCCTGAATGAATTCATCATTGTCTCTCCTAGAATGAAACATACTTAAAAACACAAAAATCTTTCAACTAAAAGTGTTATATATTTTGTCAATAAACCACTGAATCCCTCCTCCTGCCCCCTCCATTAATAACAGCATCAATAAAGTAATTAGAATTCTGTAGAGAGTGGGCTTGAACCCAGGACTGCCAGGTTGAGACCGGCTGTCGGGCTGGCTGTCCCTTACAAATTCTTCCCTGACACATTTGAAGATGGGAAAGTAACGGGAAAGGAAGAGTCAGAAGAGCATTTACACTTCATTTGTCCATCCCGGCCCCTAGGGTCCCTTCCAGGCTGGGCTGTAAGCTGTTCAGCTTCACAGAACTGTTAAACGGCTGTAAGAGACTTGAGAAATTATCGAGTAGAATCTCTTCATTTTACAGAAGTAACCCAATCTCGGAGAGGAAGGCCATCATTAAGAAAATAAGCAACAGAGCGGGTCCCGAGATTCTAACGGGAGACCTGGAGCTCACCCATCCTCGTGATCTGGAGCTTTGCACTCCTCGCGCTGAGAGCCAACGGACCCGGCCCCCGTGCCCTCACCACTGCGTGACTTGACAGTTTATCCTCGCATCCGCGTGAGCAGAGAACCTGATAAAAGCCGGTGCAGAAAGCCCGCACAGTTCACTTTCCCTCCTGCCGTTGACAGGGTTGCAGTCGGCTCTGAATCGATGATTAATGCTATGGGGCTCACAGGTTTCTAAACCTCTGGCCTCGGATTATTGACATTTCCCCTTTAATTCTCCCTTTAATTTCCCCTTTAATTCTTCCTTTAATTTATCCCTTTAATTTTTCCCTTTAATTCCCCCTTTAATTTCTCCCTTTAATAATCCCTTTAATTTCTCCCTTTAATTCTCCCTTTAATTTCTCCCTTAATTTATCCCTTTAATTTCTCCCTTTAATTCTCCCTTTAATTTCTCCCTTTAATTTTTCCCTTTAACTCCCCCTTTAATTTCTCCCTTTAATTCTCCCTTTAATTTCTCCCTTTAATTCTCCCTTTAATTTATCCCTTTAATTTATCCCTTTAATTTTTCCCTTTAATTCTCCCTTTAATTTCTCCCTTTAATTTCTCCCTTTAATTCTCCCTTTAATTTCTCCCTTTAATTTCTCCCTTTAATATCTCCCTTTAATTCTCCCTTTAATTCCCCCTTTAATTTCTCCCTTTAATATCTCCCTTTAATTTCCCCTTTAATTCTCCCTTTAATTTCCCCTTTAAGTCCCCCTCCGAGCAGGCTGAAGGGCCCGAGAGAGGACTCCCCCATGAGTTCTACCTCCCTGCCCTGAAGCCTGCCTCCAGGATGAAGAAGATTTTCAATTTCGGCAAGAAGGGGCAATCTTCATCTAGCCGCTTCAACCTGCCGAGTTTCTTTGGCTCCCAACCGGTTTACCGCACCCAAGGATACCTGATCCAGAGCAAGGACCTCGGAAAGATCCATAAAGCTGCCTTGCGCGGGGATGTGGTGAAGGTGCAGCAGCTGTTGCTGCTCGGAAAAAACACCGTAAATGAACTGGATAAAATGAAGCGGTAAGTGCAAAGGGTGGGGGCGGGGGAGAGAACAGGCTGACATTCCCTCCCCCCATCCGTCCACTTGAGCCCGTGTCCCCCTCCCCCCATTAACCCTGGAGAAATCAAACCCCCTCCGCACCTGGGGCAGGGGCAGGGTCAGTCTTTGCCTTGTAGAGATTGGATTGGAAGTCCCAAAACCTGGCTTCACATCCTAGCCTGTCCATTTTTAATGACTTGGAAACTCCTTCCTTTTACTTTTAACCAGGGTTCAACTAATTATTTCTTAATCAACAGCTATGTGAGAGTAAATACTATTCCCTCCTGCTGAATTGCTGACATTTCAAAAACGACTGTGTGAGACTATCCATGAGGATATTTGGGGGATTTTCTTGGGAAAGTTAGTGGAATGGTTTGCCTTTTCCTTCTTCAGCTCATTTTGACAGATGAGGAAATTGAGGCAAACATGGTTAAGTAACCTGACCAGGATCACACAATGGTAAGTATGTGATATCAGATTTGAACTCAGGCACCCATTGTACCACTTAGCTGTCCCAGCTGTTGTAATATGGATATGTGAAGAGTAAAAGTTTCAAGGCAGAAAATTAATCGCTGCTCTTAAGAACTAATATGTATACACACACACACACACACACACACACACACACACACATACACACAAGACTCCTGTTTTGTAAAATAGTTTTAGATTTGGCAATTTGGCACAAGTAGGCCATCTTCATTTGTTTTTTGTTTTTTGTTTTTTGTTTTTTTTCATTAATTTCTGTGAAATTCTTGACCTTTTATTTTTCCAGATGAACTTTATTATTTTTTCTTGATCAGTGAAATAATTTCTTGGGAATTTGATTGGTATAGCACTACATAAGTAGATTAATTTAGGTAATATTGTCATTTTATTATATTTGCTCAGCCTTCCCAAGAGCACTTGCTATTTTTTCCAGTTGTTATTTATTGACTTTATTTCTGTAGAAAGTGTTTAGCAACTGTGTTCATATAGTTCCTGACTTACCTTGGCAGGTAGATTCCCAAATAGTTTATATTGTCAACATGTATTTTAAATGGAACTTCTCTTTATATCTCTTCCTACTGGACTTTGTTGGTAATATATAAAAATACTGATGATTTATGTGGATTTATTTTGTATCCTGCAACTTGGATAAAATTATGCATTGTTTCTAGAAGTCTTTTAATTGATTCTCTGTAGTGTTCTCTTAAGTATTCCATCATATTTTTTTAGTTTTTTAGTTGATTCTCTATAGACTTCTCTTAAATATTCTATCATATATTTCAGTATGTCAAATTCCACAACCTTCAATCCTTTAAAATGGAAGCTGCTAGATCCTGGGTAATTCTAATTGTGACTCCTTTGTATTTAAATTGTTTCTTTCTGACTGCTGGCAATATTTTTCCTTGGTCTAATAATTCTAAATTTTAGCCACATTATTCTTTGGTTTTCATTTTGGGGTCTCTTTCAGGAAGTGCTCAGTAAAATTTTAAATGGCTATTTTTACTTTCTGATTCTAGGTCATCAGGGAAGTTTGCCTTGATGACTTCCTGAAGGATGATGTCGAGGCTCTTTTTTTTTCGTAGTTTTCAGGAAGTACAATAATCCTTAAATTGTCCCTCCTAGATCTATTTTCCAGGTCATGTTTTTCCAAGGAGGTATTTTACATTTTCTAACTTTTTTGTTTTCGTTTCACTGGACTGATTCTTGTTGGCATTTATTTCCATTTGCTCAGTTCTGATTTTTAGTTACCTTTTAAAATTCTTTTTGTATTTGTCCACTTTAATTTTAAATGAGTTGTTTGGTTCTATGGGTTTTTTCCATTTCACAAATTTTGTTTTTTCAGGAGTTATTTCCTTTTTCCACTTGCTATTTAGCTCTTACCATTTCACAAATTTTGTTTTTTCAGGAGTTATTTCCTTTTTCCACTTGCTATTTAGCTCTTTTTTCTGCCAAATCTTTCCCAGGAATATCATCCTTTTACCCTGTCTCCTTTAATTTTGCTTATCCCTTTTCTGAACAAAAATGTGGACCTTTACATTGGATAAGCAAGGGGGACACCTAGATTGAGAGATAAAATTAGGAGTGTAAACTGAATTAACCAATCTCAAATGTTTTTAATTGATAATGTCAATAATAAAAGGCTTCATCTCATCTCCACCTTTTCTAATTTAACTTTTAAAATTAACAGTTTATTTTTAAGAGATGCAAAAGCCTTGTTTTATTGTTTTTGTTTTATTTAATTATTAATTTAACTAGTCATTAGAACCAAATACTCAAAATGGTTTGAATTCATATTCAGTCGCATATACTTTCTAATTAATGGGACCTGAGAAAATTTGTTTCTCAGTTTCCTCAAGTATGAAATGAGAATAATACCCACTTCCCAGGGTTCTTACAAAGATCAAATGAAGTAATATTTCTAAAGAGCACAGTGTCTTGGACATAATAGATGCTAGTTTTTCTCCTTATCAAACTACATCTAAGCATGTCAACCATTGCAGTTGAGAGGATAGGGGAGTCAGAAATATCTTCCACTTTACCTATCTTAGACACTCTGGAAGAAGGCATAAGGAAAAGGAAAAAGGAGTCCTCAAAAACAAGAAAAATTACAACATACATGTATGAATATTTATATACACATTCATTACTTCTGAAATATATGATTTTGTTGTGAATATTTCCTCTACCAATACATAACATAACCTCTTTACAACTTGATGTTATCAGCTATGGGCAGCAAGGTTTTCATTGAATAGAATGCTGGGTTTGGAATCGAGAAGACTCCATCTTTGTGAATGTGAATTCAAGTCTAGCCTCAGATACTAGCTGTGAGGCTCTTTGCAAGTCACTCAATCTTGTTTCCCAGTTTCCTCATCTGTCAAATGAGCTGGAGAAGGAAATGGCAAACTGCTCCAATATCTTTATCAAGAAAACTCAACATGAGGTGACAGTCAAACAGGACTGAAATAACTACACCACAAAGATAGACCTTGAAATACACTATGAATAAAAAAGTCATCCTTCGTTGACCAAACTGATGATATCTTTATGACATTAGTTAGGTTGGTCAATGGGCAGCAGACATACCAAGTGCTCACTGTAAACCTTCCCAGCATGGTAGAACTTCCAAAACTTTTACTCTTCTGGAATAGCCTGTAGCAATACAGAGCCACTTCAACTGTACACTGCTGCATTTCAGTAAGCATTAGTTGAGAATGCACACATATGTGCCCATGTGATTGTAGAAAGATACAATATGCAAATGTGTAAGGGCCTTTTTCTGAGGCAGTTGCTTTACTAAAAAATGTGTAGTTGTAGATGGATATTCTTATTGGGAAAAGTAATTAGTTATTAAAAGTTATTAGACTCGACCACCAGGCAGGGTGAAGCCCTGTAATCTGTTACAGGGAGGCTAAGGCTGGCAGATGTCTTGACTCATGAGTTCTGGGTTGCAGTGGGCCATGCCATAAGAACTCCATTTGACATCAGCATGGTTAATCCCAACAAGGGACCAGCAAATTTCTTCAGGAGAGGTGAAGCAGCTAAGGTCAGAAATTGAGCAAAGTTCCCATGCTAATCTCTGGTGAAATCTAAATTTACCTACTGGATATATTCTACTCCCACCTGCCAGCGATTTTGTCTATCATATCAACAATGAGAGTTAATTCATATTTTGTATTTAGGTGACAAGAGTGGTCATTTATTTTGGAGGTTATTTACAGTTTAGGCATAATAACAGTGCATGTTATATTAAAATATAAATTATATATATATATTTATATAAAACAATGGTAAAATTTTTATTGTTGTAGTATATTAACAAACATTACTCTATCATTTCTGTAGAACACCTCTTCACCTGGCTTGTGCTAATGGATATCCAGATGTTGTATCTCTCTTAATAGAGAGAAAATGTGAACTCGACTTGTTAGATAATGACAACAAAACACCTTTAATGAAGGTATGCATTAGTTAAACATGCTTTTCCATGAAATGCATTTTGATTTCTTTGATTAAGAAAATTAATAGTAAATAAGTTACTAAGTTTGCTAACAATTAAATATCACTAATGATGCTTGAATATATTAAATTTTATATCATATTATTATTTCTTTATACATATTATACTGACAGGCAATAGAGTGGCAAAGGGAAGAATGTGCAACAATCCTGCTGGAACATGGTGCAGACCCTAATCTTAGGGATAGCCACAGCAACACTCTACTTCACTATATTGCCTCTGGTGGGAACAAATTCATGGCAGAAAAACTGATTGAACACAAAATTGATATTGATGCAAAAAACAAGGTAGAAGCAAACCTCTTGTATAATAAAGTAAATTATCAGCTAAAAAATCAAATAATGTCCACTTCACATGTTTCACATGACTTGAGTTCAAATCTGCCCTCAGACACTTGTGTGACCCTGGGCAAGTCACTTAACCCTAACTGCCTCTACCAAAAGGAAAAAAAAAAAAATCTGACATGCAAGAAGGAGGAAACATTCATGATAAAAATCAACCCCATATCCATTTTTTAGACAAGATGACTCATTTTGATTAAAAATATGGTGTAGCTAGCCCATGAAATTTTAAATGTATAGTATTGGTGCATAAATGTAAATGGAGTTAAATACTTGTAAATAAATACTGATAAATATTACTATATATTATCCCAATTCTCCTAGCAGTAGCTTTCCTTACTCTTATCGAACATAAAGTGCTAGGCTACATGCAATTTCGAAAAGGACCAAATATCGTAGGACCCTACGGACTCCTACAACCATTTTGTAGTTCTAATAATTTGCCTGGTATTCCATTTAATGCTCCAATGAAATTATTAGAAATGCTGAAACAAGGTAAATCCTGAAAAAATGTGCTAAGAGTACTGTAACAATTCAAATTGAGATGCTGTAGGGCATCAGTTATTACCCTTTTCATAATCACTGAAGCATATTTATCAATTGACTAGTTTTAATTCAAAATACTGTAAACTGATTTTAGAAATATTAAACAGTTGATCATATTTTAATGAAATTACAAACATTAGCAACTACTTTTGTTTAAAATTTAGGACAATAATTCTGTTATTATTCCATTAAGAATTAATTTTGGTGTGTGGTAATAAAGCCATCTTTTTTAAATGTGCTTTTGATTCCCTACTACATTATTATTTATGTCAGTCTTTTTACTATATTTACTAATACTTCTTGCATAATAACCAGAATTGCAGTTTCTGGGATCCGTGCCTTTCCTTTATTGAAAATAGATAGCTTTTTACTATCTAATAACAGTTCTCATTATCTGTGATGCTTTTCACATAAGTAGTGAGTGGAAGTACTGTACAATTTCAGATAAAAAAATGTAGTTGAATCTATTCATTTCACAATGGAATTTAGTTTTGTGTAGTAATTCAATTAATTTTGCTAGTTTTCTTAAGACAATTTTACATTGCCTTCTCTTAGATGGTTTTCTTTCAAAAGGTTACTAGACTTTACTTGAATTTTGTTTTTAAGATGATTTTTATCTAACGAGATAGAAAATGTTCAATGTCTTTTACATTTTAGCTTCATTTATGCTAGTCACATGCAATAATTTTCTTTAATTTATAGTGAAAATGTACAGGATTTTCAATAACATGAATAGTAATGCACACACCCATATATATGGGTTTTTAATAACATGAATAGTAATGCACACACCTATATACATATATATATATATATATATATGTTTGTATATATGTTTGTATTTTGTGTGTATATGTTCATCTATGTATGTAGTATATATGTGTGTATATTAGTCTTCCGGCTAGGTTACAGGATAACATGAAATTCTCTTTAGCACTGACCTTGCACCATACTGTATATCAAAAAGTGGAAGAGGTACCATATTTTCTATAATTTTCCCCATTTTTCTGTCCATTGACTGCAACCAGGGGTATAATTTCTATCCTTTCTTAAAATTGAACTTCTCTGAAGACTTGGCAAACAGAGTTGAAGATATAAATAGTAGCTAGCAAGACCTCCACTCCACTATCCATCTACTCCCCTTTTTTTATGCTTTCATGAAATTAGATCAATCGTTTCAAGTAATTGTATGAGGGCTGGCAAGAATATCAGTGCATATAATCATTCTTCAAGGGAAACTATGAGAGTAAAGAAAATGCATCTTTTTCTTATAGGCATCCTTATTCATATAAGGCCAGATGCAAAGAAATTTTTTCTGAAAAATAGAAGGTAAACCCTAATGTTTCAGGTATAAGAAGCTATATTGTTGTACCCTTTACCATTCTCCCACCTTCCAAGTGAATTGCCCATAAAAAGCTTTATCCCCTATGTGCTTTTGGAGGTGTTATAATTCTCAAGAAGGTGAATGAGGAAATCAGACTGAAAGTAATGCTTTATCATGAGCAAGGAGGAAGATGCATGCTTGGATGAAAGATGTGTTGCATCATCAAAAGAACTTTGTGGTCTTAAGAAATAAGTTCTCATCCTTTTCTCGATGACACTTTTATGACTTAATTTTATTTAAAAAGTCTTATTTTCTTATTTTTCTAAACTACAAAACAAAATGGTTGCATTAAATGATTCCTAAGGCTTTTCCTAGTTCTATATCAATGATAATCATGAAAATGTTCATGCTATATTAAGTTCTATATAAAAATATTGATATCAGTTAACTTTGAAGGTATATTTATTTCCCATAAGCCAATACTAATATATGAAATCAGTAGCAGAAATTCTATGTACATATTTCCATCAGGATATGATAAGAAAGCTTCAACAAGAACTTGCAGATTCCCAAAAAGAAGAATCCATTCTTTCACAAAAGGCTTTGGAAATGAAGCAACTACTGAAGATATATCAAATGGAAAGTGAAGTACGTATATAAAAATTCCGTGATTTGTCATTGACTAATGAAAAGTGTTTTCACTACGTCACTTTTGTTTTTTCCAATATTATATTTTGTACCTGTCATTTAAACTGACAGAACAAGACTTGTATCCATTTATATGATTTCTATATTGGGATAATTATTTTCACTCATAATTTATATCTATCATCACAGAGGGATAAGATTTTTTTCTAAGTAAGAATAAATAAATCATGTATATCTTTTATATATGTAAATAAACACACACACACACACACACAGACACACAGACACACAGGCTGCTTGATGGAAATAGGAATAGAACTTTGCATCTGGATAGTTTTGGAGTTGTCCTAGGGGAAGTCACTTAATCTTTCTTAGCTTCTTCAACTGTAAAATAAAGATAATAATACTTACGTTCCAGAGTCGTTGTGAAAATCAAACAAGAAAATAATTGTAAAGCTCTTAACACAGTGCCTGACACATAATAGGCACTTAATGAATGTTTGTTTCTCTGCCAGAAACAATATTTTCAGTTATTTATAAAAGTATTCATTGTCTCTTATATTTTGACAAACACTTCCTAATAAGTTCTCATCCTTTACTCGATGACACTTTTATGACTTAATTTTATTTAAAAAGTCTAATTTTCTTATTTTTCTAAACTACAAAACAAAATGGTTGCATTAAATGATTCCTAAGGCTTTTCCTAGTTCTATATCAATGATAATCATGAAAATGTTCATGCTATATTAAGTTCTATATAAAAATATTGATATCAGTTAACTTTGAAGGTATATTTATTTCCCATAAGCCAATACTAATATATGAAATCAGTAGCAGAAATTCTATGTACATATTTCCATCAGGATATGATAAGAAAGCTTCAACAAGAACTTGCAGATTCCCAAAAAGAAGAATCCATGCTTTCACAAAAGGCTTTGGAAATGAAGCAACTACTGAAGATATATCAAATGGAAAGTGAAGTACGTATATAAAAATTCCGTGATTTGTCATTGACTAATGAAAAGTGTTTTCACTACGTCACTTTTGTTTTTACCAATATTATATTTTGTACCTGTCATTTAAACTGACAGAACAAGACTTGTATCCATTTATATGATTTCTATATTGGGATAATTATTTTCACTCATAATTTATATCTATCATCACAGAGGGATGAGATTTTTTTCTAAGTAAGAATAAATAAATCATGTATATCTTTTATATATGTAAATAAACACACACACACACACACACAGACACACAGACACACAGGCTGCTTGATGGAAATAGGAATAGAACTTTGCATCTGGATAGTTTTGGAGTTGTCCTAGGGGAAGTCACTTAATCTTTCTTAGCTTCTTCAACTGTAAAATAAAGATAATAATACTTACGTTCCAGAGTCGTTGTGAAAATCAAACAAGAAAATAATTGTAAAGCTCTTAACACAGTGCCTGACACATAATAGGCACTTAATGAATGTTTGTTTCTCTGCCAGAAACAATATTTTCAGTTATTTATAAAAGTATTCATTGTCTCTTATATTTTGACAAACACTTCCTAATAAGTTCTCATCCTTTACTCGATGACACTTTTATGACTTAATTTTATTTAAAAAGTCTAATTTTCTTATTTTTCTAAACTACAAAACAAAATGGTTGCATTAAATGATTCCTAAGGCTTTTCCTAGTTCTATATCAATGATAATCATGAAAATGTTCATGCTATATTAAGTTCTATATAAAAATATTGATATCAGTTAACTTTGAAGGTATATTTATTTCCCATAAGCCAATACTAATATATGAAATCAGTAGCAGAAATTCTATGTACATATTTCCATCAGGATATGATAAGAAAGCTTCAACAAGAACTTGCAGATTCCCAAAAAGAAGAATCCATGCTTTCACAAAAGGCTTTGGAAATGAAGCAACTACTGAAGATATATCAAATGGAAAGTGAAGTACGTATATAAAAATTCCGTGATTTGTCATTGACTAATGAAAAGTGTTTTCACTACGTCACTTTTGTTTTTACCAATATTATATTTTGTACCTGTCATTTAAACTGACAGAACAAGACTTGTATCCATTTATATGATTTCTATATTGGGATAATTATTTTCACTCATAATTTATATCTATCATCACAGAGGGATAAGATTTTTTTCTAAGTAAGAATAAATAAATCATGTATATCTTTTATATATGTAAATAAACACACACACACACACAGACACACAGACACACAGGCTGCTTGATGGAAATAGGAATAGAACTTTGCATCTGGATAGTTTTGGAGTTGTCCTAGGGGAAGTCACTTAATCTTTCTTAGCTTCTTCAGCTGTAAAATAAAGATAATAATACTTACCTTCCAGAGTTGTTGTGAGAATCAAACAAGAAAATAATTGTAAAGCTCTTAACACAGTGCCTGACACATAATAGGCACTTAATAAATGTTTGTTTCTCTGCCAGAAACAATATTTTCAGTTATATATAAAAGTAATCATTGTCTCTTATATTTTGACAAACACTTCCTAATGTTGAAAAACAGTTCTTTTACCTGCTTAACTTCAGTATAATGGTATTTACTAAGAAATGGTTTATTACTGGTTTCAGTCCTTTCAAAACTTATTCTTTCATATTGCTATGCTTGAGAAATATTTCTAGTTTTGAAATAAGTATTGGAATGGAATAAGTTCTGTTTCTCAAATCACTTTGTTTTCCTTATCCCTCATTCTCTTTATTTTCCTCCCATTCCTTTTGGACCACAATGATTAAAATATTAACTTTCATAAAAGCCTTTGTTTTCAAGCTGGACTCTAGGAACTAGGTGTGGACTAAACTTTATAAGGAATAGCAAGGAAGCAATAAATCTTTGTCCATATGGATTAACTCAGTTAAATGGAATTCAGGGCAAAATGGTACCAAACTTTAAGCGATAAATAAGAATCGGGTGAAAATTATTTGTTCAATTATTAGTCCATCAATTAGTGAATGTCAGTTCTGTGAATTATATTGACAGGTTCTGACTAGCTTACCAAGATCGTGAGAAATCCATGCTCTCTTGCCCTTGAAGAATGTTCAGTCGGACTTGAAGCCAATGCAAAATAGGAAAAGCTCATACAAGTTATCATGTAAACAAGCACCAAATAGCTTATTATATAAGGAAGTAATATAAGAGAGAAAGAGTGAAGGAGAAGGGAGGGTAGGGAGACACAAAGGAAGAAAGGGGAGAGAGAGAAGGGAGTCAGAGACAAATCACTTTGCTTGGAGATTTGCTTTTCCAGAGGCTAGTCACTTTACCTTAAAACATGTGTTTATCGCTCAGAGTTTTTCATTATATAGCTTTATAAACTTGAGGGGGCAGCTAGGTGGCACAGTGGATAGAGCACCAGCCTTGAATTCAGGAGGACCCGAGTTCAAATCTGGCCTCAGACACTTAACACTTCCTAGCTGTGTGACCCTGGGCAAATCACTTAAAACCAGCCTCAAGAAAAGAAAAAAAAAAAAAAAAAGACCAAAAAGCATAACCTTGATCATTGTACACAAGACATCTTTAGTGTAGCGTGTTGGTTTGGAAGACCCCAAGAAACATTCTTAAGGCTGTGATCTACACTAATGAAGTGTCCAGTGCTACGTATGTAATTTCAGGTGTATGTGCCCATGTAAAATGAATTGAATATAGTGACATTTGGAATATATAAATGCAATCGTTTTGTCTATGCAATGGACTACTACCTGATGGACTAGTAAAATTTATATTAATAGTTAAGTATAGGCATCACTAATTCATAGATAAGGATAAGATTATGATTTCATTTTTAAAGTTGAAAAGTTTGAAACATTTTGGAACTTTTATAGTTGCAGGAATCTCAGGAACAGAAAAGAGAGACACAGCAGTATAATGAGTTAGAAGAGCATATGCAAAAGTAAGAATTAAAGCATTTTTATATTTTACTGCTATGACTAGTTGTAGAGCAAATCAAAATGATAAATATATTCATAATACAACATCATGCAATTGTTTATTTTAATTCCTTTTTTTCAATGGGAAAGGAGAATAATCTGCTTAAGTATAACTTATTTTGAGATGAATAAATAAATAAATTTTAGTCAATACTGGAAATGTCAAAAGTGCCTTGGGCTCCAATCAGAATTTACCTCCCATAAAGGGAGAAATGAGATGAGAAATGTAGCTGTAGGAAAGCAGATTTTGGAGGACATGTTTCAGAAAATACTGGTTTTCATGTCAGTTTACTCAAGTGCTTTACTTTGACCATTTTGGGAAATCAAAGGATAAGCTATATAAATTACGGCTAAATATATGTATGTAGGTATTGCGCAGACACACACACACACACACACACACACACACACACACACACACACATATATATCCTACCACCAAATCATGGAAATGTTATATATCTGACTTGTTACTTGCTGTGCATCCTGTGCTAGTTGTTTTATTTTCCACAAAGTTCTCTAAAAAATATACATTGAAAAGCTGTTACAGATACAAACTGCTAGAAGGAATTTCCTCATGAAGAATTCCCTATTCCAATAAAATGTTCCTATCTTACTGCACCTCCCTTCCAAAAAAAATGTCCTTTCATAAAATATCTTAACTAACTGTGCCTTATCAGGAGTTTTTCCCCAGGAATAATATATTTTTCATAGCCAGTTGTAGTGTAGCGTAATTTATAGGTTTGAAAGAATTTCTGAAGGATTATCAAAATACAGGTTTCTTGCAAAGTTGATCTCCAGAAACAATCAGAAGAGAACTGAGTTTAGTGGGGAGAGTTCAAATCCTGATTCTGACATATACTGACTGTGAGCCTGAGTCACAGTCTGAACCTCTCAGTGCTGGCAAGAAACTTAAGAAGACTTGAGCTTGCAGGTTTGAATAGGTAGACAGTATCTTCCTACACCAAGGAAATCACAACTCCAAATCACAGAGATTTTTAGATCACAATGTTTTAGGAAAGTGTCTTAAAATAGATACATATTCTTGTCTAAATATGTCATTATATATGAAGATAGGACTGGATATATACAAATAAAAGTTTCTTAGAAGGAAGTGCTGTTTTTCCTGATATTAATATCCCAGATTCCAAATTCTCTTTGCCTTTGATCTCCGTGCATTTGCATATTCCACAATATGGAATATACCTCTTGCAAATGCCTAGTTCTAATCAAAACTCACCCCAAAAAACACTTAAATAAGACTTTCTGTATTCCTTTTTTAATTCCTTTTTGCAGTTACTTTGTATTTACTCCAAATATACTGCATTCACATGTTTACCTGTGCATGTTGTTTTCATTCTAATTAAACCAAATTGGAGCCTCTTTTACTTCTCTTTAAATCTATCTTCCAGGCTTTGCAAGTGAGATCTTGAACCTTATAGGAAATTATTAAATTAAATTAATTTTAAAAAAGTTCTTCAAAATTTTGTGACAATTATATTTACTTTTGTAGATTTAAAATGGAATGTGCCACATTTGAAAATTCAGGAGAGCAAGATGAAAACATTTGGGAAACTATCAATTTCTATTTTGTAAGTCATCTCTGGGATTTAGTTTTCCTCATTTTAAAAACCTTTTTTTTTTTAAGTGGTAGAATATGGTAAGAATTTTAATTGTAAAAAATCCAGTTGTTAATGTAATATGATATTCAAATACAATTCACATTGATTTGGGATGCTGGTGGTGTTAATCATTGTTATGGGAGAGATGAATTTTTTTTCTCTGTATAATTATTAATATTGGCATCACATCAGATTATCATTTGATGCCATAACTTGGCTTTCTGATTGGATACACTGAGGTTGGGTTTGCAAAGATGGAAAGAAACAATTTTCTAAGAGAAATAGGTGGTTTCTAAAAAACTTTTTGAAGTGCTGAAACATTTAGGGGCAATATCTGCAGGGCCTCTTAGAACACAGAGCTCTGCTACAATCCTAAAAATAAAAATACTACACCAAAAGATGACTACTAGGCAGAAACAATTTGAAAAGAGTATTGCTTTAAGAGATTTTAAAATGACAAAGCATAAATAAAGCAATAGTTTGATTGCAAGGTGATCACTATTGCCGTTAAGAAAGTTCATAATGTAAATTGATGTAAAAGTTAAAGATTCACTCTATAAAACAGGACTTAAATTGATTTAAGAGAAGGAAGTTATAGATTTTCAATACCTTCTACCAGTAAATGAATTAAAACACTTACAATACAATATTCTCCATACATTATTTTTCTATTTTAGGGAAGGAAAGATTTTCCTCCTCCTGGAAAAATGACTAATAAATGAATTCATCTAAAGCTACTGGGTTATTTTTTTAAGATTCTAGTATTTGATGATATTGAGACATTTCCTCAGTTCTGATATCTACCTAAAGTAAGGGGAAAGCCCTAAAGAGCTTTTATGAGATAACATTTGCAAATTGGTGCTATGGTGTACTGGTACTATACATATACTATATATGTGAATTGCAAAACTCTTCCTTATCAAGAAATGCTAAAATTCTCATCTTGGGAACTTAGGCTCCCTTTTAAAATATCTATGATAGAAACTTGCAGAATGTTTGGTTAAGCCCTCAATATCTCAATAAGCATCCTTTATCTCTTTTGTAATACTTCCTCTCCTCCCCTGAGAAACCCCAAGTTTATATTTACCCTATAAAAGGTGTGCTTATGATGTTCTTTCTGGAACTAAGTCAGCTATGAGTTAACTCTCTCTCTTCCCATAACATCTTCCTACTATACCTAACTCTTTAGACTGCTAAGCTTTTCTATGCATTTAGCCTGCCATTCAAAAGGGTACTCACAGCTTATAGCATATTCCTTTAATGGCTTCTTCCAAATACCTTTCTTTGCTAACTCTATTGCTCTCCCAAATCTATTTCTATTTCTATTTACCCCTCCTGGGGCCAATTTCATCTTTTTGTTTTGTCGTAAATTCTTCTCATAAATAAAGATACCTTTTGGCAAAGAGAATGTCCTTGTGAATTTTTCACATGTACCTTGGATTTGGTATTTCATATTACTCTCTCAACCCATCCTTATTTGTTTAAATAATGACAAGTGACTACTTAGAAATATTTTATTTTACTGTCAATTAACTTGTTGTCCTGCAGTTCTCATCAATATTTCTCAAAAATAATTGATTTCTTAACATTCTAAGTTTCCCAAAAGCAAGAGATACAATGTTAGCCAGGAAAGGGTTTTGGAACAAGTAACAATGGAAAAGTTTCCACAATAGAACTTACAATTACAATTACAATTAACCTGGAGAAAGGTGGAAAGAAATAATGTTTATTATGCAGACTTTATATAAAAGCTAGTAATGTAATTCCATGGTTTCATCCTATCTTTGAAGTGTCTAAATGTATTTAAATAATTAATTTAGGAAAAACATTTTGGAGCTGTAACCTTTCTTTTGTGTAATTAGCTAAATTGATATTTTATAGAAACATATTCAAGACCTTAAAAGACAATTGGACGCAGCATTCTCAAAATTTATGCAGTTGGAATTAATGAATAAAATAATTCAAGAAGAATCATTTTCTAGCAAAAGTCTGCAAAAGAATCATGACAAGCTGGAAAGGAAGAAAAGGAATTTGAAGAAGTTAATGTTAAGTATCATTTAGAAATACCTGAATTAAAACACAAGGAGAACTGGACATTAAGGAACAACTAAATAACATCTTACTATTCTTACAGGTTACTTTATCAATTTAATGCTTTTAAAATATTTCCATGTAAGTGAAGGTTTTTGTGGGGTTTTTTTCTCTATTCTAAATCCAGAATCTTTTTCTCTGCCTTCTTTAGCTTGTCTGCTCTCTCTCCATTAGCTTGGTATCATGATTTTTAAAAAAGAAAATAGGCTTTTAATGTGAATTCTGAAACCAACTTATGCTCTTCCCTTGTCAGCAAATGTTAAAATGCTCATGCTGGAACTTAGTTTCCCAGACTGCCTTATTCCTTTATATTTGCCCTCCTCCCATACATGGTGTGAGCCCCTTTAAGGGGAGGGTTGCTCCTCTAAAAGATGTGCTTCTGAAAAAGATTTTTTTTCTCAATTCTTTTCAGGACTATGAGTTACTCTCCACTTCATAGCATCTTCCTTCTAATGGCTCCTTACTTATTATTTATGAGTTCCAATAGGGAACACATCTGTCCCTTTGTTAATTCACATAATAAATAGCATAACTTAGTAAAATGTGATGGATATCTTGTTTCAATTCTTCCATGTCAAGAACTGAATGCTTATTTTGAAAGGATTTTTATTTACCAATTCTGGTGTCTATTTTGCCTTATCTTTGAAATGATAAGTGAAATAACCATATATCATTTGCTAAAAAAAAAAAAAGAAAGAAAGAAAAAAAAAGAAAAAAAATTTGAAATTTACAATTTAAAAAATTGAAAGGTGAATTGCTTGTGGGTTTTTTTTTCACCAAAAGTTTTAATTGTAAGAAAATATTCTTGTGGATTCTGGAGTAATTTCCTTTCAAAATTATTTCTTATTCAAAAATTTTTATGATCTAAAATATTAGCACTAGAATGAACTAGTGAGCTAACATGCAGTAGAAATAGTTGTCTTCTTTTTAAGTTCAAATTTAATTTGCCTGTCCTTGAGTTCTTTTAAAGTTAGAACTTATTTTTGTGAATTCAGAATAGTTCTTTAAATCAGAGACAGAAATTTAAATGAAAACTAACAGAATATGGTAACAAACATCTTATAATTTTCAGGTGAGAATCGGGCATTTTATGTTAACTCTTTCCTTTGTTTTCCATGTGATTTAGAGCCTGGAGCTAAATGAAAAAAAAAAAAAAAGATAACTGATATGACCAAATGGAGCATTGACTTCAAGAAATGGAAGCTGAATTCTTCAAAATAAAAATGTCAAATGAAATGTCTAAGGCAGAACTAGAGAAATACATGGGGCAGAACCAAGATGGCAGAGATTGCACAGGTCTTTATCTGAGCTCACATCAACACCAGATCAAAACTCTGATCTGTATCAAATTTCCAGCAATAGATATTTTGGAAGAACTTCAGAAAAGGTTTACTTCAACCGGGCATGGTGGGAAGGGATGACTGCACAGGTCCAGTGTAAGGACCCAGGACAGTGTGCCATCCACATGCTAAGGATCTACCAGGAAGCTCTTAGCCAAATATAGCAGCATTGGCTGCTCTGTCTCGAGTACAAGCCAGTGGATTAGCCACTCTCTCAGCTGAGAGTCATACAAAACAAAGGTAAATAGCGTGCTTCTAAACTCCAGAAGATCATGGGACCTAACCATGGCCACCCAACACTGGAAGGAAGTCATTGACCCAGCCTAAAGCTACTATCACTTGTACAGGAAGCTGGGTGAAATCTCCCTGTTACCCTAAGAACAGACTTCAACCTTTAAAAAATCAGGAAAAAAGCAAAAAGAAATCTGATTATAGATAGCTTTTATGGGGAAAGAAAAAAAACAGACCTCTAATCCTGAGGATCCTAAAAGCAAATCATCTCCAGATGAATCCTCAAAGGGTGATAGATTTGAGCCCCATCTCATAAGGCTCTCTTGGAAGAATTCAAAAAAGATCTTAAAAGAGAGTTAGGAGGAAAATGGAGAAAGGAAAAGAGGACTTTGCGAGAGAGTTTGGAAAAGGAAACACAGAAATTATCTGAAGAAAACTCCTTTAAAATAGATTTAGTGAAAAATCATATAATGCCTCTTTATACATTTGATGAAATGGAAGAAAGTACATAACTCCTTAGAGAAACCAATTCAATGAAAAACAATTTGTGAAATGGGGGAAAAATGTAGTGAACAAAAACATTTAAAAGTTCAGTTACCCAAATGCAAAATGAAATAAAGATAACTGGAAATAAAAGGAAAATTAGAATTTAACAAATGGAAGTGAATGACACAGTGAGACTTCAGGAAACAGTCAAACAAAACCAAAAAACAAAAATGAAAAAAATAAGAAGAAAATGCAAAATGATTCATTGGAAAATCTTACATGGAAAATAGATTTAGCAGAGACAGAGACAATCTAAGGATTCTTTGGACTTCCTGAAAACCATGATGAAATAAAGAGTCTAGACATCATCTTTCAGGAAATGCCTGAAACTGCCTTCATGTCCTAGAACCAGAGGGTAAAATAGCCATTGCAAGAATTGACCTAAAACTTCCTGAAAGAGGCCCTGCAAAGTAAACTCCAAGGAAAGTCATAACAATCTTCAGAATTATCAAATCAAGAAGGAAATATTGCAGGCAGCCAAAAAGAAATAATTCAAATATTGAGGAAATGCAATCAGAATTACCCAGGACTTAGCAGCTTCTACTTCTAAAGATCAAAGTACATGGAATCTGATATTCCAGAAAGCACAGGAACTTGGATTGCAGCCAAGAATTAACTTTCCAGAAAAACTGAGCATTATCATTAAGGGAAAAAGATGGATATTCAATGAAACAGGTGAATTTCATTTATTTGAGATGAAAAGACCAGAACTGAACAGAGAATTTGATCTTCAAATGCATAATTCAAAAGTACAACTTTCTTGTAAAAGTTCTATCTTCCCTATGTAGGAAGATATGTTTTACTTCTTGAGATCTGTATTGTCATGAGTATACCGACATACAGGTATAATTTGATTTTATTGTGTTAAAAAGGTAGAAAGGTAACCCACAGTAAGAGGTTCATACAGCTGCTCAAAAGGAAATCATAAAGAACTTTCTACTGGCACTGGGAGCAGGAGGACTATGTTGTCATCCTCCTAGTTGAAACCATGTTGCAGCTCTGGATCAAAGTCCCAGGCTGAGGAAGAGCATTATTATTACAGCATATGGTCACAGAAGAGCAGGAACTCTGATCACAATTATAGGATGGAAAAGATCATTCACAGATCAGAACACAGGCTAAGATAGCAGTGACCACACCTCTCTTAGATCATACAATACTGGAAGAACTAAAAGCTTCCAGATCTAGCTCTGAAAAAAGCAGAATAAAAAACCTGAATCTTGGGATAGTGCTGTCGCCATTGTAGAGCAACAACAAATAATCTAAATATAGAAAGTTCCTATGATCAAAACACAAGCATAGAAAAAGGCAACAAAGTCAAAAGTGCCACATCCAAAACCACAGAAAAATGTAAATTGGTCTCAGGACAATAACGAATTCCTGGAGGAGCTCAAAAAGGATTTTAAAATTCAAATAAGAATGGTTTAAAATACTCGGAAAAGAAATGAGTGACACAAGGAAATTAAGAAAGATCAACACCTTAGTGAAGAAGACACCAAAAAATATTAAAGAAAATCACCTTAAAAAGAGAATAGGCCAAATGGTAAAAGATGCACAAAAATCCACTGAACTACTTAAAAAGTAAAATTGACCAAATGGGGAAAAAAATCCAAAAATTTCAAAAATTCACTGAAGAAAATGACTTTAAAAATAGATTTGAGCAAGTTAAAGCTGATGGATCCATGAGACATCAAGAAAATAA
This sequence comes from Sminthopsis crassicaudata, assembly GCF_048593235.1. NCBI lineage: Eukaryota > Metazoa > Chordata > Mammalia > Dasyuromorphia > Dasyuridae > Sminthopsis > Sminthopsis crassicaudata. The sequence continues at coordinate 272,386,137 of NC_133621.1, read as the reverse complement.
AAAGAATGAAAAAAATGAAGAAAATGTGAAATATCTCTGGAAAAACAATAGGTTTGGATAATAGATTCAAGAGAGTAACACCTGAAATCCCTGACCAAAAAGAGCTTAAATATCATCTTTCCAAGGAAACTGACCTGATATCCTAGAACCAGAGGGTAAAACAGAAATTGAAAGATTCCACCCACAATCAACTCCTGAAACAGATCCCAAATTGAAAATTCCCAGAAATATTTAAGCTGAATTTCAGATCTTCCCAGGTCAAGAAAAAAATTATTGCAAGGAGCCAGAAATAAACAATTCTAATATTGTAGAGTCACACTCAAAACAGGGCTTGGAATGATACTCCAGATAGCAAAGGTAATCAAGACTCAACTACCCAGTAAAACTGAGTGAGGGAAAAAGGATAGGGGAAATAATAATAGTAATGAAATAGAGAAGTTTCAAGTATCCCTGATAAGACCAAAAATAAACAGAAAACTTATGCAAAACCCAAGAGATGCATAAAAAGCTAACAAAGAGAAATCATAAAGGATTCAATAACATTAATGACTGCATTCCTACATGGGAAGATGACACTTGCAACACCTAAGAACTCCCAAGAAATCATTAGGGCAGTTTTAGGAATCTACATAGTCAAAGGGCACAGATGTGAATTAACTATAACAGGATGATATCCTAAGAAAATTAAAATAATTTCACAGGAGAAATAGTAAGGAGTAAAAGGAAAAAAACAGGACAAACAGAGAAAGTAGGATGGAAGTAACAATAGTAATCATAACTTTGAATGTAAATAGGATAAATTTACCCATAAAACAAGGAGATAGAACGAATTACATAATTTAGACATAAAAGGTGATACCATGAGCATAAATAAGGACATGTAGAGCAGTTTACTTTTTTTCTCTATGAATAAGGGAAGAATTTGTCACCAGACAGAAATGAAATGCAAAATGGATTGATTTTGATTAATTAAAAGGTTTGCCCAAACAAAAGCAAGTCAAGATTTTAAGGAAAGCAGAAAAGTGAGGTGGTAGTTTTATAACAATTTATAACAATATCATAAAGGCTTCATTTTTGAAATATATCAAGAACTAGGTCAAATTTATAAGAATACAAATCATTCCCCAATTGGTAAATGATCAAAGAATATGAACAGGCAGCTTTCAGGTGAAATCAAAGCTATCTAATTATTAGAAAGAAAATGATAAATATTGGTCATGATAGAAAATTGGAACACTAATGGTTGTACCAAGTTGTAAAGTGATCCAAACATTTTGGAGAGCAATTTGAAACCATGCCCAAAGGACTATAAAATTTTGCATACGCTTTGAACCAGCAATACCACTAGGTTCGCATCCAAAAGAGATAGAAAAGGAAAAGGACCTAAATATTCAAAAATATTTTTATAGTGACAAAGAAATGGAAACTAAGGGAAAGATCGTTAATTGAGGAACAGCTGAACATGTTGTGATAAATTTTAAGTGGCTAAAATGTCAGTTTTTGACCCAGAGAATCCATTGCTAGGCCCATATCCCAAAGAGGTCAAAGATAGAACGGTCCCATATAAATCACAGTGTTTATAGCAGCATTATTTGTAATAGAAAAAAACCGGAAATAAAACAGATGCCCCTTGGTTGGTGAATGGCTTGTGCCCTAAGAATGACTAGGAACAATGAACAACTATGGATTTAATTATATTTTTTCCTGGTTCAGCCCTGGCTTCACATCTGATTTAGTCTTTCATTTCCAACTGTGTTTTTGACATTTCGACCTGGATATCAATGGATACCTGACACCTTACATGGCCATAACTAAATTCAGTATCTCTGCTCCCAAAATCTCCCACATTCCAAACTTCCCTATTCCTGTTGAGCTCAACACAATTCTCTTGAGTTACCTAGACTCACAACTAAAATATTAACCTTGACTTCTCTTATTATTAACTTCTTGACTTCCCTCTGACACAGTTACCATGCTAGTAAAACACCTTATCACAATATAGCTGGACTATTACAATCACCTTTTCATTTGTGTTCCCTGCCTCATCTACTCCCTACTCCCTACAATTATATCAATTGTTGAATTAATCTTCTCAAGTTTGACTGTCACCCATAACCTAAATCAATAAACTCCACAGTGGCATCCTATCACCTCCAGGATTAAAAAAACAAAAAAACAACCTACCTCTCTGACATCCAGAACCTTTTATAACATCCCCTCAACTTCTCCAATTCGCTTCTACATTCTAAGAACTCTGATCTGTTGACAATGATGATCTTGCTGTTCCTTGGGAAAAAAAAAAAAAAAAAAACAAAAACCTTTGCTCACAACTCCAGGGATTTGTACTTCCTGTCCATGGCTGGACTGGTCTATTTCATCTCTGATTCTAGACTTCCATCAAGTTCAATTAAAATATCACCCCCTTATAAAAAGGCTTTTTTGATCCCTCTTATTGTCAGTCCCTTCTCTCTGTTGATGATCTCCAATTTATTCTGTAGATATCTTGTTTGTATGCAGTTATTTATATGCTCTCTTCTCTATTACCCAAATTCAGGGACTGTTGTCTGCCTTTCTTCATATTCCCAGTATTTATCACAGTACCTGATAATAGATGTCCAATAAAAAATTATGGGCTGATAATTAAAAGTATATACAAATTATATTAACAAGTACAAGGTTGTTGTTTGGTTTTTTTGTTTGTTTGTTTTTTTGTTTTTTGGGAAAGAGAGTACTGATGGTGGGATAAAAAAAAAGTGCTTCACTTAGAAAATGGAACTTAAGAAGTCTTAGAAAAAATAAGGAATTCTAAGAGGCAGAAGTGAAATCATAGGATTTGCCTGTGGCCACATGGTTACAAAGACTTGGGTTCAGTTTCCAACCTTAATATATACTTGTTCATTGAGCACATCAGGTTCATTTAAGATGTGAATTTAAGGGGCCCAACTCTTAAGGCTTGAAGTTGTGCGCTGCCATTATAGATTTGCTTTGGTAGAGTGAGTCTCTCAAGTTCTGTATACCAAAGAAAGGCATAATCCCCCCCAAAAAAAACCCAAAAAACCTTAAACAAATGGTTAAACTTCTTTGCTACTGGTGATATGAAGTTAGGAATACAAGGATCTTGGAAGTGGAACAGTGATCTCTAAAATTTCTTCTTTCAAGGATCAAATTGTAAAAATAAGAATTTTTTTAACTGTCCACCTGCTGCTATTCTTCAATCTTTTATTCAAACAATCAACTCTATAGCAATTAACTTAAGAAATTTGTGGATGGGAAGCATGGGATTTTTACAAAATATGGGAAGTTAAGGATATGAGCTACTTTGTTCAATTTACTAAATAAAGGAGACAAGTAGAATTAACTTCAAGGAGAGATGGCACAAAAATGAGGGAAAATAATATAAATTAAAAGACAATATAAAATGTGTATAGCAAATGTATATGCTAACACTGAATGTTTTAGGTTACATTGACATCTGGTGGCAAGATTTTCAAATCTATACTAAAATATTTAGAAACCATTTCATGAAATCATATATAGAAGTTTTGAAAATATGAAAGACCAGAATCATACAATGTAACAAAAGATTTTTCACTATTCAACTCATATTGCCAGGTAAGCAATTTAGAAAATTTGGACAAAAGAATCAGACTTGAAAAAGATTTCTCTGGTGATATGGCAACCACATTTTTATCTGTTGAGCTTTCTTTAAAATTCCTTCAATTCAACTGAAGCTTTCATTCAAGCCACTTTATATAAATGCCACAGTATGTGAAAGTAAATCCAAAAAGTGCTATATACAAAGAAAGTAATATGACCGATTGTGGTTTTTGTAATTTCCTTATAAGTTCAGGGTAACTTTGTTTCCTCCTAAATGATAGCTTCCACTAATATGGCATCTTCCTCCTTCCTCAATGATTTCTCTTTCACTGTCCTTTGTCTTACCCCGACCTCCTCACCTGGGAAATTCCAGTTCATTAGCTCTTCTACCTCAATACACTAACCTCAAAGAACTCATACACTCTTACTTGGACTAGGATTTCATTCAATCACTAAATCTCCATTTAGTCCTGATACATCTAGCTATCTAGAATGTCTTTACACCTGAAGCTTTTCCTGTGAAAAACGGAATCAATTTAATTTTATACCCATACCACATCCCACCAATCTTCCCCCTTCAAAGTATGACTATGATCTCTCAGTTCATAAACTTGCAAGTTTGCAATTAACTTTGACTCTCCCTCCCTTTTCTTATTCCATCCCTCATACCGGCATGTTATTAATTCTGCAGATTCTCTAATGTTTCATATAACCAATCCTCTATATTTTTGCAAAGAGTATCCATATTTTAGGCTTCCATACTTGAATTACTATAATTTATACTCTCTTTATTGAGAATACCATACATCACTACCAAAACAATGTTTTTTTTTTTGTTTTTGTTTTTTTTTTTACAGTCTTCAGCCTGACAATATTATCGTGATCAATAAAGGAGAAAGGAAAGAGAATAAGCAATTACTAAATCCCTATATGTGCCAGGAATTCTGCAAAGCACTTTATAAATATCTCATTTGATAATTATCATGACCCTGGGAATTGGATACTATCATCTTCATTTTATAGTTGAGTAGACTGTACAGTCTATAGTTTTCTCACTTGTAGACAGCAAACAGAAGTGATTAGAAAATGGCTGAGCATGTATATGAACTCAGGTAACCTAGCTGCCAAGAACTTAAAGTAGTTACCTCTTGCAACTCTCTCAAATACAACTTATCCAAGCCTTCAAGGCCCAACAAGGCCTTGTTAAGTTAACAACCTTAACCAAGTATTTCTTTACACCACCGCATAGCCCATCCTCCCCAGACAGTCTTGCTCTGCTGATGCTCACACATATCCTGCTCATCTACATCTGTTCATAATATTCTCTCTACTTGGCACACTCTCTCAATTATTTTCCATTCCCTGAGGATCAAGATCAACATTCACTTTCTCCAAAAAAGCTTTTCCAACTAGCACCATCAATTAATCAACCAACAAGCATGTATTAAACATTTACCACGCACATGATGCTGTACCAGGCTGGGGGATCCAAAGACAAAAACACAAAAGACACTGCTTCCTGTAGGTAATTACAAAAAAAAATAGACAAAAAAGATGTGTTTCCTAAGGGAGACAATGTAAATAGATATAAAATAGCGAGTAACCATAACGTTACTTTAGTTGTACAAATAGTAATTGCAGGTATTAGAAAGACTTCACATAGAAACTGTGCTGAAAGAAGCAAAGAATTCTGAAAGGCAGAAATGACAAGGGAATGAAGCACAAAGAGGGAGACAGACTAGCCAAAGGTGGAGGGGGGAGATGGAGTAGATTGAGTAGCCCAATGCCCAGCAGAGCTAAATATACATAAGGAAACAAATAGATGTTCATTGGCTGAATACTACAAGTTCTATGTCTGAAGGTTTCAACATTTATTTTTTGGCATGAAGTCACATGGGATTTTTAATAAATACTTGCTTGAAGAATTTTCCAATATTTCCCATATTAATACATATAATGATTTTTAAAGCATAACAGAAGCTAACAAAAAGCTGCTTGAGAAAGGAGGGGAGTGACATGATCAAGCCTGTGCTTTAAGAAATCACTTTGTCACCTGCACATAGAAAATGGACTGGAGACAGAGGAAGCTGGAGTTAGGGACAACTATCAAGACTATTGAATGGACATTTACTTAGTTTCTAATTCTTTGCTATCACAAAAAGAATTGAAAAATGAATAGATGCCCATCAATTGAGGAATGGCTGAACAAGTTGTGGTACACAATGCGTGTTAAGCAAAAATAAAGTAACTTCCGGGTCAAGATGGCGGTGTGGAGGCAGACAGCTGCTTGAGCTGCGCACTTTCTGTCAGCATTTACTTCATGACAAGCCTTGGAATTAATGCTTGGCCAGGAAAACACCCTACAAATAATCACCAACAGAAGACATCCTTGAAATTCGCCAGAAAAGGTCTGTGTTTGTTTGGGGGAGGGGACAAACAGACAGAGTGCAGACTGAGGGCAAGCAGCCAGAGCAAGGCAGGCAGCTCACAAAGCTCAGACCTGAGGGGGGAGGGGTGCGATCTCTTCCCCAGAACGACCTTTAACCCAGTGTGGATAGTCCTTCTTGGCAGTAAGGCAGGATCAGCAGAGAAAGTGTAAACACCGGAGGTGAAGAAAAAAACCCCAGAAAGCTAGCATGTCTTGGGACCCGGCCATTCCCACCCCCACCCACAGTGACTCAACATGTTCTCAGACACTCAGAGCAGAGACACAGTGCATCCATCACTGTCCTGTTAGCTCCTCGCTGCTGTCTCCCACAGTCTGTAGAGAAAGCTCGCTTACACCATCCAGCCCCAAACCCCCACCCCAGAAACAGACCAATTGTTTCTCTTGGCAATTTGTTTTCTCCCATTCCCGCTCTGACAAAAGGAACAAAAAATTTAAAGGGGCTCTAACCATTGACAGCTTCTGTATGGATAGAGAGCAGACTTCAAACCCTAAGGAGACTAAAAGCAGACTGTCTCCAGAGGAATCCCCTAAGGAAGATATGATCTGCTGCTCAATACACAAAATTCTCATAGAGGAAATCAAAAAGGCTCTATGAGAGCTAGAAGAGAAATGGGAAAAGGAAAGGGAAGCTTGGCAAGAGAGTCTGGAGAAGTCATCCCACACATTTAAAGACAGAGTGGATAAAGAAATCAAATCATTGAAAAAAAATATATAGTGAATTGAAAAAGGTAAACAACTCCAAGGAAAACAGGATTAGTGAGTTAGAAATAGAAAACAGCTCTCTAAAAGATAAAATTGATGAGATAGAAAAAATTCCATAGAAGATAAAAACTCAATTGGACAATTACAAAAAGATATAAAAAAAGTCAGTGAAGAAAATACATCATTGAAAATTATAATCGAACACGTAGAAATGAATGACTCCAGGAGAAACCAAGAAGTAGTCAAGCAAAACCAGAAAAACAAAACAATTGAAAAGAATGTCAAGTACCTTATTGGAAAGACAATAGACCTCGAAAACAGATCCAGGAGAGACAATTTGAGAATAATCAGACTCCCTGAAAAATGTGACGAAAAAAAAAGAACCTGGACACTATTTTCCAGGAAAATATCAAAGAGAACTGCCCAGATGTTTTGGAAACACAGGGTAAAATAGACATTGAAAAAATTCATCAATCACCTACTGAAAGGGACGCTAAAATCCAAACGCCAAGAAATATAGTGGCCAAGTTCAAGAACCAGCAGACAAAGGAAAAAATATTGGAAGCTACTAGAAAAAAGCAATTCAGATATAGAGGAGCCACAATAAGGATAACCCAGGATCTAGCAGCATCAACATTAATGGAACGAAGGGCCTGGAATATGATATTCAGAAAGGCTAAGCAACTTGGCAAACAGCCAAGAATAACTTACCCAGCCAAAATGAGCATCCTTTTCCAGGGAAGAAGATGGACATTTAACGAAATAAATGAATTCCATCTATTCTTGATGAAAAAAACACATCTCCACAAAATGTTTGATCTTCACATACAGAACTCAAGAGATTTCTAAAAAGGTAAAAAGAAATCTTGAGGACTATATTTCTGCCATCAAAATAGGTAAAAAACACATGTATAATTTGTCCTAGAAACTAGAGGTGGAAAGGAAATTATAACCTAAAAAAGGGTAAAGTGGTGGTACTACATCTCATGAAGAGGCAAAGGTAACCTATTATATCTGAGAGAAAGAAAGGAGAGGGATGAACATAGTGTGTATCAATAGACATATTCAGTTTATGGTGAAACTTCTTCCACTTCATTGAAAAGTGAGAGGTAAGGAGTAAGATAAGGGGAAGGGAATACAGAAATTTCGAGGAAAAGGGGTAAAATAAGGGGAGGAACTTTAAGGTGGGGGAGAGATCCTAAAAAGGGAGGGCTGTGAAAAGCAAGTGGTGTTCACAAGTTTAATACTGGGTAGGGGGGTAAAAGGGAAGGAAAGGGGAAAAGCATAAGCAGGGTTAATAGGATGGCAAGCAATATAGAATTAGTCCTTCTAACCATAAATGTGAATGGGGCAAACTGCCTCATAAAGAGGAAGCAGTTAGCAGACTGGATTAGAAGTCAGAATCCTACTATATGTTGTTTACAGGAAACACACCTGAAACAGGGTGAGACATTCAAACTAAAAGTAAAAGGGCGGAGCAGAATCTATTATGCTTCAGGCAAAACTAAAAAAAGCAGGAGTAGCCATCCTCATCTCAGATCAAGCAAAAACAAAAATTGATCTAATTAAAAGAGATAAGGAAGGGCATTGTATCCTGCTAAAGGGCATCATCAATAATGAAGCAGTATCAATATTAAACATATATGCACCAAGTGGTGCAGCATCTAAATTCTTAAAAGAGAAATTAAGAGAGCTGCAAGAGGAAATAGATAGCAAAACTATAATAGTGGGAGATCTCAACCTTGCTCTCTCAGAATTAGATAAAGCAAACCACAAAATAAATAAGAAAGAAGTCAAAGAGGTAAATAGAATACTAGAAAAGTTTGGTATGATAGATCTTTGGCGAAAGCTAAATGGAGACAGAAAGGAGTAAACTTTCTTCTCAGCAGTTCATGGAACCTATACAAAAATTGATCATATACTAGGGCATAAAAACCTCAAAATCAAATGCAGTAAGGCAGAAATAGTAAATGCATCCTTTTCAGACCATAATGCAATCAAAATTACATTTTAAAAAAAGCCGGGGGAAAATAGACCAAAAAATAATTGGAAACTATCTTATACTAAAGAATGATTGGGTAAAACAGCAAATCATAGACATAATTAATAAATTCACCCAAGAAAATGACAATAATGAGACATCATACCAAAATGTGTAGGATACAGCCAAAGCAGTAATAAGGGGAAGTTTTATATCTCTACAGGCCTACTTGCATAAAATAGAGAAAGAGAAGGCCAACGAATTGGGCTTACAACTAAAATTGCTAGAAAAGGAACAAATTAAAAACCCCCAGACAAAGACAAAACTTGAAATTCAAAAAATAAAAGGTGAGATTAATAAAATTGAAAGTAAAAAAACTATTGAATCAATTAATAAAACTAAGAGTTGGTACTATGAAAAAACCAACAAAATAGACAAACCCTTAGTAATCCTGATTAAAAAAAGGAAAGAGAAAAAGCATAGTATGGCAGAAACTAGGCATGGACCCACATTTAACACCACATACTAAGATTATATCAAAATGGATGCAACATTTAGGCATAAAGAACGAAATCATAAATAAATTGTAGGAACATGGGATGGTTTACCTCTCAGACTTGTGGAGGAGGAAGGAGTTTGTGTCCAAGGGAGAACTAGAGACCATTATGGATCACAAAACAGAAAATTTTGATTACACCAAATGAAAAAGTTTCTGCACAAACAAAACTAATGCAAACAAGATTAGAAGGGAAGTAACAAACTGGGAAAACATTTTTACAGTTAAAGGTTCTGATAAAGGCCTCATCTCCAAAATATACAGAGAATTGACTTTAATTTATAAGAAATCAAGCCATTCTCCAATTGATAAATGGTCAAAGGATATGAACAGACACTTTTCAGATGATGAAATTAAAACTATTTCTCCTCATATGAAAGAGTGTTCCAAATCACTATTGACCAGAGAAATGCAAATTAAGACAACTCTGAGATATCATTACACCCCTGTCAGATTGGCTAAGATGACAGGAACAAATAATGATGAATGTTGGAGGGGCTGTGGGAAAACTGGGACACTGATGCATTGTTGGTGGAGTTGTGAAAGAATCCAACCATTCTGGAGAGCAATCTGGGATTATGCCCAAAAAGTTATCAAAATGTGCATACCCTTTGACCCAGCCATACTACTACTGGGCTTATACCCCAAGGAACTACTAAAGAAGGGAAAGGGACCTGTATGTGCCAAAATGTTTGTGGCAGCCCTTTTCATAGTGGCTAGAACCTGGAAGATGAATGGATGCCCATCAATTGGAGAATGGCTGGGTAAATTATGGTATATGAATGTTATGGAATATTATTGTTCTGTAAGAAATGACCAACAGGAGAAATACAGAGAGGCTTGGAGAGACTTACATCAACTGATGCTAAGTGAAACGAGCAGAACAAGAAGATCATTATACGCTTCAACAATGATACTGTACGAGGATGTATTCTGATGGAAGTGGATATCTTCAACATAGAGAAGAGCTAATCCAATTCCAATTGATTAATGGTGGACAGAATCAGCTACATCCAGAAAAGGAACACTGGGAAATTAGTGTAAACTGTTATTTTTACCTTCTGAATCCAATTTTTCCTGTGCAACAAGAAATTTGGTTCTACACACATATATTGTATCTAGAATATATTGTAATATATTTAACATGTATAAGACTGCCTGCCATCTGGGGGAGGGGGTTGGGGGAGGAAGGGAAAAAATCTGAACAGAAGTAAGTGCAAGGGATAATGTTGTAAAAAATTACCCATGCATATGTACTGTCAAAAAAAAAGTTATAATTATAAAATAAAATTAAAATTAAAAAAGAACATAAGAAAAAAAAAAAGAAAAGTGAGAGGGAAGGAGTAAGCTAAGGGGAAGGGAATACAGAAATTGTGAGGAAAAGGGGTGAAATAGGGGGAGGAATTTTAAGGTGGGGGAGGGACACTAAAAAGGGAGGGTTGTGAAAAAAAAAGTTGTGTTCACAAGTTTAATACTGGGGAGGGGGGTAAGAGGGAAGGAAAGGAGAAAAGCATAAGCAGGGCTTCACAGGATGGCAAGTGTTAGGATTACTAAGTGAGAACTGAGGTTGTCTGGATAGTGACAAGGTGAGAATTCAGGTTTTCTGGACAATTACAAGGTGAGAACTCAGGTTGACTTGATAGAGTGGGGAAAGTTCATTGGCTGGGGTGGTTCTTCCCAGAAGCCCTTGCATTATCCCACACCCATTCTCTGGGAGGATAAAAGAGACAGCACTGGGCGCAGAGAGCAGATCAGCCTGGAGAAGGATAAGAGCTGGAGGAGATTCAGAGCTAGGATTCAAGAAGAGAGACTCTGAATTGCATCAGGCTTGACGGGGCTCTCTGCAGGAAGGGAAGTCACTTCTTTGGACAAGAGTTAACAGCAACTGCCTGGAGACAACGGTTCGTTACAGGAAGAAGAATCTGTCGGAGAGATTTGAGTAGAAGACACAGCATATCTCTTCCCAGAGAGTGATCCGGCAGCTTCTAGAGACGACAGCTCGCAACAGGCAAGCAATATAGAATTAGTCATTCTAACCATAAATGTGAATGGGGTAAACTCCACATAAAGAGGAAGCAGTTAGCAGACTGGATTAAAAACCAGAAACCTACTCTATGATTACAGGAAAGGCACCTGAAGCAGGGTGATACATTCAGAATAAAAGTAAAGGGGTGGAGCAGAATCGACTATGCTTCAGGTGAAGCCAAAAAAGCCATCCTCATCCAAGCAAAAAGAAAACTTGATCTAATTAAAAGAGATGAGGGCATTATATCTTGCTAAAGAGTAGCATACATAATGAAGCAGTATCAATATTCACACCAAGTGGTGCAGCATCTAAATTTTTAAAAGACAAATTAAGAGAGCTACAAAAAGAAATAGACAGCAAAACTATCATAGTGGGAGATCTCAACCTTGCACTCTCAGAATTAGATAAATCAAACCACAAAATAAGAAAGAAGTCAAAGAGGTAAATAGAATACTAGAAAAGTTTGATATGATAGATCTTTGGCAAAAGCTAAATGGAGACAGAAAAGAGTACCTATACAAAAATTGATCATACACTAGGACATAAAAAAACTCAAAATCAAATGGAGTAAGGCAGAAATATTAAATGCATCCTTTTCAGACCACAATGCAATGAAAATTACATTCAATAAAAGGCCAGGGGAAAATAGACCAAAAATAATTGGAAACTAAATGATTTTATACTAAAGAATGATTGGGTGAAACAGCAAAACATAGACATAATTAATAACCTCACCCAAGAAGATGACAATAATGAGAAATCCTACTAAAATGTGTGGGATACAGCCAAAGCAGTAATGAGGGGAAGTTTTATATCTCTAGAGGCCTACTTGCATAAAATAGAGAAAGAGAAGGTCAATGAATTGGGCTTACATCTAAAAATGCTAGAAAAGGAACAAAGTAAAAACCTCCAGACAAACACGAGACTTGAAATTCAAAAAATAAAAGGTGAGATTAATAAAATTGAAAGTAAAAAAACTATTGAATTAATTAATAAAACTAAGAGTTGGTTCTATGAAAAACAAACAAATAAACAATAAAATAGACAAACCCGTAGTATATCTGATTAAAAAAAGAGAAGAGGAAAAGCAAATTGTTAGTCTTAAAAAAGAAAAGGGAAAACTCACCACTAATGAAGAGGAAATTAGAACAATAGTTAGGAGCTAATTTGCCCAACTTTATGCCAATAAATTCGATAACTTAAATGAAATAGAAGAATACCTTCAAAAATATAGCTTGCCCAGATTAACAGAGGAAGAAGTAAATAGTCTAAATAGTCCCATTTCAGAAAAAAGAAATAGAACGAGCTATTAAACAACTCCCTAAGAAAAAATCCCCAGGCCAGATGGATTTACATGCGAATTCTACCAAACATTTAAAGAACAACTAACTCCAATGCTATATAACCTATTGGAAAAAATAGGGATGGAAGGAGTCTTACCAAATTCCTTTTATGACACAGACATGGTACTGATACCTAAACCAGGTAGGCTGAAAACTGAGATAGAAAATTATAGACCAATCTCCCTAATGAATATGGATGCTAAAATCTTAAATAAAATATTAGCAAAAGACTACAAAAAATCATCCCCAGGATAATACACTATGACCAAGTGGGATTTATAAGTGGGGTTTATACCAGGAATGCAAGATTGGTTCAATATTAGGAAACGATTAGCATAATCAACTATATCAATAACCAAATTGACAAAAAATCTATGATCATGTCAATAGATGAAGAAAAAGGATTTGATAAAATCCAACATCCATTCCTACTAAAAACACTTGAGAGTATAGGAATAAATGGACTATTCCTTAGAATAATCAGGAGCATATATTTAAGATCGTCAGTAAGCATAATATGTAATGGCGATAGACTGGAACCTTTCCCAGTAAGATCAGGAGTGCAACAAGGTTGCCCACTATCACCATTACTATTCAATATAGTACTAGAAACACTAGCCTTGGCAATAAGAGCCGAGAAAGAGATTCAAGGAATTAGAGTAGGTAATGAGGAAATCAAACTATCATTCTTTGCAGATGACATGATGGTATACTTAGAAAACCCCAAAGACTTTGCTAAAAAGCTATTAAAATTATTCAGAACTTTAGCAAAGTTGCAGGATACAAAATAAATCGACCGAAATCCTCAGCATTTGTATACATTACCAACACAGTGCAATACCAAGAGATACAAAGAGAAAGAGAAAATTCATTCAATATAACGGTCCATAGTATGAAATATTTCGGAATATATCTACCAAAGGAAAGTCAGGAATTATATGAGCAAAATTACAAAACACTTGCCACAAAAATAAAGTCAGATTTAAATAATTGGAAAGACATTAAGTGCTCTTGGATAGGCCGAGCGAATATAATCAAGATGACAATACTCCCTAAACTAATCTATTTATTTAGTGCTATACCAATCAGACTCCTAAGAAACTATTTTAATGACCTAGAAAAAAATAACAACAAAATTCATATGGAAGAACAAAAGGTCGAGAATTTCAAGGGAAGTAATGAAGAAAAAAATCAAATGAAGGTGGCCTAGCTGTACCTGATCTACAACCATATTATAAAGCTGCAGTCACCAAAACCATTTGGTATTGGCTAAGAAATAGACTAGTTGATCAGTGGAATAGGGTAGGTTCACAGGGCAAGATAATGAATAAAAATAGCAATCTAGTGTTTGACAAACCCAAGGACCCCAGCTTCTGGGATAAGAACTTTGACAAAAATTGCTGGGAAAATTGGAAATTACCATGGCAGAAAATAGGCATTGACCCACACTTCACACCCTACACCAAGCTCAGGTCAAAATGGGTTCATGACCTAGGCATAAAGAATGAGATTATAAATAAACTAGAGGAATATAGCATAGTTTACCTCTCAGACCTGTAGAAGAGGAATGAATTTATGACCAAAGAAGAACTAGAGATCATGATTGATCATAAAATAGAAAATTTTGATTATATCAAATGGAAAAGTTTTTGTACAAACAAAACGAATGCAGACAAGATTAGAAAGGAAGCAATAAACTGGGAAAACATTTTTACCAAAGTCAAAGATTCTGATAAAGGCCTCATTTCCAAAATATATAGAGAATTGACTCTATAAGAAATCAAGCCATTCTCCTATTGAAAAACGGTCAAAGGATATGAACAAGCAATTCTTCGACAAAGAAGTTGAAACTAGTTCTAGCCATATGAAAAGATGTTCCAAGTCATTATTAATCAGAGAAATGCAAAGACAACTCTGAGATACCACTAAATACCTGTCAGATTGGCTAGAATGACAGGGAAAGATAATACGCAATGTTGGAGGGGATGTGGGAAAACTGGGACACTGATACATTGTTGGTGGAATTCCACATACATCCAGCCATTCTGAAGGACGATTTGGAACTATGCCCAAATAGTTATCAAACTGTGTATACCCTTTGATCCAGCAGTCTCACTACTGGGCTTTTATCCCAAAGAGATCTTAAAGAAGGGAAAGGGACCTCTATGTTCAAGAATGTTTTTGGCAGCCCTCTTTGTAGTGACCAGAAACTGGAAACTAACTGGATGCTCATCAATTGGAGAATGGCTGAATAAATTGTGGTATATGAATATTATGGAATATTATTGTTCTGTAAGAAATGACCAACAGGATGATTTCAGAAAGGCCTGGAGAGACTTACATGAACTGATGCTGAGTGAAATGAACAGGACAAGGAGATCATTATATCCTTCAATACTATGATGATCAATTCTGATGGACGTGGCCATCTTCAACAATGAGATGAACCAAATAAGTTCCGATAGAGCAATAATTAATTGAACCAGCTACATCCAGCAAAAGAACTCTGGGAGATGACCATGAACCACTACATAGAATTTCCAATCCCTCTAATTTTGTCCGCCTGCATTTTGGATTTCCTTCACAGGCGAAATGTAAATGTATACTATTTCAAAGTCCGATTCGTTTTGTTCAGCAAAACAACTGTTTGTTCATGTAAACATATATTGTATTTAATTTATACTCTAACATATTTAACATGTATTGGTCAACCTGCCATCTTGGGGGGGGAGAGGAGGGGAAAAATTGGAACAAATGGTTTGGCAATTGTCATTGTTGTAAAATTACCCATGCAAATACCTGGTAAATAAAAACTATTAGATATGAAAAAAAATACTATGCATTGATCCATAATCAGAGTCCACAGTTTTGCTTCTGGATGTGTATGTTACTTTCCATCACAATCTTCATTGTTGAAAAGAACCAAGCCCATCACAGTTGATCATCACATAATTTTCTAACTATGTAGAATTTCCTCTTGGTTCTGCTTGTTTCACATAGCATCTCTTCATATAAATCTTTCCGGGCTTTTCTAAAATCTACCTGTTCATTATTTGTAGAATGATATTCCATTAAATTCATATACCATAACTTATTCACCCATTCCCCAACTGATGGGCCTCTTCTCAATTTCTTGTTTCTTTCCACCTCAAAAAGGGCTGCTACAAACTATTTTGCAAAAGTAGGTGTTTTTTTCTCTTTTGTGCTCTCTTTGGGAAACAGACCCAATAGAGACACTGCTGGATAAAAGGGAATGCAGAATTTGATAATTTTGGGGAGATATGGTTCCAAATTGCTGTCAAGAATCATCAGATCATTTCACAATTCCATGAGCAATGCATTAGTGTCCCAGTTTTCCCACAGTCTCTTCATCATTTAGCATCTGTTCCTGTCATTTTAACCAATCTGAGAGGTGTATAGATACATCACTATTGTCTTAATTTGAATTTCTCCAATCAGTAATTTTTAATATGATTAGAAATGGCTTTAATTTATTCATCTGAAAACTGGCTGTCCATATCTTTTGATCACTTATCAGTTGAGGAATGGTTCGTATTCTTATAAATTTGAGTTTGTTTCTATACATTTTAGAAAGGAAGCCTTTATCAGAAAAACTGGATAGAAAAAAAAAATTTTTTTCCCAGATTTCTGCTTGCCTCCTAACCTTGTCTGCATTGGCTTGCTTTGCACAAAAACATTTTTTAAATAACAGCTTTTTATTTACAAATACATGCAAGGGGTGGATCCAAGAATGGCAGATTAAAAACAGGAACTTGCCCACCCTCTCCCTGAGACTGCTTGAAATTCCTTTAAATAATGTCTCTAAACAAATTTTAGAGACTTAGAACACCCAAAAGAGAAGAATATTTTCTAGCTCAGCAGAAACTTGGAAGCAGCTTGGAAACTCAGCAAAAAAGGTCTGTGACACCAGAGTGGGAGTTCTGGGACAGAACACAACAGGATAGGACACACATGCAACCCTGGATCTAGCCCCAGCCCAGCCCAAGCCTGACCTCTGAATCAGCAGCAGTACCAATAGTTTCCAGGTGTCTCAGCCCAGGCATACCAAAGAGAATTTAGAAATATGGTATTCTTATCCTTCCTGGTAATCCCCAGAACCTTCTTAAGACAATTCAAATGGAAGCAATTCAGTCTTCTGAAAAAGGGTTTTAACAGCCTAAAACAGTTAACTATAAGGAGGAGAAAGATGCCATGAAGCATGGGGGAGGAAAGACTTCTTCAGGTGGAGTATTACAGACTAAAAGAAAGATTTTGTGGAAAATATATACTATGAGGGCATGTTTTATAGGGAAATTTAACCTTGAGCGTTTGATATTCATAACTTTGCTTTCTGATTGCATACAGCGAGGTTAGCTTGGCAAAGACCTCCACCAATGACCTTCCTTGCTTGCCCCAAGGAATGTTATAATCTTATCTTGAGGCTTCTCTGTTACCCCAGCTTACTACCCAGGAACTCATCACATAGAGACTTTACAGCGCCCAGAAAATTCTGGTCTCCAAAAACTTGATATATAGATTTGCATATTAGAAAATGTTCCTCTCTTTACATCATAGAATTCATAAGAAAAGCAAGCTTTGTGTGTATGTATGTGTGTGATTATACTGTGTTAAAAGAGCTTCTCAAGTATTTGAAATCACTTTCAAGTGGGAGAAATATTAGGCTTGTTTTGCTCATGAATGGAAATTGTAAACACACAAATTTAGTTTTGATGTAAAGAAAAGTGTTTCTAACAGAGGAATCCAAAAGGGAAATAGGTGGTTTCCAAAAACCTTTTTTTGGAAGTGGTGAAACATCTGGGGCAATATTTGCAAGGACTCTTGGAACGACAGATCTCCTTCCAACACTGCTCCTATAATCCTAAAAATGAAAAACATCCCCCAAAAGGATGACTAATAGGCAGAAACAGTATGATTGAGTATTGCTTTAATAGATTTTAAAATGACAAAGAATAAACAAAAAACAGTTTGGTTGCAAGGTGATCACTATTACCATTAAGAAACTTTATAATATAACATAGCTATATTAAGAGTTTAAGTTTAAGTTAAGAATTTATTCTATAAAAACAGGACATGAATTGATTTAAGAGAGGTAAGGACTGATATAACTGAGATTGTCATTCCATTCCACCAGTAAGTAGGTTAAGACCCTTCCAGTTCAATATTCTCCATACATTATTTTTTCTATTTTAGGGAATAAAAGATTTTCTTCCTCCTGGAAGAATAACAAATAAATGAATATATCTAAAGCTACTGCTTTTTAAGATTCTAGTATTTGATGAGACATTTCCTCAATTCTGATATCTTACACCA
Source organism: Sminthopsis crassicaudata (assembly GCF_048593235.1). Classification (NCBI taxonomy): domain Eukaryota; kingdom Metazoa; phylum Chordata; class Mammalia; order Dasyuromorphia; family Dasyuridae; genus Sminthopsis; species Sminthopsis crassicaudata. Next base: position 272,368,152 of record NC_133621.1, on the reverse strand, counting down.
CCAGAAGTTAGGGCAAGGTCCTTAAGAACTTTTGAAAAATAAAAGTGCTCAAATGAGATAACATTTGCAAATTTGTGCTATGTATGTGTTAACTGGTAGTAGTGCTATACATGTGAATTCTGAAACTCTCCCCTTGTCAGGAAATGCTAAAACACTCATCTTGCAAACTCTCAGACTTCCAGACTGTCTTATTACCATAGTTAAGCCAATCTTGATGGGCCCACATTGCCTTGAGTAGTATATCTTAAATATTCCTATGATGGAAACTTCCCAGACAATTTGCTTAAGCCCTAATTAGAACCAAATTTCCCCCAGAATATCTTTAAGACATTCTCAGTATCTCAAATACATATTCTTTAACTTTTCTTTGGTATTTCCCCTCCTTCCCTGAAAAACCCCAAGTTTGTATTTACCTAAAAAAAAAAAAAGAAAAAAGAAAAGGTGTGCTTATGATGAAGATTTTTGCTAAGTCCTTTTTAGAACTAAGCCAGCTAGTTATCTTCCTCTCTATAACATCTTCCTTTTAATCATGTCTTTCTTCTGACTATAGTTAGCTCTAGTTAGACTGCTAAACTCCTCTATGGATAAAGCTTGCCATTCGATGGTGTACTCACAGTTTGTGGCATATTCCTTTAATGGTTTCTTCCAAATACCTTTCTTTAGTAACTATTGATCTCCCAAATCTATTTCTATCTATCCCTTCTGGTGCCTATTTTACTTCTTCATTTTGTCTGTAAATAATTCTCATAAATAAAGGTACCTTTTGGCAAAGACAATGTCCTTATAAATTTTTCACTTGGACCTTGGATTTTGTCTTTCATATTAAGAATTGCTACTCTTACCCCATCATTAATTTTTAATAATGACAATTAGAAGCAGTTTATTTTACTGTCATTAATTTACTGTCCTACAGTTCTCAGCAATATTTATCCAAAAAATGACTTCGTAACATTTATAGGTTTCTGAGAGCAAGAGATGCAAGGTTAGCAAAGAAAGAGGTTTTTAACAATTAAACGATGGAAAAGACAAGTTTTCACAGTAGAACTCACAATTAACCTGGAGAAAGGTGGAAATAATGTTTATTCTGCAGACTTTATATAAAAGCTAGTAATGTAATTTCATGGTTTCTTCTTTCAATCTTTACCTTTGTTTTGGGTTTGTAAACTTATCTAAATAATTTTAGGAAAAATATTTTGGAGATGTAAGATAAGGATAATTACACATCCCACTACAATGGAATTAATTTAATCTTAGTAATTTTAAATTAATATATAAGTTGAAAGACCTATCTTTTACTCACGTAATTGGCTAAACACGTATTTTATGAAACAGATTCAAGACCTTAAAGGACAATTAGAAGCAGAATCTTCAAAATATATAGAATTGGAATTAAAGTATATAAGTCTTCAAGAAGAGTTATTTTCTAAGAAAATGATGCAAGAGAAATGTATCAAGTTGGGAATGAAGAAAAGGCAATATGAAGGAGCAGTTAATGTTAAGGATAATTTAGAATTGCCTGAAGTAGAACACGGTCAAGGAGAACAAGATGAACTGGACTTTAAGCAATTCTTACAGGTTATTTTATTTATCACTTTTGTGCTTTAAAAATATATCCATGTAAATGAAGGGTTTTTTTTTTTCTCTATTCTAAATCTAAATTCTAAAAGATTTTTTTTCTCTGTCTTCTTTACTATAAGCCTCCATAAGCTTAGTATCATTATTTAAAAAAAAAAAAAAAAAGCTTTTGTTGTGAATTCTAGAAACCAACTTATGCTCTTCCCTTGTCAGGAAATGTTTAAGTGTTCATTGTGGAACTTTCTTTCCCAGGCTGTCTTATGCCATCTTATTTGCCCTCCTCCCTAACATGGTATGAATCCCCTTACTAGGGGAGGGGAGATGTTGCTTCTCTAAAAGATGTGCTTATGAAAAAGATTTTTAGGACTATGAGTTACTCTCCATCTCACAGCATCTTCCCTGCAATAGCTCCTCGTTATTTGTGAGTTCCAATATGGATTTCATCTTATCCCTTGTTAATTGATGTAATACAATGCATATCTTTGTAAACTGTGATGTTTATCTTATCATGGTTCATCCATGTCAAGAACAGAATTCTTATTTTGAAATTTTCATGTAAAATTAATTTTAGAAAATTTTGCATCGCTGAATGTATTTCTAATTACCACCTTATCATCTTTGAAATCATAAATGGGGGGCAACTAGGTGGTGCAGTGCATAGATCACCAGCCCTGAATTCAGGAGGATCCGAGTTCAAATCTGGTCTCAGACACTTAACACTTCCTAGCTGTGTGACCCTGGGCAAGTCACTTAACCCCAGCCTCAGGGGGAAAAAAAAGATCATAAATGAAAATAACCATATATACTATCAAATTTTTTCATTAAAATGCTCAATTTTAAAAATTGAAAGGTGAATTGTTATTTTATTTACCAAATATTTTAATTGTAAAAATATGCTCCAGAAGTTTCTGGAATCATTTTTTTTTAGAATTGTACCTCTTGGTTTTTTGTTTATCCCTGAGAAAATTAGGGCCACACAGCTGGTAAGTGTTAAAGTGTCTGAGATCAGATTTGAACTCAAGTCATTCTGACTTCAGGGCTAGTGCTCCATCCACTACACCACCTAAGGGCCCCTATCTATGGTTTTTATAATCTAAAATAATAGCACTAGGATAAGAACTAGTGAACTAACATCTAATAGAAATACAGTTGTCTTTTTTTTTAAGTTCAAGTTTAATTCACCTTAACTTGATCATGATTTTTTTCAAAGTTAAAACCTATTTTTAGGAATTCAGCCTAGTTCTTTGAGTCACTGACTGAAATTAAAATAAAATCAGGGGTGGAGCCAAGATGGCAGAGAAGATACACGCAAATCTGTAGGCTCCCTTCTTCCCTCATTACCAATTAGTTAAATCAGCTTCAAAAATAACACTGGACTGATAGAAACCACAAGGATTGGAAGGACAACATACCAGCTGAAGAGAATCTGGAGTTTCAACAGAAAAGGTCAGTTCCAAGGGGAGGAAGAAAAAAGGCCAGCACAGACGGTTAGGTGCTAGCACACTGTGCCGATCAGGCTGGGGAGAACTCTGGGATCAGAGAAGCCACTGAGATAGAAGAATCTGGCACAGACTGTTAGCTCTTCTCTGCTTATAAAACAGCAGTGCATAAGAGAAATCAAGCCACTTTAAAATACCAAGCCAGATCCTAGAACCACCCCAATCTAGAAGTGACCTAACAGATCTCGGCACGGCTTTGCAGCCGCTTTCTGCTGTCCAGGCTTCACCTTGGGGTAGTTAAGAGCCTGAACAGTGGGGACACAGCCTGAGGCAATATCTAATCTACATTGTGCTGGACTTGGCCAGAGGCTGTGGAAGTCCCAGAGAAGCAGAACCTTTAAAATATGGACCTTAGTTTCCAGGCAGACACTTCCAGTTTGAGCGCAGGGGCTTTTCACTTCAGCTGCTGACATCCACGCCCCAGGGGACACATTGGCTGGGCTTTGTGTCGCCTTTACTGTTCAGTCTTAAACCTCAGGGAAGTCGCTAGGACACACAGCGCCCTCAAAGCACAGTCCTGCTAATCACCTGTTAGGCACTTCCAGGGAGGGGGTGGGGAACTCTCTCCCAGAGCTATCTCTTAGCTTAGACACAAGAGACGCTGCATCCAGTCTGGGAGGAATCTGGTAAAGAAATAAATAAATAAATTGCTTACCCCAAGGACAGACACCAAAAGATTTTTAACCATGAGTAAAAAGCTGAAGAGCACTATTGATTCCCTCTACACAGAGAAAGAGCGGGTATCCAACCCCGAGGAAGTTAACAGCAGAGAGTCAGCAGATAACATTCTAAAGGGGAATGATACTTGCCCCCCATCACATAACTCTCTCCTAGAAGTTAAGAGAGTTTGAAGAAAAATGGGGAAAGGAAAGAGAAGCTATGATAGAGAATAACAACATTTTGAAATTTGAGTTGGAAAAAATAAGGAATTCACAGGAGATGCAGGGAAACAAAAATTTGTAAATTAGAAAATGTTAAAAAATCACAGGGAAGTAGGATTTCTGAATTGGAAAAGTTAAAAAATTCTCAAGAAAGTAGGATTTCTGAATTGGAAAAGATAAAAAAGTCTCAAGAAAGTAGTTTTTCTGAATTGGAAAAAGAAAATAACTCTCTTAAAATATTAGGGAAATAGAAAAAAATTCAATAGAGCAAAATAATTCATTTAAAAACTCAATTGGGCATATACAAAAAGAACTACAAAATGTGAATGAAGAAAATAACTCATTAAAATCAGGAGGGAACAAATAGAAATGAATGATTCATTGAGAACCCAAGAATCAGTCAAAGAAAACAAAAACAAACAAACAAAAAAATAATGAAAAGCTGGAGAATAACGTCAAATACTTACTGGAAAAATCTATAGACCGGGAAAATAGATATAGGAGAGATACTCTGAGGATCAGTGGACTTCCCGAAAACTATGACCAAAAAAAGAGCCTAGATTCTATTTTACAGGAAAACATCAAAGAGAACTGTCCAGAGATAATAGAAATAGATAATAGAAGGGAAAATAGGTGTTGAAAGAATTCATCGAACACCTTCTGAAAAAGACCCTAAAAAAAAGAACTCCACAGAATATTGTGGCTAAGTTGCAGAACTGGCAAACAAAGGAAAAAATATTGCAAGCAGCTAGAAAACAGTAATTCAAATATCACGGTGCCACAATAAGGGTCACTCAAGATCTGGCTGCCTCCACATTAAAAGATCGAAGGGCCTGGAACCTGATATTCTGAAAGGCAAAAGATCAAGGATTGCAACCAAGAATAAACTACCCAGCTAAGTTTCACATTTTCTTCCATGGAAGAAGATGGCCATTTAATGAAACAGAGGAATTCTATTTGTTTCTAAGAAAAAAGCCAGACATAAACAAAAAATTTTATCTACATCCACAAGACTGAAGAGAAACAGAAAAAGGTAAAAAGAACTTGAAAACTGTATATCAGTTGTGGATATATAGAAAGTCCGCATGAATAATTTGATTTTACTAATATATAAAAAAGGGGGGGTGTAGTAAAGGGAAGGGGGTAGTATCAAAAAAAAAATGGGAAGGAGTGATAAAAAGAGGGAAACTACATCCCAGGAAGAAACATAGAATAATATACCACATCTGAGGGAATTTAGAGAGGGGGTGAAACATTGTGTGAATCTTACTCTCATCAGAGTAGGCTCAAAGAGTAAATAATTGACATATTTGTTTTTCAGAGAATTCTCTCTCACCTCATGAAAAGGGGGGAGAGGAAAAGGAAAAAGGAAAAGGGGAATAAGGGAAGAGTACAAGAAAAGGGAAGGGATATGGAAGGAGGGGAGGGATACTAAAAAGGGAGGGCTGCATGACACAAGTGGGGTCTATAAATTTAATATTGGGGAAGGGGTTCGGTGGTGTCAAGGGAAAAAAGCATAATCTGGGTATAATATGATGGCAGGAAATACACAATTAGTAATTTTAACTGTAAATGTGAATGGGATGAACTCTCCTATCAAACGGAGACAGATAGCATATTGGATCAAAATTCAGAATCCTACAATATGTTGTTTACAGGGAAGACACTTAAAGCAGAGAGATGCATACAGAGTAAAGGTAAAAGGTTGGAGCAGAATCTATTATGCTTCAGGTAAAGCCAAAAAAGCAGGAGTATCCATCCTTCTCTCAGATCAAGCAAAAGCATAAGTTGATCTAATTAAAGGAGATAAGGAAGGAAACTATATCCTGCTAAAAGGTAGCATAAACAATGAAGCCATATCAATACTAAACATATATGCACCAAGTGGTATAGCATTTAACTTTGTAAAGGAAATGTTAAGAGAGTTGCAACAAGAAATAGACAGTAAAACTATAATAGTGGGAGATCTCAACCTTGCACTCTCAGATTTAGACAAATCGAGCCACAAAACAAATACAAGGAAGACATTTTAAAAAGTAAATAGAACATTAGAAAAACTAGATATGATAGACCTTTGGAGAACACTGAGTGGTGATAGAAAGGAATATACTTTCTTCTCAGCAGTTCATGGAACCTATACAAAAATTGACCATATATTAGGTCATAAAGATCTCAAAATTAAATGCAGGAAGGCAGAAATAATAAATGCCTTCTTCTCAGACCACAATGCAATAAAAACTACATTCAATAAGAAGGTAGGGTTAACTAGACCAAAAAGTAATTGGAAACTGAATAATCTCATCTTAAAGAATGACTGAGTAAAACAGCAAATGATAGAAACAATTAATAATTTCACCCAAGATAATGACAATGATGAGACATCATATCAAAATCTGTGGCATGCAGTTAAAGCGGTAATAAGGGGAAATTTTATATCTTTAGAGGCTTATTTGAACAAAATAGAGAAAGAGAAGATTAATGAATTGGGCCTGCAACTTAAAAAGCTAGAAAAAGACTAAATTAAAAACCCCGAACCAAAAATCAAATTTGAAATACAAAAATTAAAAGGAGAAATACATAATATTGAAAGTAAAAAAAAAAAAAAAAAAAAAAAAAAAAAAAACTATTGAATTAATAAATAAAACTAAGAGTTGGTTTTATGAAAAAGCCAATAAAATAGATAAACTTTTGGTAAATCTGATCAGACAAAGGAAAGAGGAAAATCAAATTGTTAGTCTTACAAATGAAAAGGGGGATCTTTCCACCAAGGAAGAGGAAATTAGAGAAATAATAAGGAATTACTTTGCCCAACTTTATGCCAATAAATTTGATAACTTACGTGAAATGGATGACTTCCTCCAAAAACATAGGCTTCCTAGATTAACAGAGGAGGAGATAAATTGCTTAAATGGTCCTATTTCAGGAAACAAAAATAGAACAAGCTATTAATCAACTCCCCAGGAAAAAATCCCCAGGACCAGATGGATTTACATGTGAATTCTACCAAACATTGAAAGAATAATTAGCCCCAATGCTATATAAACTATTTGAAAACATAGGGGATGAAGGAGTCCTACCAAACTCCTGTTATGACACAGACATGATATTGATACCTAAACCAAGTAGATCAAAAACTGAGAAAGAAAACTATAGACCAATTTCCTTAGTGAATATTGATGATAAAATCTTACATAAGATATTAGCAAAAAGAATACAGAAAATCATCCCCAGGATAATACACTATGACCAAGTAAGATTTACACCAGGAACGCAGGGCTGGTTTAGTATTATGAAAACTATTAGTATAATTGACTAAATCCAACATTCATTCCTACTAAAAACGCTTGAGAGTATAGGAATAAATGGACTATTCCTTAGAATAATCAGGAGCATATATTTAAGATCGTCAGTAAGCATAATATGTAATGGCGATAAAATGGAACCTATCCCAGTAAGATCAGGAGTGAAACAAGGTTGCCCACTATCACCATTACTATTCAAAATACTACTAGAAACGCTAGCCTTGGCAATAAGAGCCGAGAAAGAGATTCAAGGAATTAGAGTAGGCAATGAGGAAATCAAACTATCACTCTTTGCAGATGACATGATGGTATACTTAGAGAACCCCAAAGACTCTGCTAAAAAGCTATTAGAAATAATTCAGAATTTTAGCAAAGTTGTAGGATACAAAATAAATCCACATAAATCCTCGGCACTTTTATATATCACTAACAAAATGCAACAGCAAGAGATACAAAGAGAAATTCCATTCCAAACAAATGTTGAGAGTATAAAATATTTGGGAATCCATCTACCAAAGAAAAGTCAGGAATGATATGAGAAAAATTACAAAACACTTGCCACAAAAAATAAAATCAGATTTAAATAATTGGAAAGAAATTCAGTGCTCTTGGATAGGCCGAGCGAATATAATAAAGATGACAATACTCCCCAAACTAATCTATTTATTTAGTGCTATACCAATCAGACTCCCAAGAAACTATTTCAATGACCTAGAAAAAATAACAACAAAATTCATATGGAAGAATAAAAGGTCGAGAATTGCAAGGGAACTAATGAAAAAAAACTCAGAGGAAGGTGGTCTAAGTGTACCTGATCTAAAGCTATATTATATAGCAGCAGTCACCAAAACCATTTGGTATTGGCTAAGAAATAGACCGGTAGATCAGTGGAACAGATTAGATACAAAGGACAAAAAAGGGTACATCTATAGCAATCTAATCTTTGACAAACCCAAAGATTCCAACATTAGGGATAAAAATTCATTATTCGGAAAAAACTGTTGGGAAAACTGGAAATTAGCATGGCAGAAATTAGATATGGATTCACACTTAACACCATATACCAAGATAAGATCAAAATGGATCCATGATTTAGGCATAAAGAGGGAGATAATAAATAGATTAGAGGAACAGAGGATAATCTACCTCTCAGACTTGTGGAGGAGGAAGGAATTTATGACCAGAGGAGAACTAGAGATCATTATTGATCACAAAATAGAAGATTTTGATTACATCAAACTAAAAAGTTTCTGTACAAATAATACTAATGCAAACAAGATTAGAAGGGAAGTAACAAATTGGGAAAATATTTTTAAAAACAAAGGTTCTGACAAAGGTCTCATTTCCAAAATATATAGAGAATAAGCAACCGAACCATTCTCCAATTGATAAATGGTCAAAGGATATGAACAGACAATTCTCAGAGGGAGAAATTGAAACTATATCCACTCACATGAAAGAGTGTTCCAAATCACTACTGATCAGAGAAATGCTAATTAAGACCACTCTGAGATACCACTACACACCTGTCAGATTGGCTAAGATGACAGGAACAAATAATGATAAATGTTGGAGGGGATGTGGGGAAATTGGGACTCTAATACATTGCTGGTGGAGTTGTGAAAGAATCCAGCCATTCTGGAGAGCAATCTGGAATTATGCCCAAAAAGTTATCAAACTGTGCATACCCTTTGACCCAGCAGCGCTACTACTGGGATTATATCCCAAACAATTAATAATTTCACCCAAGATAATGACAATGATGAGACATCATATCAAAATCTGTGGCATGCAGTTAAAGCGGTAATAAGGGAAAATTTTATATCTTTAGAGGCTTATTTGAATAAAATAGAGAAAGAGAAGATTAATGAATTGGGCCTGCAACTTAAAAAGCTAGAAAAAGACTAAATTAAAAACTCCGAACCAAAAATCAAATTTGAAATACAAAAATTAAAAGGAGAAATACATAATATTGAAAGTAAAAAAAAAAAAAAATTATTGAATTAATAAATAAAACTAAGAGTTGGTTTTATGAAAAAGCCAATAAAATAGATAAACTTTTGGTAAATCTGATCAGACAAAGGAAAGAGGAAAATCAAATTGTTAGTCTTACAAATGAAAAGGGGGATCTTTCCACCAAGGAAGAGGAAATTAGAGAAATAATAAGGAATTACTTTGTCCAACTTTATGCCAATAAATTTGATAACTTACGTGAAATGGATGACTTCCTCCAAAAACATAGGCTTCCTAGATTAACAGAGGAGGAGATAAATTGCTTAAATGGTCCTATTTCAGGAAACAAAAATAGAACAAGCTATTAATCAACTCCCCAGGAAAAAATCCCCAGGACCAGATGGATTTACATGTGAATTCTACCAAACATTGAAAGAATAATTAGCCCCAATGCTATATAAACTATTTGAAAACATAGGGGATGAAGGAGTTCTACCAAACTCCTGTTATGACACAGACATGATATTGATACCTAAACCAAGTAGATCAAAAACTGAGAAAGAAAACTATAGACCAATTTCCTTAGTGAATATTGATGATAAAATCTTACATAAGATATTAGCAAAAAGAATACAGAAAATCATCCCCAGGATAATACACTATGACCAAGTAAGATTTACACCAGGAACGCAGGGCTGGTTTAGTATTATGAAAACTATTAGTATAATTGACCAAATCCAACATTCATTCCTACTAAAAACGCTTGAGAGTATAGGAATAAATGGACTATTCCTTAGAATAATCAGGAGCATATATTTAAGATCGTCAGTAAGCATAATATGTAATGGCGATAAAATGGAACCTATCCCAGTAAGATCAGGAGTGAAACAAGGTTGCCCACTATCACCATTACTATTCAAAATACTACTAGAAACGCTAGCCTTGGCAATAAGAGCCGAGAAAGAGATTCAAGGAATTAGAGTAGGCAATGAGGAAATCAAACTATCACTCTTTGCAGATGACATGATGGTATACTTAGAGAACCCCAAAGACTCTGCTAAAAAGCTATTAGAAATAATTCAGAATTTGAGCAAAGTTGTAGGATACAAAATAAATCCACATAAATCCTCAGCATTTTTATATATCACCAACAAAATGCAACAGCAAGAGATACAAAGAAATTCCATTCCAAACAAATGTTGAGAGCATAAAATATTTGGGAATCCATCTACCAAAGAAAAGTCAGGAATGATATGAGCAAAATTACAAAACACTTGCCACAAAAATAAAGTCAGATTTAAATAATTGGAAAGACATTCAGTGCTCTTGGATAGGCCGAGCGAATATAATAAAGATGACAATACTCCCCAAACTAATCTAGTTATTTAGACTATACCAATCAGACTCCCAAGAAACTATTTCAATGACCTAGAAAAAATAACAACAAAATTCATATGGAAGAAAAATAACAACAAAATTCATATGGTCGAGAATTGCAAGGGAACGAATGAAAAAAAAGTCAGATGAAGGTGGTTTAGATATACATGATCTAAAGCTATATTATATAGCAGCAGTCACCAAAACCATTTGGTATTGGCAAAGAAATACACCGGTCGATCAGTGGAACAGATTAGGTACAAAGGATAAAAAAGGGTACATCTATAGCAATCTAGTCTTTGACAAACCCAAAGATACCAACATTAGGGATAAAAATTCATTATTTGAAAAAAACTGTTGGGAAAACTGTAAATTAGTATGGCAGAAATTAGATAGGGCTCAACACTAAACACCATATACCAAGACAAGATCAAAATGGGACCATGATTTAGGCATAAAGAATGAGATCATAAATAGATTAGAGGAACAGACAATAGTCTACCTCTCAGACCTGTGGAGGAGGAAGGAATTTATGACCAGATGAGAACTGGAGATCATTATTGATCACAAAATAGAAGATTTTGACTACATCAAACTAAAAAGTTTCTGTACAAACCATACTAATTAATGCAAACAAGATTAGAAGGGAAGTAACATATTGGGAAAACATTTTTACAGTTAAAGGTTCTGATAAAGGTCTCATTTCCAAAATATATAGAGTACTGACCCTAATTTATAAGAAATCAAACCATTCTCCAATTGATAAGCTGTCAAAGGATATGAACAGACAATTCTCAGATAATGAAATTTAAATTATATCCACTCATATGAAAGAGTGTTCCAAATCACTACTGATCAGAGAAATGCAAATTAAGACAATTCTGAGATACCACTACACACCTGTCAGATTGGCTAAGATGACAGGAACAAATAATGATGAATGTTGGAGGGGATGTAGGAAACTGGGACACTAATACATTGTTGGTGGAGTTGTGAAAGAATCCAACCATTCTGGAGAGCAATTTGGAACTATGCCCAAAAAATTATCAAACTGTGTATACCCTTTGATCCAGCATTGCTGCTATTGGGCTTATATCCCAAACAAATAGTAAAGAGGGGAAAGGGACCTGTATGTGCCAAAATATTTGTGACAGCTCTTTTCGTAGTGGCTAGAAACTGGAAGATGAATGGATGTCCATCAATTGGAGAATGGTTGGGTAAATTGTGGTATATGAAGGTTATGGAATATTATTGCTCTGTAAGAAATGACCAGCAGGAGGAATACAGAGAGGCTTGGAGAGACGTACATCAACTGATGTTGAGTGAAATGAATAGAACCAGAAGATCGCTGTACACTTCAATGCTGTATGAAGATGTTACATCTTGCTAAAGGGTACCATAGATAATGAAATAATATTAAACATATATTCACCAAGTGTTGTGACATCTATATTCCTAGAGATGTTAAGAGTGTTGCAAGATGAATTAGACAACAAAACTATACTAGTGGAGGATCTCAAATTTGTTCTTCAGAATTTAATAGAACCATAAAATAAATTTTAAAAAATTAATGGGGTAAATAGAATTATAGAAAACTTAGGTATGATAGAACTTTGAAGAAAACTGAATGGAGACAGAAAGGAAAATACTCAGCAGCACATGAAATCTATACGAAAATTGAGCATGGATTAGGGTACAAAATGATAAAATCAAATGCAGAAAGGCAGAAATACTAAGTGCATCTTTTTCTGATCATGATGCAATAAAAGGCCAGGGGAAAATAAATCATAAATTCATTAGAAACCAAATAATCTAATCCTACACAATGAGTGAGTGAAATATAGTAAAGAGAAGAATCAATGAATTTGACGTACAATTAAAAAACCTAGGAAAAGAACAATTAAAAAACCCCCAAATAATACCAAATATCAAATTCTGAAAATAAAAGGAGATTAATAAAATTGCAGTTAAGAAAACTATTGAATTAAAAATGAATAATGAAAAACAGAACACAATAAATTAACCTTTAGTTAATTTGATTAGAAAAAGGAAAGAAAATCAAATTGATAGTATCAGAAATGAAAAGGGAGAAGTTTCCACCAATGAGGAGGAGATTAGAGATGTTGCCCAACTATATGACAATAAATCTGATAATCTAATTGGAATTGAGGAATACTTACAGTATATGAGTGCCCAGATTAAAAGAAGAAGAAATAAATTACTTAAATAGTCCCATGTTAGAAAAAAGAAATTGAGCAAGCTATTAATCAACTCCCTAAAAAAATTAATAGAGCAAGATGGTTTTACATGTGACTTCTAACAAACATTTGAAGAACTATTGAAATACAAGGCAAACTATTTGGAAAAAAATGAGAAAGGAGGAGTCCTACCAAATTCCTTTTATGACACAAATGACCAAGTAGGATCAAAACAGAGAAAATTATAGACAAATTTCTCTAATGATATTGATGCAAAAATCTTAAATAAAATATTAGCAAAAAGATTACAACAAGTTACGCCCAGAATAATAACCATGACCAAGTAGAATTTAATAATAGAAATGCAAGGCTAGTTCAACATCAGAAAAACTATTAGCATAAGTGACGATCAATAACCAAACTAATACAAATCATATAATTATCTCAAGAGATGCAGAAAAGGCATTTGATAACAGTCTAACACAAATTCCTATTAAACTAGAGTATCTAGGAATAAATGGAGTCTTCCTTAAAATGATCACTAGCATCGATTTAAAACCATCAGTAAGAGTCTTTTGTAATTGGGATACACTAGAACTATTTACAATAATTATTATGGTAGAACGCAGACATTGACCCACACCTTACACCCAGTCCCAAGATAAGGTCAAAATGGGTTCAAGATTTAGACATAAATAATACAAGCAAATTAGAAGAACAAAAGATAGTTTACCTCTCAGATCTGTGGAAAAGGAATTTTCGGCCAAAGTAGAACTGGAGTACATTATTGAATACAAAATAGATCATTTTGATTATATTAAGTTAAAAAATTTTATGCAAACAAAACCAATGCAGATAAAATTAGAAGGAAAGCAACAAACTTGAGGTGGGGGATTTACATTCAAGGGTTCTGATAAAGGACTCATTTCTAAAATTTATAAGAATTCAAGCATTCTCCCATTAATAAGTGGTCAAATATTTAAACAAACAATTTTCAGGTGAAGAAACGGAAACCATTCCTAGTCACATGAAAAAGTGCTCTAAATCGCTATTAATCAGAGAAATGCAAATTAAGAAAACTCTGAGGTACCACTAACCACCTCCAGATGATGATGGCTTAAGATGACAGAAAAAGATGATGATGTATGTTAGAGATATGGGGAAACAGGGACACTCATACATTGTTGTTGAAGTTTTGATCTGATCCATTCTGGAGAGGAATTTGGATCTGTGACCAAAAGGCTATCAAACTGCATACTTTTGATCTAGCAATATATCTACTGTGTCTATTTCCCACAGAGCTGACCCCTATATGCAAAAATATTTGTGGCAGCCCTTTTTATAGTGGCAAGAAACTAGAAAGTGAATGGAAGCCCATCAGTTGGAGAAGGCTGAATAAGTTATGGCATATGCATGTTAGGGAATATTATTGTTCTGTAAAACAATAAGCAGGATAATTTCAGAGTGGCCTGGAGTGACTTACATGAACTGATGCTAAGTGCAGTGAGTAGAACAAAGGGGACATTGTACACAGCAAGAATATTAATGTATAATTCTGATGAACATGACTTTTTTCAACAATGAGATGATTCAGGCCAGTTCCAATTTTCTTGGCATGAAGAGTTATCTGTACCCAGAGAGACAACTGTGGAAACCGAAGGTGGATCACAACAAAATTTCATTCTTTTGTGTCTTTTGATTGCATTTTTCTTATTTTTTATCTGAATTTTCTTTTGCAGCACAAGAAGTGTGGGAAAATGTATAGAACAATTACATATGTTTAAAGTATATTGGATTATTTGCCATCTAAGGGAAGAGGTAGAGGGAAGGGAGGGAAAAAATTAGAATACAGAGTTTTGCAAGGGGAAATGTTGAAAATTATCCATGCCTATGTTTCTTTAAAAAAATAAAAAGTTACACATATCTTCCCATGTAGTGATGTAAACATTTCTTCTTCCCTCTTTCCCTTCTTATTCTTCACATTTTCTGCTTAGCTCTGGTCATTTCATCAAAAATAATTAAGAACCCCCCCCATATCATTGAAGTATCTATCTTATCCCCTGAAAGAAAACGCTTAGCTTTGTTTTGTTGGCTACTTGATCATTAGCCATGGTCCAAACTCCTTTGCCCTACATATCTTATTCCAGGCCTGGAAAGTTAATACTTGAAAGATCTTTCCTGAAGTTTTCCCAAAATATCTTCTGCTGGAAATTTGTTACACTCCAAATGTTTGTGGTTTCTATCACACTAAAACTCATTCAGAAACTTGATCTGGTGTTGATTCTGAGGAAAACCAGAAAGAGCTCAGCCAAAGACCAGTCTACTCTCCTCCGTCCGGGCTCCACCCCCAATATTAATTTTTTATTTCAGAGCTTAATACTAGAACATAGCTGAGCTTCTTATAAAATACAGGCATAAGATTTGAGCTTTATAATCTAAATCTTAGTCATTTCTAAAATTAATGTGAGGATAACTAAGTCTTCATGGACAGCTTATGGATCAAATTGAGGTTCTATTTAGCAGAAAGAGTTTGGTTAAGTAAATTATAGGCTATCTTGTGTTACCTAACCTAATGTTTCACATGTCTTGAAAGGCAGACATTTTATTTTAACTTATTCTCTGTGCACGGTTTTGCAATTGACTATTCAGTGTGTTTATACATCCCGTCCCAGAAGTTTTTCTTACAATTGCAATTATTTTGACAATTTTAAAATTAATTCATTTGGGTCATCTTTTAAAAATGTTTTAAAATATTTAAAATTTTTTAAAAATATTTTTCTAGCAAAATCTCATCCTCCTAGAGGATCAACATTTAAATGAAAATAGCTAGAAAGGAAAGTAGAGTGATTTTTCCCTTTGGTTTTAGTAAAAAGTTAGGTAAACAAAATTAGGTAGTTGCACATGCCATATATAAAATTTGGGTGGAGAATTTTTTTTTAATTTTCAGTTGTCATTTGAATATGTCAGCCTACAATGTAAATCATCTAGTTTAGTGATGTTGACATTATTGCTACTGATGTTTGAGCTAGCTCTCACTATCTGTTCACTAATTAGGAATTACTTAGTAATGGCAAAAGAAAGTATAATTAGATCTATTGCATCAGAGAACCTCTGGACATGAATTGAACTGGAAAAACAATGCAACAAAAGCTTCTGTCATTCCACTCATTACAATTTTGCTATGAGGAGAAAAGGGAACAAGAAGAGTACTATCTCACCATCTCACTTGTGATAGCTTATATCATTTCCTCCTGCCCAAGGAGAAGCTTGCTCCTCCATCTTCTGTGGGGATTTACTTCATCCAACTGATGACTGTGCTGCTATATCTTTCTAAGGAAAGACCTCTGAGTGGTTTGTCATTTCCCTCGGTAGTGGATTAAGGCATATGTCACTTATTCTGAGTCATATAATAAGTACCTGAAGTTGGATTTAAATTTACATCTATTAGACTTCAGGCCCATCTAGTTGCTTTAAGAGTATGTTCTCGTTGGTCAGAATTAGATAGGCTTAAAATATTCACATCCAACTGCTAAACCAATTGGAATTGCTTAAAAAGATGAGGAGCTTACTTTGAGATTTTCCACTTCAGTTTTGTGTTTTTTAAAGAAGAGTGGCTAACACCTATGGGTACCTGCTACTTTTTGCTACCATCTTAATCCATTAATAGAGGTGAGCAAGGAAGGAGAGAATGCAGCTAAACTGGATTAAAAGCAGAGTTTTAAGGAATTAGTATATGGTTGAACCATAGGAGAAACTGGCTCACTTTCATACCAAGGAGGTATAATCAAAGGAACAGTTGTCCCCTATAGGGTATTTGCTCATCAATTGCATAAACACAGGCTAAAAATAAAGGTGGATTCTTCAACTCAGCAGGTATTGGAGAAAGGGAACACTATCTACATTTTGATTTATTAGAGAATGTAATATCTCGGCTAGTTTTCTGGAGGTCTTCCAGAAGGTCCTTGGTCTCAACAGGATAGACACCATGAGAATGGACAAGAATGAGTCCAAAGTCTTTATTTCTTACACAGTCTGCGTCTGTCATAGTTCTGACCCAGTCTCCTCCAGCAGTCTTACAGTCTGCCAGTCTCAACTAGTCTTCCTCCCCTGAGTCTTTGTCTCCAGTTTAAATACCCCAGTATAGTTACATCATTACACTACTGAATATGTGTGAACTAGAGAACCATTACATCATCATACTAAGTACTAAGTATATATGTGAACTAGAGAACCATTATCAGTTCCACTGAGTTAGCACCTTGTTTCAAGTATTCTTCTCCAGAGTTCCAGCTCTCTACAAGAGAAGGTTTCATATGCAAGACAAAAGACAAAACAAAAATGAAAAATGAAAAGAAAGTCCTGAGAAGGCAGAGAAAAGTGGTTACTAAGAGTCTCTGAAACTGGTGAAAGAAAGATGTCATGAGAAAGAGTAAAAACATGCCCAAAGCTAGAGCTGTAGAATCTGTATCCCATAAATGTAAATAAAATAGTAGCATCTCCTACTCTATAGTTTACAGAACTTTAGCCAGGTTAGCAGGCATATTTTGGAAGACAGCATATCTCAATGATGCCTTCTAAAAGCTCCATGACCTTATAGAAAACATGCTTATCAAATATGATGTCAGAGTCCTGTGACTAAACCTTTCCATATCTATCCCATCATAGGTTGTGGAATGACTTTAATGTAATTTAATAATTCTTTAATTATTTTCCTATTTTGTCTCATTACTTTCATTACCTTCAATAAGGTTTAGAGTGGGTATTAATCTGAAAGGAAAAATTTCAACACATTAAGACATGCAGGTTTGCTCAGTGAACCAACCTCATTGGCTATATATTGAAATAATGTTGTCTGAACCTGGTAGTCCTTTGAGGTGGTGCATCTTTTCTTTATTCAGCCTTATAGTTTCGCCAACTTATTTTCTCAGTCCACTTTGGAGTGATCGGGGATTGCAGAACTAGTACCCATCAAACAATACTTAGGAACTGACCTATTATATAAAGCAAAGATCAACTGCTTCAAATCCTATCTCTGTCCTATGTATTGTCCTAGGCAAGTCACTTATATGTGTCTCTGTCCTAGGGGATTCTTTGTGAGTGTAAGTGATAAAAGAAGAGGCTGACATGCATTGGAAGAGGGAGCAATTCAAGAGAAATCCAAATCAATTCAGGAAATTAATCAACTGCTTGATGAAAAAAGAATTATATCAGAGAAAATAATGTTGTACATTATAAATATGCTTTATATTATAAATCCCATTTCTATTAAACTATGAATTTATATCAAAGTTTATAATCCTATTTTAATGATATCTTAAGACTTTTTTTTTTTCCTCCTGAGGCTGGGGTTAAGTGACTTGCCCAGGGTCACATAGCTAGGAAGTGTTAAGTGTCTGAGACCAGATTTGAACTTGGCTCTTCCCGAATTCAGGGCTGGTGCTCTATCCACTGCTCTATCCACTGCACCACCTAGCTGTCCCCTATCTTAAGACGTCTAAACTACTGAATAGAATTTTGATATATGAATGAAGTTAGTTTTATGAAGGATAGTAATTCTACGGCATTCATTTGAGTTTCAGTGCTAGAAATCCATTATTTTAGTAAAACACAAGTAGTGCTCATATACATTTTTTACTGAATCCAAATATTAAAATTGTCAGTGGTCAGTTAAATTTAATGAGTCAAAGCATTTACATTAAAAGGAAGCCTTTAACATCTTGGGAGAGATCCTGAATCTCCTCCTATTCTGAAAGCAAACTCAATATAACCAAAAGCCCTGCACTGGCCAAGTTGTTTCTTTTGTAAAGAGTCAGTTTTAGGTTTAAAACTGATCCTTTCCCTTTCCCCTCACAAATATCGACTCACACCAGTTCAGCTGAAGTTGTAAGTGTGTAAGTTGCAAATGTGCTAATGAAGTTTTAGCACCGGGTTATTCCATTGCAAAGTGTGAATTGCTTTCTCTTACTAGGATGTCAAGATGCAATACCATTGGCCAGAATAAAAGTTGGTGTCCCTTTGGATTTGAAATAAGCCCTGGAGATAGTCTCTGATAGTCCAAATGTATATGTTACAACTCTACCTGCATTTGACGGTCCATTCCATTGGCCTTCTTTCTGTTATGCACCATGATTCTTCCATTCCTACCTTACTTTCATCTTATTTTCTTAAAAATGTGGCTTTATGAATAATTTCTACGGGATGACATTCCCTAATATTATCCCCACCAAATACTACTGTCCACCCTGGCAAAGTAAATAAATTAACAAATAAGTAAATAAATAATTACATCAGTTCAGCACTTGCATTAGCAGGAAGTAGTTAGGAAGCATGCCAGCTGGAAGAGATTTCCCCAGATTTAGAATCATTTTGCAACTTGTATCTTTTGTCTATTAATGAAGTTATTTATCTAAGGTCCTTAATCCATTGCCTTGCTTTGCCATTGAATATTCACTGTTGATGCTTTGATGCTTCTCTATTATCTATCTGGATTTTTCCCCTGGAAAATGAGCTTTATGTATATAAACTCTAGCTTTCCAAATTTATAGCAAAGCAAGATGTAGGCAGAAGTATTTTTAAAAAGCATAAAGGTCATCCAGTTCACTCTACAAACAATTTTATGCCCAAATCATGTATCCATGGGTGACAACTCTCTCGCTGATTGGTTGTGTGTGTGACCTCCTGGGCCCTTTATAAGCCCACTGCAGACAGCAGTCACTCTCTTTAACCTGGCTCCCTAACCTGGGTAGCTGAGCCAAGTGGATGGATAGCCCAGAGAGGTAAGAAGTTTGGTAGTGAACACATGGGTCTTCAGACCAGGTGTTCACTAGGGAACCAACAAGTCAGGGCATTGTTGTGAGTAGGAATAATAAAGGCTTTTAAGATTACACCTGGCTGTTCTTGAGTGTGCTACCGTTTATTAAACTATAGATTCAAGAGATCATGGCCAGAGATCTTTGAAGGCCTCAGAGGAGGCGATGCCGGGTAGAGTTGACACTGCAAAGGTCAGTGGTCAAAGGTACACTGTTGGGCCTAGGACAGACTAGTAATTGGAACTGCCAGGAGGGCATGTTACAGGGTATGTAAATAACAATCACACATATGCCTCCTTCACAGCCAAGAGACAGTCCAAAACCAATCTATTTTCCATTACTGCATGTATCTGGGAATCCAATGATCCCTGCAAGTTTTTGAAGTCCTGCAATACTCTTATCATGTCTCAGAGAATCCAATGATTCCCGAGGGCTTTCAAGTCCTACAACAAACTTTACATGTCACAGGGATTGCAATGATTCCTGAAGGTTTTGAAGTCCTGCATCAGTCTCATTATCAAATTTTAATATCCATGAGTCAATTGCCATAACTGCCATTCTCTTTCAGTGGTGGGCACAATCAGTGATGGAAACATCTGATGTTTCTTGGTCTTCTCCTTCCTTTCAAGGGTTTGCTCCATCTCGCTCTGATGGATGAGACAAATACAGCTCATTGGCACCAGTCTGATTCCTGTACAGATACGAGCAAACCCTCTCCCCCCATCTGGTCCTTCCTATTCACTACTTTCTGGTCTTCTCCAACTCACCTGGCAATTATCTAAAGATAGTGGAGCTGGTCCCACTGGATGCTGCCCTTCCAGTGGGTTATAAAACCTGTCTGCTGGGGCCAGTGCATCTTTGTCAAAAATCAACAAGTTAATTGTATAAAGAGCTAGATTTAGAAGTTCTCTAGGGTTACCTGTGGCTCCCCCTTCCTTTTGTTTTTGGAGGAGTGTTGTATTGTCTCTTGTTTCTCCTCTCTACTCTTGCCTGTCCTTGAGGATTAAAGGGTATGCCTGTGGTATGTAAAATCTTATACTGTGCACAAAAGTTAGCAAATATTTTTAAAGGTATATGCGGGTCCATTGTCTGTTTTTATTGCTTGTGGCACAACCATAATTGCAAATGCTTTTATAAGGAAGTCAGTGACTACTAGGGCTGTCTCTTTTGCTGCTGTTAATGCAAAAGTGAATCCTAAAAAGGTGTCTACCACAACATGGATAAAAAGCAGACGACCAAAAGATTTATAATGGGTCACATCCATTTGCCAAATTTCATTGGGTCTCAAAGCATGAAGGTTCTTCCCTGGAGGGAGTGTAGGAGTGTGGAAAGGAAGTTAAGCTGGACAGGCTTTTACTATGCTCCTAGCATCCTCTCTTGTTATTCCAAATTGTAAATGTAAAGCTTGAGCAGCCTGATGATATACAAAATGAGATTCTTGGGCTTCTTGAAATAAAGGAGTATTGGCTAATATGGTTATAAGGCTATCTGCCTTTGAATTACCATCAAAAATAGGACCTGGAAGTCCACTATGAGAATGGACATGCAAGATACAAATCTTACCTGGATGCCTTCTCACTAGCTCTTGAAGTTCCTTAAAGAGCTGATATATTTTATTTGGGCTGTGGCAATTCTTTCTACCACACTTACTGAATAGGCTGAATCAGAAATTATATCTCCTGGATAATAAGAACTACAATGATTGCATACAATTCATTTTGCTGAGTGGACTGAAAAGGAGTCCTGACTACTCTCTTCATAGTTAAGTCACAAAAGTATGCTGTGCAAATATTATGTTTAGATGCATCTGTAAAGATCCTTTAAGAAAAACTTTAGAAGCCTTTTCTTCAAGAACACATCGCCAATTATGTAATAGTCTGGTTATCTTTAATGGAGATGCGTGTATAAAATTTGCAGCCATGGCTAATAAAATTTGCCTCTCTGGGATGGTTTCATAGCATATATTAATTTGTGCATTAGGATAAAAGGTGTATATCTTGTCAAGTTTTATCTTGGATAATTGTACTACTCATTTAATGGCCTTTAATAAAATTCTAGCCACAAGCACTTGGGTAAGGACTAAGGCTTTGTTCTGGTTGTGCTGGGGGATTCACCCACTCTATCACACTGTCTCCTTGATGAAGGACTGCTGTGGGTGCCTCTTGTGTAGCAAAAACTGATACTTCCAAGGGTTTTTGAGTGACTCTTTCAACCACATTGGATAAAGCTAGTTCAACTTCTCTCAAAGCCTCTTGACCTTCTTTTGTAAGTTGGCATGGTGAGTTTAAAGCACTGTCTCCCCTTAATATGTCGTATAATGGTTGCAATGGATTAGTAGTCAAGCCTAACATTGGATGCATCCACTGGATATCTATTAATTTCTGAAAGTCATTTAAGGTGTTTAGCTTCTCAGTTCTTAAGGAAAGTTTTTGTACTGTAAGCACCTTAGTGTATACTTTATATCCTAACTATTGAAAAGGAGCATGTCTTTTAATTTTTTTCTGGAGCTATATGCAATTTTTAGTTCCTTAGTGTTTCTATGGTCTTTTGTAGACATGCTTCTAATATTTGTTCCTCAGGTGCACATCCCAATATATCATCCATGTAATGTAATTACATTACTTTTGAAAATGCTTTTCATACTGGAGTAAGAGCAGCAGCAATATACATTTGACACATAGTAGGGCTGTTTTTCATTCCTTGTGGCAAAACTGTCTATTCATCTCTCTTACAAGGATCAGTTAAGTTAACAGTGGGAACTGAAAAGGCAAATCTTTTCATATCCTCCTTATCTAGAGGGATACTATAGAAACACTCCTTAATGTCTATAACCCAAAGAGGCCATTCTCTAGGCAATTGAGTAGATGGAAGTCCAGGCTGAAGAGTTCCCATAGTTTCCATATGTTCATTTACCTTTCTTAAGTCAGTCAAGGTCCTCCATTTTCCAGATTTCTTTCTTACATCAAATCTGGGGAATTCCAAGAACTTAGAGAAGGCTGTAAGTGTCCTTGTTCAATTTGCTCCTGTACTATATCTAATAAGACTTGAATTTTATTGCTACCTAAGGGCCACTGTTCTATACACACTGGTGTACCAGTTTTCCATTGGACAGGAACAGGTGAAAGTGTTGGTAGGCCTTCAACAGCAGCTCTGCCTAAAAAAACCAAAGTGTTCATTTTTAATCCTAATTGTTGTAAAATGTCTCTTCTCCACAGATTGATGGGGATTTTTTCAATTGTAAAAGGAGTAATAACTCCTGTTTCAAAATTCAAAAAAAAAAATTCAAAATTCAAAAAAAAAATTCAAAAATTCCTGTCCCAGCCCCCATTCTAATGATCTGCTCAGGTTTCCCAACCCCCACCTAGCAAATTCTAGCCCCCGATGAAATCCAGCAAGGAACTAACCTGGGACTGCACCTATAGGCCCCTTTAGCTAAATCTCTCCTTATAAAAGAGACAAGCTGGAATCATCTCTTTGCAGAGGGTCAAAACATGCTAGCACCATGCTTTGTACCACAGACTCTCTGTCCACTGGAACTTCTGGTGTATTTCTCTCTTTACCTAACACCTTTTATTAACTAGACTTTAACTTCCAAACCCCATAATGAGCCTCTTTTATCAATCTAGGTCTTCAGGCCTGTAAATTCCTTTACAGGGGACTCTGTGCCGCCACTAGAACTCATTTAACTCCATATCCTTGTGCCAAATCCAAAGGGGTTGCAGGGGAGCTCCATTTGACTCCCTGTGCCCCGAGCCTGACACTAGACCTCAATTAACCCTAATTTCATTTCGTTACCCCTAATCTAGATCTCATTAATTTCAATTTCATCATCTGAAAATTGTCTGTTCATATTTTTAACCATTTATCATTTGCGAAATTATTTGTATTCTTATAAATTTGACATGGTTCTTTCAGAACCATTTTAGAAATGAGCCTTTTATCAGAAACAGTGGCTATGAAATTTTCCTAGCTTTATACTTTTCTTTAATCTTGGCTCCTCCTTCTCAAATGCCAACTCTTCCTTTTGTTTCAGCCTGTTACTTCAGTAAATACCACAGCCACAACTTTAGTGGTCTTCTGGGGCCTCATGACCTTCTGAAATTTGTAAGATCAACTGGGCTCATCCATCTTGAGTTTTGACTTAGTCACCAAGTGACTTTGAAAAAGATAAATCTTCCACAATTCCCTTACTCTACTTTCCTATGAATCTTTGTAAAGATTTCTTATGATAAGAAACCATAAAGGAAAAAGAACATTTGAGGAGGGGGACAGGGGTTTGAAACTTCTCATTGGTTCTTTAGCCAACAGTGTGGGCATACAGATAACTCTTGATTAGTACAAACGATGACTTCTCTGAAGTTGGCCCTCATATTCACAAGATTTAAAGTTATACTTATATAAAATATGGCCATTGGTTGTAGCCCAATTAAACCCGGTAGTGCAAACCCAAATGATATATGTGACCAAGACATATTTCCATTAATTGAAACCAAACTAAGTTCTGCCTCAAGAAGCAATCATATAGACTCAATCAGATAGACATCATCTATACTCAAAAACAGCTGGGAAAAGGGCACGCAATATTCATGTATCCTATAAGTTGGAAAACCAAGGAGAAACTTCAAAAGAATGGCTTTATTAAATTTGCCATCCAAAGAACTGGGGTCAAATATAGCCTCTTTCATTTATCAGTTGCATTCCTAGCACTTAAAATGTCTATTTGTTAGACAACTCTGAGATACCACTACACACCTGTCAGATTGGCTAAGATGACAGGAACAAATAATGATGAATGTTGGAGGGGATGTGGGAAAACTGGGACACTGATACATTGTTGGTGGAGTTGTGATAGAATCCAGCCATTCTGGAAAGCAATTTGGAACTATGCCCAAAAAGTTATCAAACTGTGCATACCCTTTGACCCAGCATTGCTGTTATTGGGATTATATCCCAAAGAAATACTAAAAAGCAGAAAGGGACCTGTATGTGCCAAAATGTTTGTGGCAGCTCTTTTTGTTGTAGCTAGAAACTGGAAGTTGAATAGATGTACATCAGTTGGAGAATGGTTGGGTAAATTGTGGTATATGAAGGTTATGGAATATTATTATTGCTCTGTAAGAAATGACCAGCAGGAGGAATACAGAGAGGCTTGGAGAGACTTAAATCAACTGTTGCTGAGTGAAATGAGCAGAACCAGAAGATCACTGTACACTTCAACAACAATACTGTATGAGGATGTATTCTGATGGAAGTAGAGATCTTCAACATAAAGAAGATCCAACTCACTTCCAGTTGATCAATGATGGACACAGATAACTACACCCAGAGAAAGAACACTGGGAAGTGAATGTAAATTGTTAGCACTACTGTCTATCTATCCAGGTTACTTATACCTTCAGAAGCTAATAATTAATGTACAACAAGAAAATGGTATTTACACACATAGATTGTATCTAGGTTATATTGTAACACATGTAAAATGTATGGGATTGACTGTCATCGGGGTGAGGGAGTGGAAGGAGGGAGGGGATAATTTGGAAAAATGAATAAAATAAAAAAAGAAATTAAAAAAAAGAATATACCACATAAATATGATAAAAAATGTCTGTTTGTTGTAAATTTGCAGTAAAAATAAAGTACATAAGTATTGTGTAAACCACCAGATACTAAGTATGTGGGAGCTATTAATAGCAATGTTAACTGTAAGAGGAATTATTTGTCCATTTTCATCTAGTCTGTGTTCATCTGTATTCAAGAAAATGATTTTCAGACTCCACACATTTCATACTAGTTTTCAGCCAAATATCTGTAAGTCATCAAATTGTAATTATTTGCCTCTATATTTGAGTTTTAACAAACTAGATTTACGTGTTTATTCTTCATGTACACTGGCCTTCTCCCCAATAAGAAGCATAAGTATTTTCAAATAATTATATAATTCATGACCAATTTTTTTTGTCCACAACATATACACAGTACAATACATTTACCATAATGGAGTCTGTTACTTGTTCAATGGGGCTTCCAACTATCCAAGCCATTGTCCAAATCTATTCAAAGTATAGCATAGTGCTAAATGCTAGAAAATGTTATAGAACATCATATGCAATTTCTAAATGGAAGTATTGAAGTTCTACTGGATATCATCAAGTAGGCACAAACCCTAGAATAAGTCTATCCCTTGAATAGATACTGACCAGCCATTTCACAAGTAAAATCAACAACTTGACTACAGGATTTACAAACTGGATCACAAATAATCCCTACTGAGACCAAAAGAGCTACAGGATGAGCTAATATTTTGGTTTTTGGAAAGGAGGAGAGGGGAAAAGGGAGAGGAAGGGAAGAGGGGCAAAGGAGAGGGAACGGGGCTCTAGGAGTAGGAAAAAGAGAAGAAAGGAGGGGGAAGAGAAAGGGGAGAGGAAAAGGGGAAAGAAAGGGAAAAAGAAAAGGGAGGGGGAAGGGACCAGGGGACAAAGGATTCGAGATGAGGAGGAACTAAAGGGGAAGACCAGAAGTAAAATGAGAACAATCAAGGGGAGCAGTGGGGACGGGGTGGGGGAGGTCATTAGGATGGGTATGCATAATTTCCGTATTCTCAGATTCAGTGATCCTGGAGCTGAAAGAACAAATCAATGTGGGTGGTGGTGCAGAAGATACATTTCACATAGTGAATGGAACCTAAAGAGGCGGCAGGGAAAAGCAGCAAGGGGGAAAGGCCAAGACTAGTTAAATAATAAACTGCATTGTTTCCCTTTGCAGAAATGTCTTTATGGTTTGGGGGTTGAATGTAAATCAGTAAAACAACATACTGCTAGCTTCTACTCCACACTATATGTGACTTAAAAACAAAGAAGGCTTTGAAGATCTGTCCTAATGGAAGCTTGCAACAGTATGATATAAACTAATATAAAGTGACCCGTGCCTGATATTTGAAAATAGTCATATCTTCCCTTACTCTTCTCTTTCTTATCCGTATCTCTTGTTCCTTCCTGAATGAATTCATCATTGTCTCTCCTAGAATGAAACATACTTAAAAACACAAAAATCTTTCAACTAAAAGTGTTATATATTTTGTCAATAAACCACTGAATCCCTCCTCCTGCCCCCTCCATTAATAACAGCATCAATAAAGTAATTAGAATTCTGTAGAGAGTGGGCTTGAACCCAGGACTGCCAGGTTGAGACCGGCTGTCGGGCTGGCTGTCCCTTACAAATTCTTCCCTGACACATTTGAAGATGGGAAAGTAACGGGAAAGGAAGAGTCAGAAGAGCATTTACACTTCATTTGTCCATCCCGGCCCCTAGGGTCCCTTCCAGGCTGGGCTGTAAGCTGTTCAGCTTCACAGAACTGTTAAACGGCTGTAAGAGACTTGAGAAATTATCGAGTAGAATCTCTTCATTTTACAGAAGTAACCCAATCTCGGAGAGGAAGGCCATCATTAAGAAAATAAGCAACAGAGCGGGTCCCGAGATTCTAACGGGAGACCTGGAGCTCACCCATCCTCGTGATCTGGAGCTTTGCACTCCTCGCGCTGAGAGCCAACGGACCCGGCCCCCGTGCCCTCACCACTGCGTGACTTGACAGTTTATCCTCGCATCCGCGTGAGCAGAGAACCTGATAAAAGCCGGTGCAGAAAGCCCGCACAGTTCACTTTCCCTCCTGCCGTTGACAGGGTTGCAGTCGGCTCTGAATCGATGATTAATGCTATGGGGCTCACAGGTTTCTAAACCTCTGGCCTCGGATTATTGACATTTCCCCTTTAATTCTCCCTTTAATTTCCCCTTTAATTCTTCCTTTAATTTATCCCTTTAATTTTTCCCTTTAATTCCCCCTTTAATTTCTCCCTTTAATAATCCCTTTAATTTCTCCCTTTAATTCTCCCTTTAATTTCTCCCTTAATTTATCCCTTTAATTTCTCCCTTTAATTCTCCCTTTAATTTCTCCCTTTAATTTTTCCCTTTAACTCCCCCTTTAATTTCTCCCTTTAATTCTCCCTTTAATTTCTCCCTTTAATTCTCCCTTTAATTTATCCCTTTAATTTTTCCCTTTAATTCTCCCTTTAATTTCTCCCTTTAATTCTCCCTTTAATTTCTCCCTTTAATATCTCCCTTTAATTTCCCCTTTAATTCTCCCTTTAATTTCCCCTTTAAGTCCCCCTCCGAGCAGGCTGAAGGGCCCGAGAGAGGACTCCCCCATGAGTTCTACCTCCCTGCCCTGAAGCCTGCCTCCAGGATGAAGAAGATTTTCAATTTCGGCAAGAAGGGGCAATCTTCATCTAGCCGCTTCAACCTGCCGAGTTTCTTTGGCTCCCAACCGGTTTACCGCACCCAAGGATACCTGATCCAGAGCAAGGACCTCGGAAAGATCCATAAAGCTGCCTTGCGCGGGGATGTGGTGAAGGTGCAGCAGCTGTTGCTGCTCGGAAAAAACACCGTAAATGAACTGGATAAAATGAAGCGGTAAGTGCAAAGGGTGGGGGGCGGGGGAGAGAACAGGCTGACATTCCCTCCCCCCATCCGTCCACTTGAGCCCGTGTCCCCCTCCCCCCATTAACCCTGGAGAAATCAAACCCCCTCCGCACCTGGGGCAGGGGCAGGGTCAGTCTTTGCCTTGTAGAGATTGGATTGGAAGTCCCAAAACCTGGCTTCACATCCTAGCCTGTCCATTTTTAATGACTTGGAAACTCCTTCCTTTTACTTTTAACCAGGGTTCAACTAATTATTTCTTAATCAACAGCTATGTGAGAGTAAATACTATTCCCTCCTGCTGAATTGCTGACATTTCAAAAACGACTGTGTGAGACTATCCATGAGGATATTTGGGGGATTTTCTTGGGAAAGTTAGTGGAATGGTTTGCCTTTTCCTTCTTCAGCTCATTTTGACAGATGAGGAAATTGAGGCAAACATGGTTAAGTAACCTGACCAGGATCACACAATGGTAAGTATGTGATATCAGATTTGAACTCAGGCACCCATTGTACCACTTAGCTGTCCCAGCTGTTGTAATATGGATATGTGAAGAGTAAAAGTTTCAAGGCAGAAAATTAATCGCTGCTCTTAAGAACTAATATGTATACACACACACACACACACACACACACACACACACACACACATACACACAAGACTCCTGTTTTGTAAAATAGTTTTAGATTTGGCAATTTGGCACAAGTAGGCCATCTTCATTTGTTTTTTGTTTTTTGTTTTTTGTTTTTTTTCATTAATTTCTGTGAAATTCTTGACCTTTTATTTTTCCAGATGAACTTTATTATTTTTTCTTGATCAGTGAAATAATTTCTTGGGAATTTGATTGGTATAGCACTACATAAGTAGATTAATTTAGGTAATATTGTCATTTTATTATATTTGCTCAGCCTTCCCAAGAGCACTTGCTATTTTTTCCAGTTGTTATTTATTGACTTTATTTCTGTAGAAAGTGTTTTGCAACTGTGTTCATATAGTTCCTGACTTACCTTGGCAGGTAGATTCCCAAATAGTTTATATTGTCAACATGTATTTTAAATGGAACTTCTCTTTATATCTCTTCCTACTGGACTTTGTTGGTAATATATAAAAATACTGATGATTTATGTGGATTTATTTTGTATCCTGCAACTTGGATAAAATTATGCATTGTTTCTAGAAGTCTTTTAATTGATTCTCTGTAGTGTTCTCTTAAGTATTCCATCATATTTTTTTAGTTTTTTAGTTGATTCTCTATAGACTTCTCTTAAATATTCTATCATATATTTCAGTATGTCAAATTCCACAACCTTCAATCCTTTAAAATGGAAGCTGCTAGATCCTGGGTAATTCTAATTGTGACTCCTTTGTATTTAAATTGTTTCTTTCTGACTGCTGGCAATATTTTTCCTTGGTCTAATAATTCTAAATTTTAGCCACATTATTCTTTGGTTTTCATTTTGGGGTCTCTTTCAGGAAGTGCTCAGTAAAATTTTAAATGGCTATTTTTACTTTCTGATTCTAGGTCATCAGGGAAGTTTGCCTTGATGACTTCCTGAAGGATGATGTCGAGGCTCTTTTTTTTTCGTAGTTTTCAGGAAGTACAATAATCCTTAAATTGTCCCTCCTAGATCTATTTTCCAGGTCATGTTTTTCCAAGGAGGTATTTTACATTTTCTAACTTTTTTGTTTTCGTTTCACTGGACTGATTCTTGTTGGCATTTATTTCCATTTGCTCAGTTCTGATTTTTAGTTACCTTTTAAAATTCTTTTTGTATTTGTCCACTTTAATTTTAAATGAGTTGTTTGGTTCTATGGGTTTTTTCCATTTCACAAATTTTGTTTTTTCAGGAGTTATTTCCTTTTTCCACTTGCTATTTAGCTCTTACCATTTCACAAATTTTGTTTTTTCAGGAGTTATTTCCTTTTTCCACTTGCTATTTAGCTCTTTTTTCTGCCAAATCTTTCCCAGGAATATTATCCTTTTACCCTGTCTCCTTTAATTTTGCTTATCCCTTTTCTGAACAAAAATGTGGACCTTTACATTGGATAAGCAAGGGGGACACCTAGATTGAGAGATAAAATTAGGAGTGTAAACTGAATTAACCAATCTCAAATGTTTTTAAGGTTACCTTGATAATGTCAATAATAAAAGGCTTCATCTCATCTCCACCTTTTCTAATTTAACTTTTAAAATTAACAGTTTATTTTTAAGAGATGCAAAAGCCTTGTTTTATTGTTTTTGTTTTATTTAATTACTAATTTAACTAGTCATTAGAACCAAATACTCAGAATGACTTGAATTCATATTCAGTCGCATATACTTTCTAATTAATGGGACCTGAGAAAATTTGTTTCTCAGTTTCCTCAAGTATGAAATGAGAATAATACCCACTTCCCAGGGTTCTTACAAAGATCAAATGAAGTAATATTTCTAAAGTGCTGAGCACAGTGTCTTGGACATAATAGATGCTAGTTTTTCTCCTTATCAAACTACATCTAAGCATGTCAACCATTGCAGTTGAGAGGATAGGGGAGACAGAAATATCTTCCACTTTACCTATCTTAGACACTCTGGAAGAAGGCATAAGGAAAAGGAAAAAGGAGTCCTCAAAAACAAGAAAAATTACAACATACATGTATGAATATTTATATACACATTCATTACTTCTGAAATATATGATTTTGTTGTGAATATTTCCTCTACCAATACATAACATAACCTCTTTACAACTTGATGTTATCAGCTATGGGCAGCAAGGTTTTCATTGAATAGAATGCTGGGTTTGGAATCGAGAAGACTCCATCTTTGTGAATGTGAATTCAAGTCTAGCCTCAGATACTAGCTGTGAGTCTCTTTGCAAGTCACTCAATCTTGTTTACCAGTTTCCTCATCTGTTAAATGAGCTGGAGAAGGAAATGGCAAACTGCTCCAATATCTTTATCAAGAAAACTCAACATGAGGTGACAGTCAAACAGGACTGAAATAACTACACCACAAAGATTGAAATACACTATGAATAAAAAATTCATCCTTCGTTGACCAAACTGATGATATCTTTATGACATTAGTTAGGTTGGTCAATGGGCAGCAGATATACCAAGTGCTCACTGTAAACCTTCCCAGCATGGTAGAACTTCCAAAACTTTTACTCTTCTGGAATAGCCTGTAGCAATATAGAGCCACTTCAACTGTACACTGCTGCATTTCAGTAAGCATTAGTTGAGAATGCACACATATGTGCCCATGTGATTGTAGAAAGATACAATATGCAAATATGTAAGGGCCTTTTTCTGAGGCAGTTGCTTTACTAAAAAATGTGTAGTTGTAGATGGATATTCTTATTGGGAAAAGTAATTAGTTATTAAAAGTTATTAGACTTGACCACCAGGCAGGGTGAAGCCCTGTAATCTGTTACAGGGAGGCTAAGGCTGGCAGATGTCTTGACTCATGAGTTCTGGGTTGCAGTGGGCCATGCCATAAGAACTCCATTTGACATCAGCATGGTTAATCCCAACAAGGGACCAGCAAATTTCTTCAGGAGAGGTGAAGCAGCTAAGGTCAGAAATTGAGCAAAGTTCCCATGCTAATCTCTGGTGAAATCTAAATTTACCTACTGGATATATTCTACTCCCACTTGCCAGCGATTTTGTCTATCATATCAACAATGAGAGTTAATTCATATTTTGTATTTAGGTGACAAGAGTGGTCATTTATTTTGGAGGTGATTTACAGTTTAGGCATAATAACAGTGCATGTTATATTAAAATATAAATATATATATATATATATATATATATATATATATATATATATATATTTATATAAAACAATGGTAAAATTTTTATTGTTGTAGTATATTAACAAACATTACTCTCTCATTTCTGTAGAACACCTCTTCACCTGGCTTGTGCTAATGGATATCCAGATGTTGTATCTCTCTTAATAGAGAGAAAATGTGAACTCGACTTGTTAGATAATGACAACAAAACACCTTTAATGAAGGTATGCATTAGTTAAACATGCTTTTCCATGAAATGCATTTTGATTTCTTTGATTAAGAAAATTAATAGTAAATAAGTTACTAAGTTTGCTAACAATTAAATATCACTAATGATGCTTGAATATATTAAATTTTATATCATATTATTATTTCTTTATACATATTATACTGACAGGCAATAGAGTGTCAAAGGGAAGAATGTGCAACAATCCTGCTGGAACATGGTGCAGACCCTAATCTTAGGGATAGCCACAGCAACACTCTACTTCACTATATTGCCTCTGGTGGGAACAAATTCATGGCAGAAAAACTGATTGAACACAAAATTGATATTGATGCAAAAAACAAGGTAGAAGCAAACCTCTTGTATAATAAAGTAAATTATCAGCTAAAAAATCAAATAATGTCCATTTCACATATTTTATAATTCATTTATTCATGAAAGCATTTCTTTAATGGAAATAAATTAAAATCATTCTGTAGTCAAAATCCATCAGCCTTCAGAATTTTCTGATGCAGGATGGAGGGATGACGAAGGGGAGGAGTGGGCATGACACTGGAAGAGATTTCTTAAAACATTCATTCACATTCACATTCATTCCTAAGAAGGAAATACCCTCTACTACTGATTTAGACCAGCAATTGCTCTGTATTTTAAGCATGGATTCTTCAGCTGGGGTCCATTAATTTTAAAAGGACTATAATAAGTTTATAGTTATTTCAATGTAATTGTTTTGTTTTAGTTTTCTACATATTTTAGGCATTATTCTGGAAAAGGGGTCCATGACACAAAAAAGTTAAGAAACCCTGCGTTACTTACTGCAGTACTGCAGGTCACCCAGTCAATATATACTTGCCAGCATCAGGCCCTGAATCTAGGTCTTATTGACTTTAAAGCTTGCTAGCTAGCTATTTAATCACATCTGTCTCTCCAGAATCTTCTTTGCACAAAATATTAGGTCTGCTCTCCAGAATTCAATAGTTCCATCAGATATTGTGGAATTATACATTTAATTTTTTACTATTCTACATTTTATTTTTCTATTCTATTCTACATTTAAATTTTTACAATATGAATTTCACATGAAGAAATGTCACAATTTTTAGGAAAACTTTTTGAAATTTGTTCCTATTAGGTATAAAACTAGAGACAGAATTTTCACAGGAACAAATTTTTTTTAAATACATGCTTCTTTATCCTAATTATTACACATTTAAATAATTTTCTCTCTAGAATTACTGAATGACTCCTGATTTTTTGGAGCAAAGGCTTAATTTGTAGTCATTACCACTTGAGAGAAAAAAAAAACAAAAAAACAAAGAACATATTAGGAAGGTTGGTAAGAAATGGAAAAGTCTAGATGAATGACTTTCTCCTGGGTTTAACCCTCTCAAGACAATATTTTTTTTAGTTTGTTTTGATGGTGGTTGTGGACATGGTGGTTGTTTTGAGAAGAATGGGTAAAGATAACTAGTCACCTTTAAACTCAGCCAGGATATAGCTTTATTTTAGTAGAGTTCTGAGGGGAAAAGTTTGGCTGCATTTGGACAATTGATTATGAAATGAAAATGGCAAGAAAGGAAGACACCCATGGAATAATACAAAATGGTCTCTAACAAATTCTGGATTTCTGTCTTATTACATAATTACTAGCTAGAAGGAATCCCAGAGACACCTAGTTTCATTATGTCATTTTTAATATAAGTAAACTTAGGGCCCAGAGAGGTGATATAAATTGCTTAATGATCACATAGGAATTAACTAATAGACAACAGGATTAATGCTGTGGTCTTTTAACTCCAATGTTCCATTGTGCCATACTTCCTTTCCATATCATCATCACATTTACAAGATGTTCACAAAATATCATAAAGTGCATTAAAGTAAATATAAAATGCTTGCTTATTATAATGGTATCTTTATTTTGACTTTGCAGGAAGGTCGTACACCACTTATGCTGGCAATTTCAGCAAGAAACATTGAGTTGGCAGATTTTCTCTTAAAGAATGGAGCAAATGTGAATGCCATGGATGACTCTAAAAGGTACAGCTTAAATTAATTACGTTAAATTAAACCTTAAAATTTTTAATAAAGCAACCTTTCTAGAGGAGTAAGATTAAATCATGGAATTTATATCATGGAACACTTAGTGAATGAGATTGAATATCATTAGAAAGGGGTGAAAAATGTCAACAAACATCAGCTATAAAAATAAAAATGCTTATTGATTCTGCAAGAAAGAAACCTCTTCACGTGAGCATATAAACTACTGTTTATTGGTAATTACTATTTGCAGTTTTCTTTATTGATTTGAAATTATTTAAGATTATTCCATAGAAGTTTTGAACTCTCGTGATTTAGTTGATTCTCTTGATGAAATAATCTTAATGTCACCCATGAGGATTGTAGCATTTAATTTCTGCTCCTTCTTCTTTCAATTTCTCTTAAGAATATTCACATTGACAAATGTAAATAAATAAAAGCATGATATGGTGAAATACTTTGATGGACCCCTTGATCTTATTGTCAATACTCATGATGCTGTTTCTTATTTTGATCCTTCCATCCAATCTCCTCTCACAGGACTTTTGTCGTTCTTCATAAAAAATCCAGGAAACACACTGATTCATTCCCTTGGTTCTTTTAATACTTGAGTACCAGTGCAAGCTTTTATTTTATTTTCAATACAATCTTAGCACACCTTTTTTCTGTTCATTTATGTCTTGACAATACTTACTATACATCAAAGTCATTATTGCCTGCACCTACTTATATTCACTGTACATATATGTCCATGGCTCTTTGGGATTATCTACAATTTTGATTCTTCTGAGATCATGTATTTGGGTTTGGAACTTTGAAACATTTACTGTGGCCAAAAATCATTCCTGAAAGAATATTGATGTTTATAAAATTAGTTTTTGAGACAGCATAATCATTAAAAGTACTGTGTAATTTTTTTTAAATGAGATCCGATTAGCTCTTTTCTTTTGAAGCCACTGCATTGTTGTTCTTCAATGGCCATGCAGGCTTTGTTGTATGCATGTATTTCTATACATACAAATAAACCAACTAGATAGAGTGACCCATTAAACTACACAGAATCTAGTTTGATCAGTTCTGACAGACATGACTGTTTTCAATAGTAAGGTGATTCAGGCCAGTTCCAATGGTTTTGTGATGGAGAGAATTATATACACCCAGTGAGAGGACTATGGGAACTGGGTATCGATCACAACATGGTATTTTCCTTTTTGTTGTTGTTTGCTTGCTTTTTTCCTTCTTTTTCATTTTTTTTTTTGATATGATTTTTTGT
Source organism: Sminthopsis crassicaudata (assembly GCF_048593235.1). Taxonomy (NCBI): domain Eukaryota; kingdom Metazoa; phylum Chordata; class Mammalia; order Dasyuromorphia; family Dasyuridae; genus Sminthopsis; species Sminthopsis crassicaudata. Next base: position 272,332,770 of record NC_133621.1, on the reverse strand, counting down.
ACAGCATGATAATTGTGGAAATATGTATAGAAGAATTGCACATGTTTGATATATATTGGATTACTTACTGACTGGGGAGGGGGTGAGGAGAAGGGAGAGAGAAAAAAATTTAGAACACAAGGTTTTGCAAGGGGAAAACTATGCATATGTTTTGTAAGTAAAAAACTTAAAAATAAAATAAATTTAATTAAAAACAAAAAGTTTTGAGTCCCTACTCACAGTTCGCATTAAAAAAAGCATATGTGACATTATGCAAAATAAAAGGATTGTGGACAAAGAAATTCCATCATTTAAAAAAAAAAAAAAAACAGCAGCAGCAGCAACCTTTCAAAAGAGAAGTAGGATTGGAGGAAAGGAGAAAGAAAGGAGCAGAGAAGAAAATGAGAAAGAGAGGAGAGAATACTTCATTCTTTACTCAGATATAATCAAATCAGTTTCTTTTAAGTCCTTCAGAATAGACATTGATCATCGTACTACTGAGAATAGCAAAATAATGCACATACCACAATTGAAATAGCCATCTCCCAATTGATGGGCATCTTGATTTCCAATATCTTGCCCTGAGAAGAGAGTTCCTACCAATATTTTTGTGCATATACATCCTTTTACTTTTTAAAAATTCTCTTTTAGTATTCATAATTAGTAGTCAAATTATTAAGTCAAATGATATGCACTGATTTATTGCTCTTTGTATACAGATTTTATCTTCTGATCATTTATCATTTGGAGCATAACTTTTTAATAAATTTGACTCAGTTTTTTCTGTTTGAGAAATAAGGTGTTATCAGGTGAAACTTACTTCAAAATTCTATTTACAATTACTGTTGCTAACTATATTTTCTCAGATTCTATTCCCTCTCTCCTTTCACACTGACCCTCCACAAAAGTGTTTTGCTACTGACCATATCTTCACCAAATATGCCCTCTAATTTTATCACCATCTCCCTTTCCTGTTTCCTATTCCCCTCCTAATTTTTCTGAGTTAGATTTCTGTACTTCTATTGAGTATGCATGTTTTTTCTTCTTTGAGCCAATTCTAATAAAATGAAAGTTGACTCTCATCCTTTCCTCCCCTACTTCCCATTCACTGTAAAAGCTCATTCTTGCCTCTTTTTTGACAGATAATTTACATTATTTCCTCTTCTCCCTTTCTCTTTTTCTCAATACATTCCCCCCTTAACCACCTAATTTCATTAATTTTTTAAAAAATATCATCCCTTTATATTCAATTTATAGCTGGGCCCTCTGTCTATATATGCTCCTTCTGTCATAATGAGAAAATTCTAATGAGTTATAAGTGTCATCCTCTATGTAAACAGATAAACCCTTATGATATCACTTTCCTGATTACCTCCTTATGCTTCTCCAGAGTCTGGTATTGAAAATCTGATTTTCCATTCAGCTATGATCATATCATCATAAGTGTCTGAAAATCCTCTATTTCATTTGATGCCTGTCTTTTCCTCTGAAGGATTATACTCAGTTTTCTGCATAAGTGATTCTTATTTGTAATGCTATCTCCATAGTTTTCCAGAATACCATAGTTCTAGCCCTTATCTTTCAAATAAAGAATCTGCTAAATCTTGTGTTATCTTTTCTTTTTTTAAATGGACTCTTTGTTTTAATTCACTCATTTAGGCACCTGCCATTACTAGCAAAAATTTCCAACATACACTATTCTTACTAACTTAGGGGAAACAACTTTCTGCTGTGCTTTATATATTTTTTTTTTCATTCAAATTGGTTTACAAAATATGCTGTATTTTTGTACTGTCCAATAAAAGGTAGATGATTTAAAACAGATCCTATAGAAATGACATGTTATCAGTAATTTACAATTTAAAAAAATCCAGCCACAAAAATAAAGTCAAAGCTAAAAACAAGATTTTGCTACGAATCAGTGCTTCTATCACCCTTCTGAAAGAAAAGTTATTTTTAATGTGATGTAAAGGCAACATTGAAGATTTTTCTTTAAATTAACCACCTAATTTATCCCTAAAATTACAAAGAATCAAAGTCCCTTTACAGATCAAGTGCAGTAAACTAGATGTTCTTTCAGCACAAAGCAGCACTGGAAGTAACAGTTGTAGATGGAGTGGATTAGTTTTTCAGGGGCTGCTCCAAGATTAACATACATATATCAGATGTTATTCATCCAAGATCACAGACACAAATACAAATTGGATGTGAAGGAAACATGTTTCACACTTAGAGCTGACAATGTCCACTGTCTTTGCATCTTTCTGTATTGGATGACTTTTTAAAAACAATTTTTAAGTCAGGTCATGTCAAGCAGGCTGCTTTTGCCAGTTGCCAATGGTAATCTTGTGTTATCTTAACTGTAATTTCACTATAACTGAATTGTTTCTTCCTGTATGCTTGTAATATTTTCTCCTTGACCTGGGAGTTGCAGAATTTGACTATAATAATACATGAGTTTTCATTTGGGGATCTCTTTCAGAAGGTGATTGGCCAATTCTTTCAATTTGTATTTTATACTCTGGTTCTAGAATATCAGTTCAGTTTTCCTTGATCATTTCTTGAAATAAGATGTCTAGGCTTTATTTCAATTATGACTTCATATACTGTAATAATTCTTAAATTTTCTCTCGTGGACTGATTTTCCAGGTCAGTTTTTTTTTTCATTTTTTTTGTTTTGATTTATTGTATCTGGATTTCTCATAATGCTTCCATTTACTGAATTACAATTTTTAAGGAAATATTTCCTAAAGTGAAATTTTGTACCTTTTTTCTCAATTGGAAAATATTCCTTTTTAAGTTATTCTCATTAGCTTTTCGATTTTCCTTTTGCACCATTCTCAATTCTTTTGCTAATTTTTTTCTTCTCTTTCTGTTATTTAATTTTTAAAAATTCCTTTTGAGCTCTTCCATGACCTGGGATCTATTTCATTTTTTCTTGGAGGCTTGTAATATAGGTTCTTATAATCTTCTTCTGAGTATGTGTTTTGATGTTCCCTATCACCATATTATCTTTTATGGGTCAGAAACTTTTTTGCTATCTGCCCATTTTCCTAGCTTATTATTTGGCTTTTAAGTCTTTGTTAAAATAGAATTCTTTTTTCCCAGGGTAAAGGGTGCACTGTCCCAGGTTTCACTATTTGCCTTCCATGGTTGTGTTGGAGGTTTCACAGCTAACTTGCTGATCCTTTGGCTTTAGAACCAGGATAGAGTAGCCAACACTACTGTATTTTGGATAAGAGCCTCCCACAATATTCCCTGTGCATGGGGCCTCTCCATCCTGGAGCTCCGTGCATGGCATTGGTGCTGATTCACACACACACTCCCTATATCCCTCTGCTAATTAAGTCCTTCCAAAATATCTTCTGCTGGAAATGGGTTGTACTCCAAATATTTGTGGGTTCTGTCACTCCTAAACCTGTTCAGAGCCTTAATCTGATGTTGATTCCAAGGAAAGCCAGGAAGAGCTCAGGCACAGATCTGTCTACTGTCTGCCACCTTGTCTCCATCTTCTATAATTTCCTTTGTCTTCTCTTTTGATTAGATCTAGTTTTGCTTCTGCTTGATTTGAGATCAGGATATCTATGAATGCGTTTTTTCCCCTTTCAACTGGAATACATTATATTCTGTTCCAGCTTTTTCCCTTTACTATGTATTTATTTCTCTGCTTCAAAGGTGTTTCTTGTTAACAACATATTGTAAGATTCTGGTTATGAGCTTTAATTGTGTAGGGGAGTTCATTGAATTCACATTCACAGTGAAGGTTACTAACTTTTTTTCTGCCGTTCTATTTTTCCAGGTTTTATTTTTTTCTCTTTTCATCCTTTTCCTCCTCAAAAGTGTTTTGCTTCTAATCTTCAAACTGCCCTCCCTTTTGTCAACTTCCTCCCCTTTTCTTATCCCTTTCTCTTATTTCTTTCTGCCCTCCCTTCTATAACCCTTCTGCTTTCCTCCTACTTCTCAGTAGAATAAGAAAAACTTCTATACCACACTAAATAGGTATGTTATTCCCTCTTCAAGCCAAATCCTGTGAGTTTAAAGATGCTTGTCTCCCTCCCTGCTTTTTTTTCTTTTTCATGTGATGTGTTTTATCCTATTTTTACTCTTTCCTCTTTCCCCAGTACAATTTCTTTTTCACTTCCAATTATTTTTTATATCATGACATTAAGGTTAACTTAATCTACTTAAGTATGCCTCTTCTAACTATCTTGAGAAAGAATTATATGCATCATCTCCCATATAAAGATTCAAACATTTAACCTTTAAAATGTAGGTGTTTTTCTCTTCAATTTACCTTTTTATGCTTGTCTTGAATCTTTTATTTGAAGATAGAATTTTCTGTCCAGTTCTGGTGGTTTTTTCAGAAATTATTGAAAATCCTCTATTTTATTGGATTTTCATCTTTTCCCAAAAAAATGATAATGCTTAATTTTGTGGGGTTGTTTCTTGGTGTAGTCCATAATTCTTTACCTTCCAGAATACAATACTCCAGACACTCCAGTGCTTTAATGTGGCGTGGAATAGACCATGCTTTCTTTCTGGTACTTTTTGCAGTATTTTCTATTTGATCTGATAATTCTGGAAATTACCTATAATATTCCTTTCAGTTTTCATTTTGTGGGTCTCTTTTTGGAGATAATCAGTGGATTTTTTTAATGAATATCTTACTCTCTGGTTCTAGGATGTAAGAGCAGTTTTCCTCAATGAGAATTTAAAAAGTATGTTGAAATGAAAAATTGAAAGTAGTATCCAGATTCTTTTTTTCAGCATAGCTTTCAGGTAGTCCAATAAATTTTACATTGACTCTTCTGGATCTTTTTTTTTTCAATGAGCATTTTTACATTTTCTTCTATTTTTATTTTTTGAACTTTGTTTGATTCTTAGTATCCCATTGATTCAATCAATTCCATTTGAACAATTCTAATTTTAGTGACTTATTTTCTTCACTTAGCTTTGTTACCTGCCTTTGCATTTGACTAGTTGTACTTTTAAAGAAATTGTTCAATGAATTTTTTTTCCATTTCAACCAAATTTATTGTTTAAAGAATTTTATTTTTTAAATTATCTTCTTCAGTAGCTTTTTTTCCATTTCTCCAATCTTATTGTTTAAGAAGTTATTTTCTTCAGTCAGATTTTGTGCTTTTCCAACCTTTTGAAGTTCCTCCCCCCCCAAAAAACGAAAAAACGATTATTCTCCTGCATAGCTTTACCCTATTTTTTCTTTTATCTCTCTTTCAAGATCCTTTTCAAACTCTTTCTAGAGAGCTTTTTTGATGTTGAGATCATGAGATCCATTCAAATCCCACTTTGAGGTTTCCCCTGAAGTCATGTTGCCTTTGCTGTCTGCTTGCGATTCTCTATTCTGATCTTCCCTATCTCCAAAGTAGCTTTTTATGGTCAGAGCTCTTTTTGCCTATTTGCTTCTTTAAAAAAATTTGACCTCTGCTTATAGGGCATAGGGGGAAATTGTCCCAATCTTCTTTGGCAGGGTACGAGAACCTCTTACTGATAGTTCAGGGGCCAGAGTTGCTGCAAGTTTTCCCACTTACTGGGTGGCCTGACTAAGTTCCACCTGTTATACTGATTTTTGGGGGCTTACAAATTTTTTTATACTTGTACTGAAGGTTTCACATCTGTTCTGCTGATCACTGGTCTTCTGAACCCAGAATAAGTAGCCAACACTGCTATATTTTTGCTAAGAGCCTCCCTTTATATTCCTTGCCTATAGTGGGCCATTTTCCCTCCACCCAACTGAGCCAGACCTTTCCTAAAATCCTTCCAAGATGGCTTGAGTTGGAAAATTATTACTGTGAATGTTTCTGGGTTCTGTTACTCCAGATTCCATTCAGAAGCTTGATTTAGCATTGATTCTGAGGATTTGTTCTTATACTTTAGGATTAGATTCTTTAGTTTTCAATTAATTTTCATTTCTTTTTTTCCCACTGCCCTTTGTTGAATTTAATCATATGTCATTAAGAGAATGAAAAGAATAGATGTAATATTTTGAATGACTTCTAGGAATTGAGCTAGAGGAATAAGCAGCAAATCAGTGTAGCTACCATATTCACCTCCAAACAAATATAAAATCATTTCCAAAACAAATTTGGGCACAGTAGAATCATGAAAAAGACAGAGAGAAATAATCTGTGACCCCAAGGAACTTGAAAAGTTAGCAGAAAATTAGCAGGTAAAAGGGGAGGAAGCCACCAACAAACTCCACCTCTGTAGCCCTTGGTAAAAACTGAGCACTAGTATGGTGGAGTAGGCAAATACCAACAGTTGTATGGTCAGAATGGTCAGGGGAACAGGGAGACTAGTTCTGAGAATTGTCACATCCTTCACTCTAGCCCCTAACAAACTGGTAATCTCCAGAGGCCCCAGGAAAATAAGTAGAGCCTGAACCTTCATGTACCTATGCAAACAGGCAGCTGCCAGTGACTGGATCACCATGTCCTTCAGTGTATTCAGGGTGAATGCAGAAACATTCAGTACACACCAGATGCCACCACTAATCATCTAACTCAGTAGCAAGTAAGCTGCTAGACCCTGAGGGCCTCCAGCAGTTCCAAAGGATAAGCAAAAAAAAAAAAAAATTAAAGATAATTATGTAAAACAATTAGATTAAGTAGATGAAGACACAAAGTCATAAGAAGGCAACAATGTCAAAACATCTATGGGCAAAAAAAAACCCCAACGAAAAGTTCTTTTCTTTTCCCAATTTTTCTTTTATGATTTTTGTAAGCTCCTTTCAGAACTCTCCTAAAAGTTCTTTCTGGGCCTGCAAACACTCCTTTTTCTTTATGGATGGGGTGGGGTGGCTGACACTAAGGGAGGCTTGTTACAGGTAACTTGCTACTGAACCAATGTCCTAATGTTTGTGCCTGCCCTCTTTTAAGGCTGTTTCTGCATTTTTCCATAGATATACTGAAGCAGTGTTAGTCTGACTATAGTGGCTGCTTGTTTGCTTAGGTACCTATATGTCTGGGGTCTGCTTATTTGCCCAGAGTTACAGAAGTCTGTCCTCTGGAGGTTACCTGTTTATTTGGGGCTATGATAAAGCATGTGGCAGTTCTCAGAGCCGAAGTTTGTCTATTCCCCTGACTATGCTGAAGTACATGGGTGATGCTGGTGTTGGCTTTTGCTTCCTTCTCTGAGCCGACACTCAGAATCTACTGCTGGTTTTCTGAGATGCTTCCTGTCTGGACTGCATGTCCCTTTTATTAAAATGAGACCTTTCCTTCCAATCTTCCAAGGTTCTTAAGGCTCATAGATTGTTTCATTCCATCCTTTTCATGGTTCTGCTTTTACAGCACTTTTATTGGGGAGCTATTTTATGTTGTTTGGAGGTAAATGTGAAAGAGTTAAAGTGATTTACTATTTAGTCCACAATTTTGAATGCTGAACTGAATAGTTAACTAAAAAAAAAAAAAAAAAAAAAAAAAAAACAACAACAACAAAAAAAAAAAACCCTAACCTTTTTAGACATGTGATATTAACTACTGATACCAGAGTTTAGGATTCCATCAATATATTTCAATAAATGACTTTTTAAAATCTATGACTTTTCCAGTGAAGATTCGCCTTACATGAATTGAACCTTTAATAGAATTGGCAGTTTATCACTTATCACTAAATAGTCAAGGGATAGCAAATCTTCCCATTATATCATTTCAATACTAGCTTAGGTAAAAAGCCCATGCATCAGTATGCAATATGCTCAGTATTTCAGAATATTTATATTTTTATCAATATGGATATTCCTTCCACTTGTTCAGCTTTTAAACACTCTTTAATCTTTTTTTTTTTTTTTTTTTTTTTTTTTTTTTTTGGCAATTGGGTCTAAATGACTTGCCCAGGGTCATGCAGCAAAGAAATGTTAAGTGTTAAGATTTGAACTTAGGTCCTCCTGACTTCAGGGTTGGTTCACTGCACCATGTAGCTGCCCCTTATCACTGTTAATCCTAATAAAATGCCTTTGTGACTTCATAGTCTTTCTCAAATCAACTATCTTCTGGTGATTAATTCTTCTTAATTTACAAAAGTTTGTCCTAAAACATGAAAGTTCATTGCTGTATTCGTGCTCAAAAAGTTTCAGAAAGACATAAAATAGCTTATTCTGGTTTTGCTTTAGACAAGCAGTGGTCACCTCTACATTATGATGGAACACTGGAGTAAGAATTCATTGGAGTGGCTAAGATTATTTCTAATTATTTTCAAAGGGCTTCCACTTTACTTTTAAGGCTAGTAAACAAGCTGAATTAGCTTAATGGTTTCATACAAGGAATACTGTGGGGTTTTTTCTCTTTTTTTTTTAACATTATGATTAATTTCACAATCCCCACTAAAATTGAAAGAAGACAAAAAAAAGTTGTCTTTTCCATCTTTTTGTCTGGTTTTTATTAATATTTGTAATTCTGCATTCGAACCATCATAGTACTGCTCTCCCAACATACATGTGCTCATGATGCACATATATATATATATATATATATATATGTATATATATATATATATATATATATATATATATATATATATACATATATATATATATATATATATATATATATATGTATGTATGTATGTCTGTATTGAGTAAAGAAAATATGAGATATCCTCTTATTGAAGGATGTCCAGAAAAATATGATAAATGTGACTAGTTAAAAATTTTAAAAACAAATTGCTTCTTTGGTATTCTAGAACGGCCCTTATGATTGCTGTCAGTGTCGGTATGGAAGCTTTAGGCTTGGTCACTCTTCTTCTTCAACATAATGCTGATCACACTCTCCAAGATAATGATGGATGGATAGCTGAGAAGTATGCTAAGCTCTATGGTTATCCTGTGTAAGTGCTAACATAATTCATGTCTTTATATCATTACATCTAAAAGAATATTTCCTCCATAAAATTGAGAGTGAATGTGGCTTTCATAGTTTCATATTATAATAATTGCCTGGCAAGCATCCTGGCAAACTACAGCTCTGAAAACTGCCACGTGCTTCAGCATAGCACCAGGCAAACAGGCAACTTCTTGAGGATAGACCTCTATCTGTTTTGTATTTAAGGTTACTAAAAAGGAATTGAGCAAATGGAAAATTTAGGCTATCAAAGTTCAGTATGACATAAACAAAAGGGATATAAGAGAGTCATAGTCTGAGATCAGAATTTTCAGAAATAATAATAGCCGCCATTTTAATTTTTTAAGGTTTTCAAATGTTTACAAACATTTTTGTATTTGATCTTCAAGGAGTTATATAATTTAATAATAATAATAATAATGTACATTTAGAAGTGGTTTTTGTCTTTGTTTCTATTTTAATGTTTTACTGATCTCTCTCAACTATAAGAGACCTAAAGTTTTAATTTTAGGGAAAAATCACATATCTTGGATGCCTTCATATGAGTGATAACAAAAAAGAATCATAAATATTAATAGTCAACATTGGAATTCACAGAGAAGCAGTTTTCAGGGGTAAGGATGTTCACCTTGGAGTGCTGTGGTGAGATCATGCCCCTCATGCTATGTGTGACCTTGGACAACTGTAACCTTTCTGGGATTTAGTTCTTCATTGATAAAATAAAGAGATGATTGTTGATCCCCCAAATAAGCTTTATCAGTTCTAAGCCTAGAATTCTATAATATTGTGACTCTGAAGACAAGTGTATTACATCTAAATTGATTAGTATTGTTCTCCAGACTTTAGTTTTTACTAAAACAATAAAAAAAATCTAATATTTGAGATACACAAAGACTTGTTACATGCAATTTTTATCTTGGTTGATGTACTCTTATTATGTTTTACTTTTTATTTTAGAAATATATATCACAAACAAATTGAAGACCAGAAGAAACAAATTGAAAAAGAGAAGGAAAAAATTGAAAAACCAAAGGTAAAGATTGAAAAACAGAAGGAACAAATTGAAAAGCAGAAGCCCTGTACGCCCCAAATCAGCTGTTCAGACAAGACTTCTGATATTGCACCATCCCTGGACAAAAAAGGTAGAACTGACAAACCCAAATAATAGTTAATTTTAAAAAAATGAAGAGCAATCTTAAAATTCATATATTCTGGGGTTTTTTCTATTTTCGTTTTATATTTTAAAATAATAACTGGTTTATCTTTGGTTAATGATTTAATTACCTCTGTACTGTACTATCTGAAACTACAAAAAACGTATTTGTGTTATTATCTGCTTTATTAGGAAAAAGAATCAAGCTACACTATGAATTTTCTGATTTCCAAATTATTTTAAACATGTTTAAGCAAATCATATGAAAATTCTTTAACACAAAATAGTAAATATTGTATTTGGCAATATGATGTTTTTATTCTTAAAAGTGAAATAAATAATGAATATTACTTATGATTGAATATAGATTGATTGATAGAATGAAGAAACAGCAGAAGAGCAGAGTCTTCTCTTTTGGAACTCAGTAAATCACTTATTCAAGTGGAAACACCTTTAAATGTTTTCAAATTTTTATAGTGTTCATAAAGCTTTCCCTTAATACAAACTAAAGAAAAATAAAAAATCAAAAGAATTAGGGCAACCAGCGAACAGAGGAGCAGATTTGAAAGGTAATGCATATGATCCTTCATTTTCTGCAAATATTTTTCATACACGCCCACTTCCAACTTGACCCTCGGAATACTTTACATCCTTCTGATTCAGATAGTTAAATGATAGAGCATTTTCTGGTTGAGTTTCTAACACTATAGCTTGCTAGCTGGCCCATTTGAAAAGTTAATGACCTAGATTTGCAATAATAAATTCATCTTAAATGATTATTTTTAAAATAATTTATCCATTACCACATGAGAAAGATAATATGGTTATTCTGGTGATTCCTACTTGAATGCTGATGAAAGCAGAAAGCTTAGATGACTTCCTTATAGGAAAGCATAGAGGAAAACATTTTAAGAATTGGGCATTACATTGTCAGAAGGAGATGAGTGATGTAAAGCTTATGGAAGAATAGAGGAATTACAATGGCAGAAAAAGCAGTATATAATTTTAGTTATATTTTATTGCTGCCTAAAAAAATCCTTTTCCAATAAAACACTTTCAATCCTATTGTTTGTGAGTTGAAAATTGATCATCATTTTTCCTTATTTATTAATTTGTAAAATGGTTGATCTCTGGCTACTTTTATAAAATTGTTGTGACATTTAAGGAAGGAAAGTGAAATTCTATTCATCAAAAATCTAACATTATTTTTTATCATGCTAATTACATATAAAATTTTTTAAAACTCCTAATCCAATTTTAATAAAAATTATTACATTAATGATCTCATGATGAAATCAAAGAAAAAGTTATAGTCTGTAACAGAATTTAATATAAGTACAATTAAAGAGTATGGCTTATTGGTGATAGAACTGTACCCAGATATGTTCAAGGAAGGTATCAGAATATAGACATACAAGGTCAAATTCCAGCTTATGGATAAATGTATTAATGTTGGTTTAAAACGGCTAAAATAATTAGGAGTTAATGTTGGTTTAAAATGGCTAAAATAATTAGGAGTATAAATAAGTTAATTATATGATTGCTATTATAAAATGCATTTGCTTTCTCCCAAATATTCATCTTCTACCATAAGACATTTATTTGGTCCACCTTATTTTCTGTTCATCAAAAAATTGATAAAATTCATTATTTGATAGGTTTGTATAGTAATAATAGAATTGCTTAATTACACATTACGTTGTTTTGAACTTAAGTATTTTTCCCTTTGAGTTTTACTAATAGAAAACCCTATGCATATAAGTTTTACTATAGATTACATTTTCAAAATGAACCAGACTCATTATCATGAACAATGAGTGTGCTAGAGCCCTGGTCCTGGTCCCTAGAAGTCCTTTTTTTTTTAACATTCCTGGAACCAACATCTTGTTTTCTATATTAAGTATAATAATAAAATAATAATATATAATAATATAATAATAACTATAAAATAACTAGTTATTTTTATTGGTGACTTTGATATGTTAATTCAGGGTTATGGTGGAAAAAAACACAGTTTATCCATAACATTTAATAGATAGTAAATTCTTTTAGCACATGATTCAAATAGTTTGAAATTTTTAAATGAACTGAATGTAAGTATTTTAGTTATTTAATTCTTAATTCTTTTGTATTTTATTCTCTTCTGATTAGTAACAGCCGTAACTCACATTAAAATAGTGTTCTAATGTCTTCAAATTGTTTTCTTCACATTATTTTTGCCCTTATAATTTTTGAAATGTATGCTTTAGGGGAAATGTCTAGAAACTTTATTTTTAAGTAATATTTTCCCTTTTAAAAAAACGATTAGAAGATGGACTTAAAAACTTGGAATTGGACATTAGAGGTAATCTGATGTAACTCCATTTGGGAAAATTCACCATTAATGGTATTTACCTTCTGTCTTGGGAAAGAGATAACATGCTCTGTCAGTGCGAAGCAGTTAATGTAACCAGATCATTGACAGATATCCAATACTTTAAGACCCACCTCGTTCTACTAAAAGATAATAATACTACTTTATCTTATTTGACGCAATTCCATTTAAATCATATTGTTATTGCTCAAAAAGTACACTATACAATGGCTTTAGAATTATGCTTTTCATATTACGCTTTATAGAAGTTTTTTAAAAGTATGCTTTTCATATTCTATTTATGTATCAAATTTTAATTGTATTTTAATTTTTTCTATAATAGCAGAAGATGGTATTGTAGAAGACTCTATAAGCAGGTATGGTTCATAGCAGTTTTACATTTCTTTTAATTAATCCTCTTGAACTAGTCTTCCATGAGCTTTTCAATCAAGAGCAAAGCAGACTCTTATGACTCCAAAAGCTATATCTTTTATTTCACCAATTTCCACTATCACATTAATCCATGTTTATCTTTCAAAAAATTTAGGTTTACTTAACTCTAATTGGTACGAGTGTATATGCATTTATCTATATATGTACATTATTATGTGTATGTATGTATATATGTGTATATACGCATAATATACAAATAATATGCCAATATATAAACACATACATATATGTATTTATGCACACTGTATGTGTAAGCATGTATGCTTATTTATGAGATTGGCAACTGCTCTGTGTTGAGTGTTGCCTGGGAATGCAGAAGGATTAAGTGACTTGTTTGGGCTACAAAATCAGTATGTGACAAAGGAAGAATTTGAATCCACAATATTTTTACCCACTTCTTACTTCTTATCCACAATGCCCTTATATAACTATTAGCAAATAGTTAATAAATGAATGAAAAAATGAACCGCTATGTTCCATATGGCCACACCACATAGTAGCCACCTGGAATGAATTCCTAGCAAGCCTTTTGAGGCACATCTGCAATGCAAAGATGTATCATATTATACTTGTGGAAATTTATCTAAGTGCTCAGTTGAAGGAATTATCAAGATGGAGTGGGAATTAGTCACTGGGACCAGGATCCTAAGTTAAGACAAGAAATGGTATTGGAAAATTCTCAGCAAGGAGAGAAGCAATAGAAAAGAAGAAAGTGTCTGGTGAGTACTTTCTGCTTGAAACTCTTGTGAACAACTATGGTACAAAGCTACTTTTCACTTTGAGACTTTAGCAGGAATATTTTTTTCCCAGTTAAGAGACATGTGGGCAAACTGGCATTGTATCATAAGAAGTGGTAAACCTTTTTTAAAAAACAATTTCTCTAGAGATGCTATAAAAGCAAACAGATGTAGCAGAGCATTAACTGTAAAAGCCATTAGCAGTAATGATCAAAGACTAAGTATCTCACTTCTAGTGAGCTTATTTTCCCACTTCACAGAATGTTTATTTTTCAGTGACCTATAGATTCTGCGCTCTTTATTGCTGTCAATGACTTAGTCTTACTACAAAAAGGGATGAAAAGTCTAGGGGAAAAAAACCCTTTCCACTTTCTAGATGATCAAGTAGAATCAAGTATTAGTAGAAATGATTTTTTTAAATTAAAAATAAATAGAGAACCTAAAAGAGGGAAAACAGGGAGTGATTGTGTCAGGAGGTTGGTGGGAAGAATCCTGTGATACCAAGAAGCTGAACATTTCGTACCTTTCTAACTATTTTTATCCAAAGAATGAAGAGAAGTACCACATATATAAAGCTCCAAGGTACCAGGCTGGGAGAGCAGTTCCTAATGTGACAAATTCACCCGAAATATTTATCACAATCACAAACAATGGCATTTGTTAATGTGAAACAGCGTATGGGCTAAATCATATAAATCATAAAGCAAGATACTTCAAGTAACATGGCTTTTTAAAATCAGAGGGAAGAGCGAGAGGGAAATAAGGACTTGACCTAGGGAGTAAAGACACCATTAGCAAGGAGTTAGGGAGTGGGTAGGAAAGGGGCTGGGTAAGAACAAATTCTCCTGTAAATTGCCTTGATGATTGAGTCAGTCTTAGATATTCTAACAAGACAGTCCCAGGAAACTGATCTCCTTTTGCATGGGATTATGGCTGATGGACATATTGCAAAATTTACATTATTCCTATTAATGGGGACAGAATGACCTCTTTTAGATCTGAATTTAAGGAAAAGCAAATGCGAATATGATTTTTGAAGCCTTAAGAACTTGGAAAATAGAGATTGAAAGTTAATAAAATTCAGGAGTCTTGAATTTCAGGAGAAATTGAAGTGACTTGAAGGAGAAAGATTCCAGCTAAAGGAAAAAAAGGAGCCGAGTCCAAGGAGGATTTGAAAAGATGGAGGACGACATAACAAAGACAAAATGAAGACTATAAGAAAAAAAGAGAAAGAATACAACTGAGAAGAGAAGAAAAAGAAAAAAAACAAGACAAAACAAGAAAAATCTGTGGGCACTTTTAAGGAGAAGGAAAAGGAAATCAGGGATGCTAGCAAGGAAATAGAGCTTTAAAAAAATGGGGGGGGGAAGATGTCTTGATGCTAATAGATCCTAAAGAGCTGGGAAGAGAACCTTAGGGTCAGTGGACAAGGAGTGGGAATGGGAATAAAGATAGAATGGATTCATCCTTTGTCATTTTCAGCAAGTGTCCCCCAGCAACTCAGACACAACAGTTGTCCATCTACATCATTTCCTGTCTGGAAGTTCCCTGCACCAGTCCATCATAAGTGATATACCCCATCCTCCTTGAATTCTGGACCCAACTACCCTCCCCTTCCACCCCAAGTGAGTTGCAATTCTTTGAAGGCAGATTACCACAGCAGGTGTAAAATTTGTATCTAGCAAGGAAGATAAATGCTTAAAACTTTTCTGAGTCATACATTTTGGAAAGTATGACCTACTCGCATATCTGAAGGGCAGTTAGGAAAAGTAGTGGGTGCTATCCTGGGCTTGGAATCAAGAAGACTCATATTTATGAATTATAATCTGGATCACATACTTATTATCTTGTGACTCCAGGCAAGTCTCACTTAATCCTATTTGCCTCAGTTTCCTCATCTGTGAAATGAACTGGGGAAAGAAATGGCAAGTCATTTTGGTACCTTTAGCAAAAAAAACCAAATGGGATCACAAAGTCAGATGCTGAAACCAGTTGGGGGGGTAAGAAAAAATAAGTCAGTGAAAGTTTCTCAGAACCAAGTAGGGAAGGCTTGGAGAAGTGACATGTTACAATTTCCAGGGTTTTGTTGGTTCTGTGTTTTATAATGTCCCATTGTGTTCATTTGTCAACTTTAGAAGAGTGTAAAAATTAAAAATAATCTTGTTCTGGAGGACAGACTGACTGATAGTTTCTACATTATTTTCTTCTTAGTCAAAATAAATCTTGGAATAGGAATCATTGATAATACCCTGATCAATTAACACATCCTTTGTAATGTATCATTTGATGGCAAAGCAACAACTGAACAGCAATTGTTGATGACTGATTTCTGGAAATGTACTAATTTTGGGTTATTTTTTTTTGAAAGATTCTCTGACAATACAGGATCTGATAAGGCTTGGCTAAGCACAGATGATGAACTGGATTTTGATACAAAGGTAAAGTTTCTTTATTAATTTTTTCTGTTTGGAGGATGTTTTGCTTTATTTTAAAAAATTGCAAACAATAGTATACAATTTCTCTAGTATTTAACACTAAAGATCCACATGGAGTTAAATGAACCCAAATGATTCTAAAGCATATAAGCTTTTATTCTGTTTCAAGTTTTCTTTCAAGTTCCCCACTGCTAGCTTATTTTTTTTTGTTTGTTGTTTTTTTTTTTTTTTCTGAAAAACTAAATGAAATAAACTTTTATAAAATTTACCTTCTGCTAATATTTCTATGTCTCTCCATATTTCCTTGTACCTTTGTGTTTATCAATGCACTGAAAAGAATCTTAGATTTGGAGTAGAGGACTAGGCTTCATATCTTATGACTGCCACTCTAAAATGAATGACATTTTAAAAATCTTTGTTTCCTAGATGATATTCAAGGTGCTTTCTAGATCCAAATCTGTGATTTGTTCCATAATGTTCCCTTAATGTTGATTACACAGGTGACTTCCATATTTTTGTCAATATAGATCCTATTTTCCTTCTTTTGCTCTTTTGAGGATGAATTCTCAGTAATGCAATCAGATTTATGAGTGTTGTATGTGGTTTTCTAAAACACCTGGATCAATGTGCAGTCCGCTTAGTGGTATACAGGATTTCCCATTATTTGAAGTTATTTTTGTTTGTTTGTTTGTTTTTCTATGGCATTTTATTTTTTAAATTTTATTTAATTTTAAAATTTAAATCGTAAAAAATGGAGTAAGAAAAAACAAAAGGAATACAAAACAAAATAAAGCAAAACAAAAGAGAACATTGTCATGGACCTTGAAAAACCTCCGAGGATTCAAAATATGTAACAACGAATTAATAGATCAAGAAAGTATAGATAGATAGATAGATAGATATAGATAGATAGTTATAGATATAGATATTTGTATATATATATATATATACATATATCTATATACATAGATATATGTATATATATATCGTTATTAGTAGAAGAAATTATATTTCATGAATTTCCATTATTTTTACTTCTTTGTATTTTGTTCTTTGGTTGTCTGCTGTATAACTTATTTACTTTCCGTATTTTTTCCCCTTGAATCCCCTCCCCTACCCTAAAGCAAACTACAGTTAAAAAAAGATATATTTATGTAGATACACCACACATACACACACACCACATACATACAACTATTCCTGTTGACTCTTTAATATTCTACTCTATAACTTGCCTTGCTAATACTTAACCTCCCCCTCCCCATTCAAGGATTCCTCCTTTGTCTTATTCCTTACCCTTTGTTTCTTCATTTGCTCATCCTTCTGCCCTTATTTCTTTATAGATTTTGGAAGGTGCTATACTCTTCATAGTGTATATGTAGTGTTTGCCTATTGAACCCATTCCCAATGTGAGTAGGTTTTCAGAACTATGAGCCCTCTTCCCTTTGGTCTAATGCCTGTTCCTATTTTTATTCTACACCTCATTTGTATAACATGATTTACCTTGTCCTTCACTTTAACTCTGCCTATCTTTCTTTTGAGCTACCCTAGTGTTGATGTGAATCTTAGACGTATAGTTTATGTTTCCCATGTAAAAAAAATAATTTTTTGATGATTCAACAGTTTGTCTATGTTGAGTTTCTTAAAAGTGATCTTTGATATTGGCTCTTATATATTAAATTTTCTGTTAAATTCAGGTTTGGCTGATAGAAAGTCCTGAAAATTTGCAAGTTCATTTAATATCCATATTTCTCATTCAAAATTATAGGTAATTTGTCTGGATATGATATTTTTCACCCCAGGCCTAGGTTTTTTTTTTTTTTTTTTTTTTTTTTTTGGTGAATAGATTGATTCCAGAATGTACAATCCTTTATTTTACCTGTTACTAAGTCTTATACAATTCTAATTATAACTCCAGCATATTTGAATCATTTGTTCTTCCTTCTTGAAACATTTTCATTTTAATTTGGAGATTACAAAATTTGGTAGAAATATTTCCATGTGTTTTCTATAAATGATCTCTTTGAGGTGGTGTTCAGTGGATTTTTCCTATTTTTCCTTTCCCCTCATGTTCTATCACCCCAGGATAATATTCTTGGATTATTTCCTACATTATTTTGTCAAGTCCTTTTTTTGGTCACAGCTTTCTGCAGTCCAACTACTCCCATATTTTCTTTTTCATATATGATGTTTCACATTCTGTTCCATTATTTTCTCATTCTTTACAATCTGTTTTGTTGTTTCTTGGTTTCTCATAGCTTCACTGGCTTCCTTTTGCCCAATTCTAATTTTCAATTAATTTCATCTTTGAGACTCTGTACCTCCTGTTCTAGTTGGTTTACTTTTTCCCATCTCCTTATTTTTCTTGGATGGATTTTATTTTTAGTTTTTTCCCAATGTCTCTCACCCAGGGCCTTGTTTCAGCAGCACAATAGAGCCTGGCATTCCCAATCAGGTGATTTTCATTGTCTTCTGGATTAAAACTTCAATTTGACAAAAAGTCTCTATGGTTCCAGCTATACCCAGCTAGCCGATGGGTCCCCACTTGATGTTTCTGTGGGACTACCCTGGAGGTCTTTGCAGTTCAAACAGATTACTCTTCAGGCTTGGATCTTTCTAGATCATCTTGAGTTATATCAGAACCCCTTTTCTTTTCCAAGTCATCTTGATTTTTCACCAATCTGTTCGATCTGAGGCAAAAAGTTGTTCTATTTGTGGGGAAAATCTGGAGAGCTTGAAATTTACCAACTGACTCCTCCATATTCCCAGAATTCTTCCCTCTTTGCAATTTTTGACCTTCTAGCTGATATAATAAACATGTTAATTTTTAAATTTCTCTGAGTCTTGGACAATTTGGAACATTTTTCATGAAGTTAATTCGTTCATTTCTTCATTTTGAGGTATTTTGCTAGATTTAGAGATATGTATCAGATACAGTCTAGATTCACTTGTCATGGAAGTAACATTGTTAGAAAATGACTTGAGAGTCAACTATACATTGAACATATGGAAAAGAGTTCATAATCTTTAACTAGAGATGAGTCATCATACTATTTCAAACCGAACAGCCTCCTACTATCTGAAGTAATTTTCTGACATGCCCCCTGGTGAACCACTTATCTTTGACTCTTTCCTTTTGCTTGTATTGGTATTCCTGACACTGTGAATTACATATATTTTATACTACATATATTTATATGTGTGTGTATGTGTATACATATATATAATAAAACTGTTTAATATGTATTTTTTCTAAGCTATATAATCTTATTATCCTAGAACTGATTATACTTTGTTGTGTGATTTGTAAGGTTTGTTTAAAATTTGTCTTTAAAAGAAAAAAAAATCTCATTTCAGTGTGTCCTAATCTATGTTATTAAATATTCTTTTTATAATGGGATATATTTAAGTAATGTTCTTATTCAAAGGATTTACACTAGGTTTTGGGAACATAATAACAATAGGAACCTTGACTTTTAAGTGCCGACAAATAAATTTGCATAGGCAATGGAATGTGTAGAGTTCATTGAAGGGCATAGTAGGTATCAGCTATTCCACAAATTTGCAGCATTGTAGCTTTCATTTTTTTCTCTACTGTGCATCCAAGTTGTTATTATGAAAGTGAACATGTGGTTATAAACTACATCACATAAATGCTTGAAGTTGTAAAAGTTAAAGCACATAAATATTGAGGGATGAATGTATGTATTGCATATTGAATATACAGATCTCTGTATAGTCAAACCTATTGATTTTGTCTCCAGTACTCCAGTTTGATGAAGTGTATCTTGCATAGGGGATCAAAAATCTTATTCTATTTATTACAGGTTTTAATTTTAAATATTTAAATTAATACAGACAGTTATATGGATGAGTGGTTAGAGGAGTGGCCCTGGAATAAGGAAGACCTGAGTTCCCAGACTCTTAACATATAATAGCTGTGTGAACTTGGGCAATTCACTTAAACCCAATTGCATTTGCCTCATCAAAAATAATTAATTAATTACTATTAGTAGAGTTTATTATACTGTAGAGTATGAGGTATAAATCTTACTTACAGATCTTACCTTTCACTGTTTGCCTAAAGAAATCCTAAGCACCATAGAAATTTTATTGTCTGAATATGCTTTATATTTTTGAACCTCCAAGAGTTTCTTCTTTCTAAAATGTCTTTCTGTATCATTTACCTGTTGACCCTGTAAATTATAGACTAATCTTCCTTTATCCCATGTCTTTCTCCCTTCTTCTATGGAAGTAAGCTCTCTATCTTTTGATGACTATTAATAACATATTTTCCACACTGTTTTATGTTTAGTTATTGGTGTAAATATTTTATAACTCCTTGGGAAAAGAGCATCTTTTTTTTGTCTCCTAATAGAGTAACTTACACACAAAAATATGAGTTGATAATCATTTTTCTTCATGGTGAATCTGTTGGATTATTAATGGTCTATATAAAATTAATAAATAATAGATGTTTATTTAGCACTTACCCCATGCTAGACACTATACTAAGCACATTACATTTGATTCACACAACAGACCTCAGAGGTAAGTACTGTTACCTCTGTTTTACCATTCTACAGATGAGGAAACTGAAGCAAACATCTGTTAATTGGGATGGGTGCAGGGTCACATAGTTAATAAGTCTCTGAAACAGAAATTGAACTCAGATCTTTGTGACTACAGCCTTAGTGCTCTAACCATTATTTTTGTCCAAATATCCATTTCCTTCCTTTTATTTCTGGTATATATTTTGGAGTTTGTGACACAATTTTTTTCTTTTGTAAATAATGGGTTCTAATCTCATAGTCCCTTTTCTTTAGACATTCTTGAAAAGTCTATTTTGATAATGTTTACTAGGTTACACTTCTGGCTGCTTGCAGTAAAAAGGTGATATATTGTGGTGGCAGTGACTTAGAGTATTACAAAGAACAGAGGGGATTGAAGCAAGGATTGAAGAATCTAGGGAAGATTTTCAGCACATGGTCAATATGGACATTTTTTGTAAGAGAGATAGAATGATCTAGTAGATTGCAGAAATTTAAAATAAATGAGTTGGTATGAGAGAGGAGGCAAATCTATTGGAGGAGATGGGATGGCACAGGAGCACCTGAACAAGTAGAAAGCTCAACCTTGGTAAGGAGTAAAGCTACTTCATCATGGAAGGTAGGGATCAAGGAAATATTGGCAGAAGGCATCGGAATGATAGGAGATGTGGAAGAGGAGAGATGAAGGAGCTCATGCCAGATGTCTCAAATTTTTTTAGTAAAATATGAAGCAAATTAATCAATAGAAAGTATGGGGGAGAAGGAAAACATGGAAGGTTTGAGAGACAATGAAAAAGTATGGAAGAGCTGCCGTGGAAAGTAGGATAGTCAATTGATAAAGGAGGCATGGTAGGCCTGGAAGTAGTGAGGATTTGGTTGAGGTTATATATCATAAATTTGTAGTGACCTCATTAACAATAGGTGATTTTCTGATTTTTAATTCATTTCCTATTTAAACTTACATTTTTATTTTATGCACTTAAAATATTTTTGAATAATCTTCCATAAGTTTTACAAAACTGCCAGAGATCTATAACATACCCACACATACACACATACACACACACACACACACACACACACACACACACACACACACAGACACACAAGACTTCTGTTTTAAATGTATCTGTTTTAAATGTATTTTTTCATCAGATGTACATCATGCTTGTAAAGAATATAATATCCATCATTAGACTGCAACAGCTTTTCCTAGATCCTGATAATTTTTACAGAATAAAGTCCACTCCTTCAAAGTACATATATAAAACACAAAAAAGTTCAAGCAATATAACACAGTTAGAAGTTTATATAATGAAGGCATTAAGGATCTTATGTGACTAAAGTTCTTATGCCCTTTCTTTTCAATATAGTAGCCTCTTGCAAGCAGGAGGTTTTGATTTTTTCTTGGTGAAGGAATAGAATGAATGAACCCAACAACCAGACCTAGAAAAAGGAACTCTGACATCAACATTTCCCTAGTTTCCTCAGTTTTGAGACTTTTACGCAGATGTGTCTCTCCCTTTTTTAAAAAAAAGTAACATACTATCTTTTTTTTTTACTATTCCAAAACATCTAAAGAATCTAAAATGAAAGACTTAAGATAAAATTCTTTGTTATCAGTAATGATTTACATTAAATATTAAATTTCTAAAATTTCAACTGTCATAAACAAAATGTTAATGTATAAGTTTTGGTGAACTAAATAGTCCAGAAGAGTTTTATTTTCTATATCATGATCAGATTAAATACATCACAATAGCAAATGTGAACTTTTAAATTAAAATTAAATTACATTAAATTAAGTTAGTATTGATACTCATTATTCTTACCACTTTTTTGGCAGAAACTCCCAAAATTGAACTTAGCCAAAGTTTTAAATGCTGCTCATCAAATTACAAAAATCAGTAAGTTATTTGAAGAATTTCTACTCTTATATTATTATTGCTTACCTTAAAATGATAGATTTGTTCATGTATTTTTTATTCATTTTTAATATAGGAGGAGAAGGGAGTCGCACTGTCAATACAGAAGATACAGCTTTTCTTAGAGACAATCAGCCAGACAATGAAAAAGATTTAACAGATTCTTTCTCTAAGTCTTCATCCCAAGCCCATTGCTCTCATGCTGTCCATCCCTCACCTGCTTGCTTTTCACAGTCTTCCCTGATGAAGTCTACTCTTCTGGACATAAAGGTAATTATATTTGGTGGTGTTCTTATATTTTTCCCCTATGTGTTCATCCTCTGTCCTTTTCTCTTATGCTCATAACCTCTTCATGGAAATGAGAAGGATTCTAGAAATGGAAGTCACATCACAAGAAAATTCAGGGAAATTTACACAAAGTTAAAACATTGATGGATCCAAACAATTTATGTGTGAGCTCTCAGAAAGAAGAAGAATTATAAAGCAGGCAAAATGAAGGACAAAT
Source organism: Sminthopsis crassicaudata (assembly GCF_048593235.1). Lineage (NCBI taxonomy): Eukaryota > Metazoa > Chordata > Mammalia > Dasyuromorphia > Dasyuridae > Sminthopsis > Sminthopsis crassicaudata. The sequence goes on along the minus strand of NC_133621.1, from coordinate 272,309,822 downwards.
CAAAAATTATGAAGATAAAGTGACAGAAGAGGAAAGAGAAAGGGGGGGGGAGAATTCAGTCAACATGGTCAAGATGTTATGTCTCTTCCCTCCAGTCATATGGTATCTTATCTTCCCTTTTAGATTAATATAACTTGAAAACAAGAGCTATGTATCCTATTATTTTTATCCATTATTACTATTTGAATTTGTTGAAGTAATAATCAAAACATTCATCAGTATATGTGCTGTGCTAAACTCATACTTATAGAAAAGAGTTTCTGTAAACTAAATGTCTAAAATAAGCGATTGAACACATTGAATTCTTTGCATGATTTCATTGCTAGAGCCATCACCTTCTGGCATGTGCAGTATGGCAGACAGGTTTACATAATTTGTGCTAGCCATGCATTTATGAATAAATCTGGGGACATTGTACATCTCATTCTCATTAATTATAGGAATATCCAACAGACTCAGAAGAGGAAGCAAAGGAAAATGATGTTTTAGTTAAGAATGATACTGTTAAACAAATATCTCATGAAATTCCAAATATTCCTGATCAGCTACAAGAGAAATGTGCTGAGAGAAAAAGTAAGCTTGTTTTGACAGAGCACTTGTCAAATCCATTACTACTGTTCCATAGCATAGAGTCTCCCAGAGTGGCCTAAGGGCTAAGAAGTTCAATGTCTTGCCCATGGTCAAACAACCAAAATATCAGCAATAGAAATTAAACCCAAGACTGTCTAATTCCAAACTGGCCATCTATCTACCATAATGTGGTTCGCCTCAAGTTGTAGAATATTCTTACAAAACTTTTCTTTTGATAAAATGCCATTATAAATTATTAAATGTGGTCTATTTTTGAAAAAAAAAGTTCTATAAACTATAGCATATGTTCTATAAACGTAAACATAAAATTACCACTTATCTCCTAACTTCTATTTTTGAAAAACCCTACTTTGTCCATAAGCCCTAAATCCAAATGTTGCTCTCTTAATCTAACTGTGTCTCCTGGGATTTTTTGTCTCTTGTCATTTTCATTTAATTTTTCCTGAAGCAATTATGAGTAGAGATATTTAAATAGTTTTAATATGTTCAATAGCATATATTACAATTTTTCTTGTGGTTATTTACATATATTTTATAGCCACAATATCAACATTAAGATTGGAAGAGGAAGAAGAGTCACGTTGGGATTCAGAGGTATTTTCTATTAAGTTATTTTGAACCATCAATATTGATTGTTACTTTTAAAATTACATTTTAGATTTGCTTATTTACTTATCACTGCAATCCTGGGTGGAATTAGAATTGGAATTTTAGAGCTGGAAGTGATTTCAGAGATAATCTAGTAAAACTATTCATTTAAGATGTAGGGAAGGTGCACCTCAGAGAAGTCAACTAACTTGCCTATGGTCTCACAGCTAGTTTAGTGAACAGCCAAGAAGAGAATTTAATGGTCCTAACCTTCAGGACCTCATGCTTTGTACTCTACTCCTCAATAACTAATCAGTGTCAAAGTGCCTCTCAGTTAATCTGTCATTGAGTCAACAAGTATCATAGTACCTCACACTGTTCCAGGTATTCCAGTAAAGTAAGAGACTTTACAGAAATAGAAGCCTCCTTCCCTACTACATGATCAGCTTACCTATAAGTTCGAGGATGTGACCTACATAAGTTGATGTTATGGCCAACTCTTGGCAAATTTCTGTGTAACTTCTATACACAACTGCAGAGTCCAATAGATGGGAAATGGAAGAGTTAGTAGTGTTTAATCAGAAAAGACGTAATGAAAGAGGTAATAATTAGGGTGTAATGATAGGGTCATATTTGAATTGACAGAGAAGAAGCGGGAAAACATTCACAGAGAGAGAGAGAGAGAGAGAGAGAGAGAGAGAGAGAGAGAGAGAGAGAGAGAGGAAGGATGGTAATGCAAGCAATGGAAATCTTAAGATTTAGCTGTTTCAGAGGGCCACTAATAAAAGGCACAGATTATTTTCCATAAAAAAGAATGTGAGTAGATTTGATTTGAATCAAGGAGCCAGTCGTTTCTTAGGCAGTAGAATAATATATTGAAACCTATTTTAGGAAAACGTTTTGTGATCATTATCAAAAATTAACTGGAACAGAGGTTTATCCTAGACAAAAAGAGGTTGTTCCAGTAGGGTGTAAGGTGAAAAACTGGAGTAGGTGTGAAAATAGTAAAGATTATTGTTAGGTTCTTACTAAGTGCTAATGAGATAATGAGATATTAGGTTCTTACTAAGGGCTAAGTCGGTACTTAACAATTCTCTAGTTCTGGTCTTTCCTAGGAGTTCAACCCCTTTGAATTTCTGGGGAGGAGCTTGCATGCTTAGAAGGAGCATGTTTATTGGTTGAAGTAATTTTTCCCAGAAGCCCTTGCGTTATCCCACGCCCATTTTCTGGGAGGATAAAAGAGGGTGGCGCTCAAAAGATAGGGAGTCTTGTCTGGGCCAGACTTAAGGCGGCTCTCCAGAGGAAGAAGAAGTCGAGAGACCAGAGGGCGATTGGCAGTTTCTGGAGACAACAGCACATTACAGGTTATTTTGAAGAATGATTTAGCAGTGTGTAGCTATTAATTGGTTGCAAGAGGAAAAGAAATAACTGAGGTTTTTTTTAAAGCTAAGGACCTGGAAAAATGTGCATGCCATGGAGAGAAATGAGGAAGTTGGAAAGGGTTGGAGGGTTCACATGATTACAGAGTAAGGTAACTTTTTAATGTGTTGTCAGGAAACATTTCAATGGAGTTATCTCAGAGATTGCTTGTACTTTAGATACTTGAGAATAAAATCGGATGATTTCCATGTCTTCTGGTAAGGGAGGATCAGAAATCTGGATCACACCACAATCACTTTATAACTGTGATAGGCTAAGTTGAAGGGACTAGCTCTTAGCTTTTTGTTGGAAATAATTAAAGGCAGAGGCAAAAAATGTGAAGACAAGAAAAGGGCATGAGTATGCTTATGCTTACTAGTTTAGGTAAAATGGAGATTAGAGACTTTTCTTACCATATATCATCACCATATAGATAAAAAAAAAAAATTATGATCCAAAAGAGTTTTAGAGGCGATCATTAAAGCTATAAAGCTATAAAGAGGCGATATATTAAAGATATCAAACATGAGTACAAGAAATTAAACAAAGAAAAAAACAATTTACACGTGGGAGACCTCTAGAGAAAGTGAAAATTGTGTTGAATACTGGATTAGCAACAATGAATGTTTTAGTACAATACATATGTGGTTAAGCTAAAATTTAATGTCTATGTGATGAGGAGAAATTCTACTGTCTACTGGGGAGATAAACCCAGTCTCCTCTCTTTTTATACATTTTTTGCTTTTTGACTCTCTTATTTCTGTGTGTTTATATATATATATATATATATATATATATATATATATATATATATATATATATATATATATGTGTGTGTGTGTGTGTGTGTGTATGTGTGTGTGTGTGTGTGTATACCTGTGTATATGTGAACATATACAAAATTTACAAAACATATATAAAGATAGGTTGATAGATTGATAGACAGGATAAATCTAAATCAATCTACACTTTACAAAGCCTCCTTGGTCAGTAGTTTCAGTCATGTCTGAAGACATGAGACCCAATTTGGAGTTTTCTTGCATTTCCTTATTAGTAAGGAAATGAGGCAAAGAGGATTTAATGACTTGGCCAGGTTCATACAGCTAGTGTCTGAGGCAGGATTTAAATTCATGAAGATGAATCTTCTGATTCTAAGCCCAGGGACCTATCAAATATACCCCCTCTTCTAAGGGGATTATGTACTGTGCTTTCAATTGAAATCATATTTTCTTCTCCCATATTTGTTAATTGGTGCAAAATAGTATTTTACATGTACTGTATGTACTATATGTATTTATATAACTATCTTATGGCAATATCCAGAGTTAGAATGTTATCATTATTTCCAAAGTAGCCATTTCTATATGAAAAGGTATACTCCTGCATGCAGCACATGTTTGCCAGAGTTATCTCATTTAAAGTAAAAAAGACAGAAGAGTAAACCTGAAAATTATGAGCATGAAGTTGTTCTTTTAAAAAAAATGTTAAAGAAAATGTTTTATTTTCTGTAGAACTCTCATTTCTCTCTGTAAATTCTTCAAAGTTTATCAGCAACAAAGATTCAGAAGTGCTTTCATTAGTGGGCTTATTATTTTATTGACCTTTTCGATCTGATCAGTGTTCCACAGAAAATCTGAAAGGATCTGCAAGACATCTTTCATCCACAAATCAAAGCATAAAAGACAGTATTCCATTGAGACATGAAGGTAAGATTATATTTTATAGATAGGTAGGTTTCTTTTTAAAAAAATAAAAATAGCACTTAGGAGCTGGAGAAATGAGGGCTAGATCATGGGGTCTGGATTAAAATCTACCATCAAAAAGGTAAGAAATTGCATAAAGTCCTAGTCCTACTCACAGAGCCTTATATAAGCAGCATCACTGAAGGCTTGTCTGAGCAGGAAAAAAATAAGGAAGAGACGTGGTATTGGAAGGAGAGAGGGAAATTCATTGCACAAAGAGAGAAGAGAAATAGCTATGTATGAAGTGGAGTGACGGATTGGCTCTACGAATCGTCTTTGTTAATATGCATCCAGCCCTTGCATGGTATTTAGTTTGAGCAAATTGAATGAGCTACTTTTCAGTTTAATTAGCTGGTTATACAGATGACTTTTCTATGAAAGTGCCCATGTCACACAATTCTTTTTGCTGATACAGACTAGACCTGTAATTTCATTGAAACAGGGTCACAGAGAATTGTCTAGAGCACCAAAAGTACCTTGTTCATAGTCACACAACCAATCTGGGACTCAGGCTTGCACCTTCATTCTAGGGCTGCCTCTCAAACTTCACTGGTCTCTCTTATCCCCTTATTCTGAACCTTTTGGTTTATTTATTTCAGATAAATCTATCGGACAAAATGAAAAATGAAAAAAATTATTATAAAATTCATTTTTAAAACCTTAAAGATCTGCTTACTAAAGGCATTTTCTTGTTTCTGTTCCTGCCTTTGTACGTTACACTCTATAAGCTAAAGACAGTAAATAGTGACAAAAGTGATTAAAAGAAAAGTTGAAAAATAATAGGCAACAGAAAGTGAGAAACAGAGATGGGAGAAGTTGGTGCTAGAATTTTGGAACTAGGAAGAGAAAGCAACTAAAGACCCCTTTCCTTGCATTAGGGTTTGAGATCCTCAGGATATAATTTGAAATATCTTTGATGGCCACTTTGCTGCATGTTAGAATCCAGTTACATAGATTAAGGATATTAAACTGAGGTGATCATAGGATAAAATACAAACTAAAGAAAATGGTTTTTTCCAATAACTGGAGGTGGTGGATTGAGAGGGAAAGGGTGGGGGTGGCAGAGGCAGGAATCACTTGCATCAAACATTTAACAGATGAAGATATGTTGGCTTCTGAGGTCTTTGACAGTAGGATTCTACTGTACTTATGTCTTAGTTCATACTGCTTATCTTTACTTTCTTTGAAAGCCACATTATTTTGATTGTTTTTTCTAAATTTTGTCCTGCCCTGTTTCCATTCAGGTCATCTGTTAATAAGCTCTCTCTTCTTTTTCTCATTTGTATTTTACTAGTCTTCCGGAAAATTATTTGTTGATTTATTTTAAAGGGGTACTTATAAATATTGTCAACTTTTGTAACAGAGCATCTACTATTATGTTCATGACGCAATCCATCCCAAAACTTATTCAACTTAGACAAAATAGCTATTTTTTTTCCTGAAAAATGGCTTTTTTTCCCCTGAAATTTTCTTAAAGGAAAACAGACCAAATGTAAAATAATAACAAAAATAATTATGTATAAATATTTACTTACCCCCAGGTCCCATGAGTTTTGTCTACATTTGTCTAGATGCTCTAGATACTGATAGATTGAGGGTGATGTTCCCTGCCCACCTTGTCTTGAGTTATGTACAGTATACTTTGCTAATTTCTGAGATGCAAAAAAAAAAAAAAAAAAACAACCCATTACTTTATTGCTAGACATTCAGTAATTTCCCCCACAGAATACACATATTAGGACAAATATTGCTCATATCCAGAATTTCCCCCACAGAATACACATATTAGGACAAATATTGCTCATATCCAGAAGCATAGACTATCTCTCTCTCCTAGAAATTAAACTAGCACATGTATTCCAACTATCTATACCATTGGAGTAATACCAAAGATTGCCAGCATGAATGAAGAAAAAAAGAACTTCAGGTTAGAAAAGTGAAGGGAGAGCATAAAAACGATTGTGAAAGGGAGATTACATAGAAGTGATTGCTCCTGAAATGATACAGTATGCCAGAGAAGGCCAGAAAATGGCCTTAAGAATATTACTTGACAGCTTTGTGTAGAATAGACCAAAGACCCAAGTAGTAATTAATTGCAAAAATCCAAGTAAAATTGGATGAGATCATAAAAGTAGAAAGGTAAATTTGAGAATGAAGAAGAGAAGTGATGATATTTATTGTAGAGTGCACATTTTTTAATGAGGAACAGACCATGCCAGCACTGATAACTAAGAAAAGGGAAGCAGGAAACTAAAAGTTGGTTATTTTCAATTTGAAGGTCCAGAAAGACAAATAGACTGAGAAATACAGAACCTTTTAAAATTCACTTGTTTTCCAATAAAAGCAGAAGTCAACCAGACTCCTTCTGGAAGAAAGTACCTCTCTTCTAATGAAATATCAGGTTGTTCTAGCTTTTTTTGGAAGCTATATAGATACTGAACATACATAATTCAGAAAATAATTCTGAACAAATTCTGAAAAACTTACTCCTAATTTGTGTTTGAGTTTGTGTTCACAAAGATGACATGAAATTTGTCAAGTACTTTGCTGAAATTTAGGTATATAATAATAACAATAATCCCTTGGTCAGTAGGTCTAATAACTCTGTCAAAATGTGAAGATAATATGGTATAATCTATTCTGACCACTTCCCAATGAAATTCTGATAATAGCATGAGATAAGCAACAAAGAAGTAAGAGATTTTTATAATGACCTAGTATCTGAGGCGATAAGGTCAAGAAGATAGACTGACAACAATCTAACCTGATTTAGCAGTTAAGATACCATTAATAACTTTGGAGTAAGAAGTTTTGGTAGAGAGTTAGGCCCAAAGCCGGAAAAAAAAAAGGTTTCTGAAGTAACTATAAATTAAGTTTGTTAATTAGACAAACAAAAAAGAGCAGAGTTATTGGACAATAACATGGAGATGGCATAATTATTTTTATACCTCTTTTATTTATTTTCTTAATTAATTTTTAATAATTATAATATTTTCTTTGACAGTACATATGCATAGGTAATTTTTTTTTTACAAAATTATCCCTTGTACTCCTTTCTGTTCCGAGTTTTTCCCCTCCTTCCCTCCACCCCCTCCCCTAGATGGCAGGCATTCCCATACATATTAAATATCTTATAGTATATCCTAGGTACAATATATGTGTGCAGAACCGAATTTTGTTGTTGGTGTTGCAAAGGAAGGATTGTATTCGCAAGATAAAAATAATCTGGGAAGAGAAACAAAACAAAACAAAAAGCATTGCTCTCAGTTTACACTCATTTCCCAGTGTTCCTTTTCTGGGTGTAGCTGATTCTGTCCATCATGAATCAATTGGAATTGGATTAGCTCTTCTCTATGTTGAAGATATTTACTTCCATCAGAATACATCCTCATACAGTATCATTGTTGAAGTGTATAATGATCCCCTAGTTCTACTCGTTTCACTCAGCATCAGTTGATATAAGTCTCTCCAAGCCTCTCTGTATTCCTCCAGTTGGTCATTTCTTATAGAACAATAATATTCCATAACATTCATATACCATAATTTACTCAACCATTCTCCAATTGATGGACATACATTCATTTTCCAGTTTCTAGCCACTATGAAAAGGGCTGCCACAAACATTTTGGCACATACAGGTCCCTTTCCATTCTTTTGCATTTCCTTGGGATATAAGCCCAATAGTAGCACTGCTCGGTCAAAGGGTATGCACATTTTGATAACTTAATTCTTTTGTATTTTATTCTCTTCTGATTAGTAACAGCCGTAACTCACATTAAAATAGTGTTCTAATGTCTTCAAATTGTTTTCTTCACATTATTTTTGCCCTTATAATTTTTGAAATGTATGCTTTAGGGGAAATGTCTAGAAACTTTATTTTTAAGTAATATTTTCCCTTTTAAAAAAACGATTAGAAGATGGACTTAAAAACTTGGAATTGGACATTAGAGGTAATCTGATGTAACTCCATTTGGGAAAATTCACCATTAATGGTATTTACCTTCTGTCTTGGGAAAGAGATAACATGCTCTGTCAGTGTGAAGCAGTTAATGTAACCAGATCATTGACAGATATCCAATACTTTAAGACCCACCTCGTTCTACTAAAAGATAATAATACTACATTTATCTTATTTGACGCAATTCCATTTAAATCATATTGTTATTGCTCAAAAAGTACACTATACAATGGCTTTAGAATTATGCTTTTCATATTACGCTTTATAGAAGTTTTTTAAAAGTATGCTTTTCATATTCTATTTATGTATCAAATTTTAATTGTATTTTAATTTTTTCTATAATAGCAGAAGATGGTATTGTAGAAGACTCTATAAGCAGGTATGGTTCATAGCAGTTTTACATTTCTTTTAATTAATCCTCTTGAACTAGTCTTCCATGAGCTTTTCAATCAAGAGCAAAGCAGACTCTTATGCCTCCAAAAGCTATATCTTTTATTTCACCAATTTCCACTATCACATTAATCCATGTTTATCTTTCAAAAAATTAGGTTTACTTAACTCTAATTGGTACGAGTGTATATGCATTTATCTATATATGTACATTATTATGTGTATGTATGTATATATGTGTATATACGCATAATATACAAATAATATGCCAATATATAAACACATACATATATGTATTTATGCACACTGTATGTGTAAGCATGTATGCTTATTTATGAGATTGGCAACTGCTCTGTGTTGAGTGTTGCCTGGGAATGCAGAAGGATTAAGTGACTTGTTTGGGCTACAAAATCAGTATGTGACAAAGGAAGAATTTGAATCCACAATATTTTTACCCACTTCTTACTTCTTATCCACAATGCCCTTATATAACTATTAGCAAATAGTTAATAAATGAATGAAAAAATGAACCGCTATGTTCCATATGGCCACACCACATAGTAGCCACCTGGAATGAATTCCTAGCAAGCCTTTTGAGGCACATCTGCAATGCAAAGATGTATCATATTATACTTGTGGAAATTTATCTAAGTGCTCAGTTGAAGGAATTATCAAGATGGAGTGGGAATTAGTCACTGGGACCAGGATCCTAAGTTAAGACAAGAAATGGTATTGGAAAATTCTCAGCAAGGAGAGAAGCAATAGAAAAGAAGAAAGTGTCTGGTGAGTACTTTCTGCTTGAAACTCTTGACTTTAGCAGGAATATTTTTTTCCCAGTTAAGAGACATGTGGGCAAACTGGCATTGTATCATAAGAAGTGGTAAACCTTTTTTAAAAAACAATTTCTCTAGAGATGCTATAAAAGCAAACAGATGTAGCAGAGCATTAACTGTAAAAGCCATTAGCAGTAATGATCAAAGACTAAGTATCTCACTTCTAGTGAGCTTATTTTCCCACTTCACAGAATGTTTATTTTTCAGTGACCTATAGATTCTGCGCTCTTTATTGCTGTCAATGACTTAGTCTTACTACAAAAAGGGATGAAAAGTCTAGGGGAAAAAACCCTTTCCACTTTCTAGATGATCAAGTAGAATCAAGTATTAGTAGAAATGATTTTTTTAAATTAAAAATAAATAGAGAACCTAAAAGAGGGAAAACAGGGAGTGATTGTGTCAGGAGGTTGGTGGGAAGAATCCTGTGATACCAAGAAGCTGAACATTTCGTACCTTTCTAACTATTTTTATCCAAAGAATGAAGAGAAGTACCACATATATAAAGCACCAAGGTACCAGGCTGGGAGAGCAGTTCCTAATGTGACAAATTCATCCGAAATATTTATCACAATCACAAACAATGGCATTTGTTAATGTGAAACAGCGTATGGGCTAAATCATATAAATCATAAAGCAAGATACTTCAAGTAACATGGCTTTTTAAAATCAGAGGGAAGAGCGAGAGGGAAATAAGGACTTGACCTAGGGAGTAAAGACACCATTAGCAAGGAGTTAGGGAGTGGGTAGGAAAGGGGCTGGGTAAGAACAAATTCTCCTGTAAATTGCCTTGATGATTGAGTCAGTCTTAGATATTCTAACAAGACAGTCCCAGGAAACTGATCTCCTTTTGCATGGGATTATGGCTGATGGACATATTGCAAAATTTACATTATTCCTATTAATGGGGACAGAATGACCTCTTTTAGATCTGAATTTAAGGAAAAGCAAATGCGAATATGATTTTTGAAGCCTTAAGAACTTGGAAAATAGAGATTGAAAGTTAATAAAATTCAGGAGTCTTGAATTTCAGGAGAAATTGAAGTGACTTGAAGGAGAAAGATTCCAGCTAAAGGAAAAAAAGGAGCTGAGTCCAAGGAGGATTTGAAAAGATGGAGGACGACATAACAAAGACAAAATGAAGACTATAAGAAAAAAAGAGAAGGAATACAACTGAGAAGAGAAGAAAAAGAAAAAAAACAAGACAAAACAAGAAAAATCTGTGGGCACTTTTAAGGAGAAGGAAAAGGAAATCAGGGATGCTAGCAAGGAAATAGAGCTTTAAAAAAAAAGGGGGGGGAAGATGTCTTGATGCTAATAGATCCTAAAGAGCTGGGAAGAGAACCTTAGGGTCAGTGGACAAGGAGTGGGAATGGGAATAAAGATAGAATGGATTCATCCTTTGTCATTTTCAGCAAGTGTCCCCCAGCAACTCAGACACAACAGTTGTCCATCTACATTATTTCCTGTCTGGAAGTTCCCTGCACCAGTCCATCATAAGTGATATACCCCATCCTCCTTGAATTCTAGACCCAACTACCCTCCCCTTCCACCCCAAGTGAGTTGCAATTCTTTGAAGGCAGATTACCACAGCAGGTGTAAAATTTGTATCTAGCAAGGAAGATAAATGCTTAAAACTTTTCTGAGTCATACATTTTGGAAAGTATGACCTACTCGCATATCTGAAGGGCAGTTAGGAAAAGTAGTGGGTGCTATCCTGGGCTTGGAATCAAGAAGACTCATATTTATGAATTATAATCTGGATCACATACTTATTATCTTGTGACTCCAGGCAAGTCTCACTTAATCCTATTTGCCTCAGTTTCCTCATCTGTGAAATGAACTGGGGAAAGAAATGGCAAGTCATTTTGGTACCTTTGGCAAAAAAAAACAAATGGGATCACAAAGTCAGATGCTGAAACCAGTTGGGGGGGTAAGAAAAAATAAGTCAGTGAAAGTTTCTCAGAACCAAGTAGGGAAGGCTTGGAGAAGTGACATGTTACAATTTCCAGGGTTTTGTTGGTTCTGTGTTTTATAATGTCCCATTGTGTTCATTTGTCAACTTTAGAAGAGTGTAAAAATTAAAAATAATCTTGTTCTGGAGGACAGACTGACTGATAGTTTCTACATTATTTTCTTCTTAGTCAAAATAAATCTTGGAATAGGAATCATTGATAATACCCTGATCAATTAACACGTCCTTTGTAATGTATCATTTGGTGGCAAAGCAACAACTGAACAGCAATTGTTGATGACTGATTTCTGGAAATGTACTAATTTTGGGTTATTTTTTTTTGAAAGATTCTCTGACAATACAGGATCTGATAAGGCTTGGCTAAGCACAGATGATGAACTGGATTTTGATACAAAGGTAAAGTTTCTTTATTAATTTTTTCTGTTTGGAGGATGTTTTGCTTTATTTTAAAAAATTGCAAACAATAGTATACAATTTCTCTAGTATTTAACACTAAAGATCCACATGGAGTTAAATGAACCCAAATGATTCTAAAGCATATAAGCTTTTATTCTGTTTCAAGTTTTCTTTCAAGTTCCCCACTTCTAGCTTATTTTTTTTGTTTGTTGTTTTTTTTTTTTTTCTGAAAAACTAAATGAAATAAACTTTTATAAAATTTACCTTCTGCTAATATTTCTATGTCTCTCCATATTTCCTTGTACCTTTGTGTTTATCAATGCACTGAAAAGAATCTTAGATTTGGAGTAGAGGACTAGGCTTCATATCTTATGACTGCCACTCTAAAATGAATGACATTTTAAAAATCTTTGTTTCCTAGATGATATTCAAGGTGCTTTCTAGATCCAAATCTGTGATTTGTTCCATAATGTTCCCTTAATGTTGATTACACAGGTGACTTCCATATTTTTGTCAATATAGATCCTATTTTCCTTCTTTTGCTCTTTTGAGGATGAATTCTCAGTAATGCAATCAGATTTATGAGTGTTGTATGTGGTTTTCTAAAACACCTGGATCAATGTGCAGTCCGCTTAGTGGTATACAGGATTTCCCATTATTTGAAGTTATTTTTGTTTGTTTGTTTGTTTTTCTATGGCATTTTATTTTTTAAATTTTATTTAATTTTAAAATTTAAATCGTAAAAAATGGAGTAAGAAAAAACAAAAGGAATACAAAACAAAATAAAGCAAAACAAAAGAGAACATTGTCATGGACCTTGAAAAACCTCCGAGGATTCAAAATATGTAACAACGAATTAATAGATCAAGAAAGTATAGATAGATAGATAGATATAGATAGATAGTTATAGATATAGATATTTGTATATATATATACACATATATCTATATACATAGATATATGTATATATATATCGTTATTAGTAGAAGAAATTATATTTCATGAATTTCCATTATTTTTACTTCTTTGTATTTTGTTCTTTGGTTGTCTGCTGTATAACTTATTTACTTTCCGTATTTTTTCCCCTTGAATCCCCTCCCCTACCCTAAAGCAAACTACAGTTAAAAAAAGATATATTTATGTAGATACACCACACATACACACACACCACATACATACAACTATTCCTGTTGACTCTTTAATATTCTACTCTATAACTTGCCTTGCTAATACTTAACCTCCCCCTCCCCATTCAAGGATTCCTCCTTTGTCTTATTCCTTACCCTTTGTTTCTTCATTTGCTCATCCTTCTGCCCTTATTTCTTTATAGATTTTGGAAGGTGCTATACTCTTCATAGTGTATATGTAGTGTTTGCCTATTGAACCCATTCCCAATGTGAGTAGGTTTTCAGAACTATGAGCCCTCTTCCCTTTGGTCTAATGCCTGTTCCTATTTTTATTCTACACCTCATTTGTATAACATGATTTACCTTGTCCTTCACTTTAACTCTGCCTATCTTTCTTTTGAGCTACCCTAGTGTTGATGTGAATCTTAGACGTATAGTTTATGTTTCCCATGTAAAAAAATAATTTTTTGATGATTCAACAGTTTGTCTATGTTGAGTTTCTTAAAAGTGATCTTTGATATTGGCTCTTATATATTAAATTTTCTGTTAAATTCAGGTTTGGCTGATAGAAAGTCCTGAAAATTTGCAAGTTCATTTAATATCCATATTTCTCATTCAAAATTATAGGTAATTTGTCTGGATATGATATTTTTCACCCCAGGCCTAGGTTTTTTTTTTTTTTTTTTTTTTTTTTTTTGGTGAATAGATTGATTCCAGAATGTACAATCCTTTATTTTACCTGTTACTAAGTCTTATACAATTCTAATTATAACTCCAGCATATTTGAATCATTTGTTCTTCCTTCTTGAAACATTTTCATTTTAATTTGGAGATTACAAAATTTGGTAGAAATATTTCCATGTGTTTTCTATAAATGATCTCTTTGAGGTGGTGTTCAGTGGATTTTTCCTATTTTTCCTTTCCCCTCATGTTCTATCACCCCAGGATAATATTCTTGGATTATTTCCTACATTATTTTGTCAAGTCCTTTTTTTGGTCACAGCTTTCTGCAGTCCAATTACTCCCATATTTTCTTTTTCATATATGATGTTTCACATTCTGTTCCATTATTTTCTCATTCTTTACAATCTGTTTTGTTGTTTCTTGGTTTCTCATAGCTTCACTGGCTTCCTTTTGCCCAATTCTAATTTTCAATTAATTTCATCTTTGAGACTCTGTACCTCCTGTTCTAGTTGGTTTACTTTTTCCCATCTCCTTATTTTTCTTGGATGGATTTTATTTTTAGTTTTTTCCCAATGTCTCTCACCCAGGGCCTTGTTTCAGCAGCACAATAGAGCCTGGCATTCCCAATCAGGTGATTTTCATTGTCTTCTGGATTAAAACTTCAATTTGACAAAAAGTCTCTATGGTTCCAGCTATACCCAGCTAGCCGATGGGTCCCCACTTGATGTTTCTGTGGGACTACCCTGGAGGTCTTTGCAGTTCAAACAGATTACTCTTCAGGCTTGGATCTTTCTAGATCATCTTGAGTTATATCAGAACCCCTTTTCTTTTCCAAGTCATCTTGATCTTTCACCAATCTGTTCGATCTGAGGCAAAAAGTTGTTCTATTTGTGGGGAAAATCTGGAGAGCTTGAAATTTACCAACTGACTCCTCCATATTCCCAGAATTCTTCCCTCTTTGCAATTTTTGACCTTCTAGCTGATATAATAAACGTGTTAATTTTTAAATTTCTCTGAGTCTTGGACAATTTGGAACATTTTTCATGAAGTTAATTCGTTCATTTCTTCATTTTGAGGTATTTTGCTAGATTTAGAGATATGTATCAGATACAGTCTAGATTCACTTGTCATGGAAGTAACATTGTTAGAAAATGACTTGAGAGTCAACTATACATTGAACATATGGAAAAGAGTTCATAATCTTTAACTAGAGATGAGTCATCATACTATTTCAAACCGAACAGCCTCCTACTATCTGAAGTAATTTTCTGACATGCCCCCTGGTGAACCACTTATCTTTGACTCTTTCCTTTTGCTTGTATTGGTATTCCTGACACTGTGAATTACATATATTTTATACTACATATATTTATATGTGTGTGTATGTGTATACATATATATAATAAAACTGTTTAATATGTATTTTTTCTAAGCTATATAATCTTATTATCCTAGAACTGATTATACTTTGATTGTTGTGTGATTTGTAAGGTTTATGTTTAAAATTTGTCTTTAAAAGAAAAAAAAATCTCATTTCAGTGTGTCCTAATCTATGTTATTAAATATTCTTTTTATAATGGGATATATTTAAGTAATGTTCTTATTCAAAGGATTTACACTAGGTTTTGGGAACATAATAACAATAGGAACCTTGACTTTTAAGTGCCGACAAATAAATTTGCATAGGCAATGGAATGTGTAGAGTTCATTGAAGGGCATAGTAGGTATCAGCTATTCCACAAATTTGCAGCATTGTAGCTTTCATTTTTTTCTCTACTGTGCATCCAAGTTGTTATTATGAAAGTGAACATGTGGTTATAAACTACATCACATAAATGCTTGAAGTTGTAAAAGTTAAAGCACATAAATATTGAGGGATGAATGTATGTATTGCATATTGAATATACAGATCTCTGTATAGTCAAACCTATTGATTTTGTCTCCAGTACTCCAGTTTGATGAAGTGTATCTTGCATAGGGGATCAAAAATCTTATTCTATTTATTACAGGTTTTAATTTTAAATATTTAAATTAATACAGACAGTTATATGGATGAGTGGTTAGAGGAGTGGCCCTGGAATAAGGAAGACCTGAGTTCCCAGACTCTTAACATATAATAGCTGTGTGAACTTGGGCAATTCACTTAAACCCAATTGCATTTGCCTCATCAAAAATAATTAATTAATTACTATTAGTAGAGTTTATTATACTGTAGAGTATGAGGTATAAATCTTACTTACAGATCTTACCTTTCACTGTTTGCCTAAAGAAATCCTAAGCACCATAGAAATTTTATTGTCTGAATATGCTTTATATTTTTGAACCTCCAAGAGTTTCTTCTTTCTAAAATGTCTTTCTGTATCATTTACCTGTTGACCCTGTAAATTATAGACTAATCTTCCTTTATCCCATGTCTTTCTCCCTTCTTCTATGGAAGTAAGCTCTCTATCTTTTGATGACTATTAATAACATATTTTCCACACTGTTTTATGTTTAGTTATTGGTGTAAATATTTTATAACTCCTTGGGAAAAGAGCATCTTTTTTTTGTCTCCTAATAGAGTAACTTACACACAAAAATATGAGTTGATAATCATTTTTCTTCATGGTGAATCTGTTGGATTATTAATGGTCTATATAAAATTAATAAATAATAGATGTTTATTTAGCACTTACCCCATGCTAGACACTATACTAAGCACATTACATTTGATTCACACAACAGACCTCAGAGGTAAGTACTGTTACCTCTGTTTTACCATTCTACAGATGAGGAAACTGAAGCAAACATCTGTTAATTGGGATGGGTGCAGGGTCACATAGTTAATAAGTCTCTGAAACAGAAATTGAACTCAGATCTTTGTGACTACAGCCTTAGTGCTCTAACCATTATTTTTGTCCAAATATCCATTTCCTTCCTTTTATTTCTGGTATATATTTTGGAGTTTGTGACACAATTTTTTTCTTTTGTAAATAATGGGTTCTAATCTCATAGTCCCTTTTCTTTAGACATTCTTGAAAAGTCTATTTTGATAATGTTTACTAGGTTACACTTCTGGCTGCTTGCAGTAAAAAGGTGATATATTGTGGTGGCAGTGACTTAGAGTATTACAAAGAACAGAGGGGATTGAAGCAAGGATTGAAGAATCTAGGGAAGATTTTCAGCACATGGTCAATATGGACATTTTTTGTAAGAGAGATAGAATGATCTAGTAGATTGCAGAAATTTAAAATAAATGAGTTGGTATGAGAGAGGAGGCAAATCTATTGGAGGAGATGGGATGGCACAGGAGCACCTGAACAAGTAGAAAGCTCAACCTTGGTAAGGAGTAAAGCTACTTCATCATGGAAGGTAGGGATCAAGGAAATATTGGCAGAAGGCATCGGAATGATAGGAGATGTGGAAGAGGAGAGATGAAGGAGCTCATGCCAGATGTCTCAAATTTTTTTAGTAAAATATGAAGCAAATTAATCAATAGAAAGTATGGGGGAGAAGGAAAACATGGAAGGTTTGAGAGACAATGAAAAAGTATGGAAGAGCTGCCGTGGAAAGTAGGATAGTCAATTGATAAAGGAGGCATGGTAGGCCTGGAAGTAGTGAGGATTTGGTTGAGGTTATATATCATAAATTTGTAGTGACCTCATTAACAATAGGTGATTTTCTGATTTTTAATTCATTTCCTATTTAAACTTACATTTTTATTTTATGCACTTAAAATATTTTTGAATAATCTTCCATAAGTTTTACAAAACTGCCAGAGATCTATAACATACCCACACATACACACATACACACACACACACACACACACACACACACACACACACACACAGACACACAAGACTTCTGTTTTAAATGTATCTGTTTTAAATGTATTTTTTCATCAGATGTACATCATGCTTGTAAAGAATATAATATCCATCATTAGACTGCAACAGCTTTTCCTAGATCCTGATAATTTTTACAGAATAAAGTCCACTCCTTCAAAGTACATATATAAAACACAAAAAAGTTCAAGCAATATAACACAGTTAGAAGTTTATATAATGAAGGCATTAAGGATCTTATGTGACTAAAGTTCTTATGCCCTTTCTTTTCAATATAGTAGCCTCTTGCAAGCAGGAGGTTTTGATTTTTTCTTGGTGAAGGAATAGAATGAATGAACCCAACAACCAGACCTAGAAAAAGGAACTCTGACATCAACATTTCCCTAGTTTCCTCAGTTTTGAGACTTTTACGCAGATGTGTCTCTCCCTTTTTTAAAAAAAAGTAACATACTATCTTTTTTTTTTACTATTCCAAAACATCTAAAGAATCTAAAATGAAAGACTTAAGATAAAATTCTTTGTTATCAGTAATGATTTACATTAAATATTAAATTTCTAAAATTTCAACTGTCATAAACAAAATGTTAATGTATAAGTTTTGGTGAACTAAATAGTCCAGAAGAGTTTTATTTTCTATATCATGATCAGATTAAATACATCACAATAGCAAATGTGAACTTTTAAATTAAAATTAAATTACATTAAATTAAGTTAGTATTGATACTCATTATTCTTACCACTTTTTTGGCAGAAACTCCCAAAATTGAACTTAGCCAAAGTTTTAAATGCTGCTCATCAAATTACAAAAATCAGTAAGTTATTTGAAGAATTTCTACTCTTATATTATTATTGCTTACCTTAAAATGATAGATTTGTTCATGTATTTTTTATTCATTTTTAATATAGGAGGAGAAGGGAGTCGCACTGTCAATACAGAAGATACAGCTTTTCTTAGAGACAATCAGCCAGACAATGAAAAAGATTTAACAGATTCTTTCTCTAAGTCTTCATCCCAAGCCCATTGCTCTCATGCTGTCCATCCCTCACCTGCTTGCTTTTCACAGTCTTCCCTGATGAAGTCTACTCTTCTGGACATAAAGGTAATTATATTTGGTGGTGTTCTTATATTTTTCCCCTATGTGTTCATCCTCTGTCCTTTTCTCTTATGCTCATAACCTCTTCATGGAAATGAGAAGGATTCTAGAAATGGAAGTCACATCACAAGAAAATTCAGGGAAATTTACACAAAGTTAAAACATTGATGGATCCAAACAATTTATGTGTGAGCTCTCAGAAAGAAGAAGAATTATAAAGCAGGCAAAATGAAGGACAAATCAAAAATTATGAAGATAAAGTGACAGAAGAGGAAAGAGAAAGGGGGGGGGAGAATTCAGTCAACATGGTCAAGATGTTATGTCTCTTCCCTCCAGTCATATGGTATCTTATCTTCCCTTTTAGATTAATATAACTTGAAAACAAGAGCTATGTATCCTATTATTTTTATCCATTATTACTATTTGAATTTGTTGAAGTAATAATCAAAACATTCATCAGTATATGTGCTGTGCTAAACTCATACTTATAGAAAAGAGTTTCTGTAAACTAAATGTCTAAAATAAGCGATTGAACACATTGAATTCTTTGCATGATTTCATTGCTAGAGCCATCACCTTCTGGCATGTGCAGTATGGCAGACAGGTTTACATAATTTGTGCTAGCCATGCATTTATGAATAAATCTGGGGACATTGTACATCTCATTCTCATTAATTATAGGAATATCCAACAGACTCAGAAGAGGAAGCAAAGGAAAATGATGTTTTAGTTAAGAATGATACTGTTAAACAAATATCTCATGAAATTCCAAATATTCCTGATCAGCTACAAGAGAAATGTGCTGAGAGAAAAAGTAAGCTTGTTTTGACAGAGCACTTGTCAAATCCATTACTACTGTTCCATAGCATAGAGTCTCCCAGAGTGGCCTAAGGGCTAAGAAGTTCAATGTCTTGCCCATGGTCAAACAACCAAAATATCAGCAATAGAAATTAAACCCAAGACTGTCTAATTCCAAACTGGCCATCTATCTACCATAATGTGGTTCGCCTCAAGTTGTAGAATATTCTTACAAAACTTTTCTTTTGATAAAATGCCATTATAAATTATTAAATGTGGTCTATTTTTGAAAAAAAAAGTTCTATAAACTATAGCATATGTTCTATAAACGTAAACATAAAATTACCACTTATCTCCTAACTTCTATTTTTGAAAAACCCTACTTTGTCCATAAGCCCTAAATCCAAATGTTGCTCTCTTAATCTAACTGTGTCTCCTGGGATTTTTTGTCTCTTGTCATTTTCATTTAATTTTTCCTGAAGCAATTATGAGTAGAGATATTTAAATAGTTTTAATATGTTCAATAGCATATATTACAATTTTTCTTGTGGTTATTTACATATATTTTATAGCCACAATATCAACATTAAGATTGGAAGAGGAAGAAGAGTCACGTTGGGATTCAGAGGTATTTTCTATTAAGTTATTTTGAACCATCAATATTGATTGTTACTTTTAAAATTACATTTTAGATTTGCTTATTTACTTATCACTGCAATCCTGGGTGGAATTAGAATTGGAATTTTAGAGCTGGAAGTGATTTCAGAGATAATCTAGTAAAACTATTCATTTAAGATGTAGGGAAGGTGCACCTCAGAGAAGTCAACTAACTTGCCTATGGTCTCACAGCTAGTTTAGTGAACAGCCAAGAAGAGAATTTAATGGTCCTAACCTTCAGGACCTCATGCTTTGTACTCTACTCCTCAATAACTAATCAGTGTCAAAGTGCCTCTCAGTTAATCTGTCATTGAGTCAACAAGTATCATAGTACCTCACACTGTTCCAGGTATTCCAGTAAAGTAAGAGACTTTACAGAAATAGAAGCCTCCTTCCCTACTACATGATCAGCTTACCTATAAGTTCGAGGATGTGACCTACATAAGTTGATGTTATGGCCAACTCTTGGCAAATTTCTGTGTAACTTCTATACACAACTGCAGAGTCCAATAGATGGGAAATGGAAGAGTTAGTAGTGTTTAATCAGAAAAGACGTAATGAAAGAGGTAATAATTAGGGTGTAATGATAGGGTCATATTTGAATTGACAGAGAAGAAGCGGGAAAACATTCACAGAGAGAGAGAGAGAGAGAGAGAGAGAGAGAGAGAGAGAGAGAGAGAGAGAGAGGAAGGATGGTAATGCAAGCAATGGAAATCTTAAGATTTAGCTGTTTCAGAGGGCCACTAATAAAAGGCACAGATTATTTTCCATAAAAAAGAATGTGAGTAGATTTGATTTGAATCAAGGAGCCAGTCGTTTCTTAGGCAGTAGAATAATATATTGAAACCTATTTTAGGAAAACGTTTTGTGATCATTATCAAAAATTAACTGGAACAGAGGTTTATCCTAGACAAAAAGAGGTTGTTCCAGTAGGGTGTAAGGTGAAAAACTGGAGTAGGTGTGAAAATAGTAAAGATTATTGTTAGGTTCTTACTAAGTGCTAATGAGATAATGAGATATTAGGTTCTTACTAAGGGCTAAGTCGGTACTTAACAATTCTCTAGTTCTGGTCTTTCCTAGGAGTTCAACCCCTTTGAATTTCTGGGGAGGAGCTTGCATGCTTAGAAGGAGCATGTTTATTGGTTGAAGTAATTTTTCCCAGAAGCCCTTGCGTTATCCCACGCCCATTTTCTGGGAGGATAAAAGAGGGTGGCGCTCAAAAGATAGGGAGTCTTGTCTGGGCCAGACTTAAGGCGGCTCTCCAGAGGAAGAAGAAGTCGAGAGACCAGAGGGCGATTGGCAGTTTCTGGAGACAACAGCACATTACAGGTTATTTTGAAGAATGATTTAGCAGTGTGTAGCTATTAATTGGTTGCAAGAGGAAAAGAAATAACTGAGGTTTTTTTTAAAGCTAAGGACCTGGAAAAATGTGCATGCCATGGAGAGAAATGAGGAAGTTGGAAAGGGTTGGAGGGTTCACATGATTACAGAGTAAGGTAACTTTTTAATGTGTTGTCAGGAAACATTTCAATGGAGTTATCTCAGAGATTGCTTGTACTTTAGATACTTGAGAATAAAATCGGATGATTTCCATGTCTTCTGGTAAGGGAGGATCAGAAATCTGGATCACACCACAATCACTTTATAACTGTGATAGGCTAAGTTGAAGGGACTAGCTCTTAGCTTTTTGTTGGAAATAATTAAAGGCAGAGGCAAAAAATGTGAAGACAAGAAAAGGGCATGAGTATGCTTATGCTTACTAGTTTAGGTAAAATGGAGATTAGAGACTTTTCTTACCATATATCATCACCATATAGATAAAAAAAAAAAATTATGATCCAAAAGAGTTTTAGAGGCGATCATTAAAGCTATAAAGCTATAAAGAGGCGATATATTAAAGATATCAAACATGAGTACAAGAAATTAAACAAAGAAAAAAACAATTTACACGTGGGAGACCTCTAGAGAAAGTGAAAATTGTGTTGAATACTGGATTAGCAACAATGAATGTTTTAGTACAATACATATGTGGTTAAGCTAAAATTTAATGTCTATGTGATGAGGAGAAATTCTACTGTCTACTGGGGAGATAAACCCAGTCTCCTCTCTTTTTATACATTTTTTGCTTTTTGACTCTCTTATTTCTGTGTGTTTATATATATATATATATATATATATATATATATATATATATATATATATATATATATATATGTGTGTGTGTGTGTGTGTGTGTATGTGTGTGTGTGTGTGTGTATACCTGTGTATATGTGAACATATACAAATTTACAAACATATATAAAGATAGGTTGATAGATTGATAGACAGGATAAATCTAAATCAATCTACACTTTACAAAGCCTCCTTGGTCAGTAGTTTCAGTCATGTCTGAAGACATGAGACCCAATTTGGAGTTTTCTTGCATTTCCTTATTAGTAAGGAAATGAGGCAAAGAGGATTTAATGACTTGGCCAGGTTCATACAGCTAGTGTCTGAGGCAGGATTTAAATTCATGAAGATGAATCTTCTGATTCTAAGCCCAGGGACCTATCAAATATACCCCCTCTTCTAAGGGGATTATGTACTGTGCTTTCAATTGAAATCATATTTTCTTCTCCCATATTGTTAATTGGTGCAAAATAGTATTTTACATGTACTGTATGTACTATATGTATTTATATAACTATCTTATGGCAATATCCAGAGTTAGAATGTTATCATTATTTCCAAAGTAGCCATTTCTATATGAAAAGGTATACTCCTGCATGCAGCACATGTTTGCCAGAGTTATCTCATTTAAAGTAAAAAAGACAGAAGAGTAAACCTGAAAATTATGAGCATGAAGTTGTTCTTTTAAAAAAAATGTTAAAGAAAATGTTTTATTTTCTGTAGAACTCTCATTTCTCTCTGTAAATTCTTCAAAGTTTATCAGCAACAAAGATTCAGAAGTGCTTTCATTAGTGGGCTTATTATTTTATTGACCTTTTCGATCTGATCAGTGTTCCACAGAAAATCTGAAAGGATCTGCAAGACATCTTTCATCCACAAATCAAAGCATAAAAGACAGTATTCCATTGAGACATGAAGGTAAGATTATATTTTATAGATAGGTAGGTTTCTTTTTAAAAAAATAAAAATAGCACTTAGGAGCTGGAGAAATGAGGGCTAGATCATGGGGTCTGGATTAAAATCTACCATCAAAAAGGTAAGAAATTGCATAAAGTCCTAGTCCTACTCACAGAGCCTTATATAAGCAGCATCACTGAAGGCTTGTCTGAGCAGGAAAAAATAAGGAAGAGACGTGGTATTGGAAGGAGAGAGGGAAATTCATTGCACAAAGAGAGAAGAGAAATAGCTATGTATGAAGTGGAGTGACGGATTGGCTCTACGAATCGTCTTTGTTAATATGCATCCAGCCCTTGCATGGTATTTAGTTTGAGCAAATTGAATGAGCTACTTTTCAGTTTAATTAGCTGGTTATACAGATGACTTTTCTATGAAAGTGCCCATGTCACACAATTCTTTTTGCTGATACAGACTAGACCTGTAATTTCATTGAAACAGGGTCACAGAGAATTGTCTAGAGCACCAAAAGTACCTTGTTCATAGTCACACAACCAATCTGGGACTCAGGCTTGCACCTTCATTCTAGGGCTGCCTCTCAAACTTCACTGGTCTCTCTTATCCCCTTATTCTGAACCTTTTGGTTTATTTATTTCAGATAAATCTATCGGACAAAATGAAAAATGAAAAAAATTATTATAAAATTCATTTTTAAAACCTTAAAGATCTGCTTACTAAAGGCATTTTCTTGTTTCTGTTCCTGCCTTTGTACGTTACACTCTATAAGCTAAAGACAGTAAATAGTGACAAAAGTGATTAAAAGAAAAGTTGAAAAATAATAGGCAACAGAAAGTGAGAAACAGAGATGGGAGAAGTTGGTGCTAGAATTTTGGAACTAGGAAGAGAAAGCAACTAAAGACCCCTTTCCTTGCATTAGGGTTTGAGATCCTCAGGATATAATTTGAAATATCTTTGATGGCCACTTTGCTGCATGTTAGAATCCAGTTACATAGATTAAGGATATTAAACTGAGGTGATCATAGGATAAAATACAAACTAAAGAAAATGGTTTTTTCCAATAACTGGAGGTGGTGGATTGAGAGGGAAAGGGTGGGGGTGGCAGAGGCAGGAATCACTTGCATCAAACATTTAACAGATGAAGATATGTTGGCTTCTGAGGTCTTTGACAGTAGGATTCTACTGTACTTATGTCTTAGTTCATACTGCTTATCTTTACTTTCTTTGAAAGCCACATTATTTTGATTGTTTTTTCTAAATTTTGTCCTGCCCTGTTTCCATTCAGGTCATCTGTTAATAAGCTCTCTCTTCTTTTTCTCATTTGTATTTTACTAGTCTTCCGGAAAATTATTTGTTGATTTATTTTAAAGGGGTACTTATAAATATTGTCAACTTTTGTAACAGAGCATCTACTATTATGTTCATGACGCAATCCATCCCAAAACTTATTCAACTTAGACAAAATAGCTATTTTTTTTCCTGAAAAATGGCTTTTTTTCCCCTGAAATTTTCTTAAAGGAAAACAGACCAAATGTAAAATAATAACAAAAATAATTATGTATAAATATTTACTTACCCCCAGGTCCCATGAGTTTTGTCTACATTTGTCTAGATGCTCTAGATACTGATAGATTGAGGGTGATGTTCCCTGCCCACCTTGTCTTGAGTTATGTACAGTATACTTTGCTAATTTCTGAGATGCAAAAAAAAAAAAAAAAAAACAACCCATTACTTTATTGCTAGACATTCAGTAATTTCCCCCACAGAATACACATATTAGGACAAATATTGCTCATATCCAGAATTTCCCCCACAGAATACACATATTAGGACAAATATTGCTCATATCCAGAAGCATAGACTATCTCTCTCTCCTAGAAATTAAACTAGCACATGTATTCCAACTATCTATACCATTGGAGTAATACCAAAGATTGCCAGCATGAATGAAGAAAAAAAGAACTTCAGGTTAGAAAAGTGAAGGGAGAGCATAAAAACGATTGTGAAAGGGAGATTACATAGAAGTGATTGCTCCTGAAATGATACAGTATGCCAGAGAAGGCCAGAAAATGGCCTTAAGAATATTACTTGACAGCTTTGTGTAGAATAGACCAAAGACCCAAGTAGTAATTAATTGCAAAAATCCAAGTAAAATTGGATGAGATCATAAAAGTAGAAAGGTAAATTTGAGAATGAAGAAGAGAAGTGATGATATTTATTGTAGAGTGCACATTTTTTAATGAGGAACAGACCATGCCAGCACTGATAACTAAGAAAAGGGAAGCAGGAAACTAAAAGTTGGTTATTTTCAATTTGAAGGTCCAGAAAGACAAATAGACTGAGAAATACAGAACCTTTTAAAATTCACTTGTTTTCCAATAAAAGCAGAAGTCAACCAGACTCCTTCTGGAAGAAAGTACCTCTCTTCTAATGAAATATCAGGTTGTTCTAGCTTTTTTTGGAAGCTATATAGATACTGAACATACATAATTCAGAAAATAATTCTGAACAAATTCTGAAAAACTTACTCCTAATTTGTGTTTGAGTTTGTGTTCACAAAGATGACATGAAATTTGTCAAGTACTTTGCTGAAATTTAGGTATATAATAATAACAATAATCCCTTGGTCAGTAGGTCTAATAACTCTGTCAAAATGTGAAGATAATATGGTATAATCTATTCTGACCACTTCCCAATGAAATTCTGATAATAGCATGAGATAAGCAACAAAGAAGTAAGAGATTTTTATAATGACCTAGTATCTGAGGCGATAAGGTCAAGAAGATAGACTGACAACAATCTAACCTGATTTAGCAGTTAAGATACCATTAATAACTTTGGAGTAAGAAGTTTTGGTAGAGAGTTAGGCCCAAAGCCGGAAAAAAAAAAGGTTTCTGAAGTAACTATAAATTAAGTTTGTTAATTAGACAAACAAAAAAGAGCAGAGTTATTGGACAATAACATGGAGATGGCATAATTATTTTTATACCTCTTTTATTTATTTTCTTAATTAATTTTTAATAATTATAATATTTTCTTTGACAGTACATATGCATAGGTAATTTTTTTTTTACAAAATTATCCCTTGTACTCCTTTCTGTTCCGAGTTTTTCCCCTCCTTCCCTCCACCCCCTCCCCTAGATGGCAGGCATTCCCATACATATTAAATATCTTATAGTATATCCTAGGTACAATATATGTGTGCAGAACCGAATTTTGTTGTTGGTGTTGCAAAGGAAGGATTGTATTCGCAAGATAAAAATAATCTGGGAAGAGAAACAAAACAAAACAAAAAGCATTGCTCTCAGTTTACACTCATTTCCCAGTGTTCCTTTTCTGGGTGTAGCTGATTCTGTCCATCATGAATCAATTGGAATTGGATTAGCTCTTCTCTATGTTGAAGATATTTACTTCCATCAGAATACATCCTCATACAGTATCATTGTTGAAGTGTATAATGATCCCCTAGTTCTACTCGTTTCACTCAGCATCAGTTGATATAAGTCTCTCCAAGCCTCTCTGTATTCCTCCAGTTGGTCATTTCTTATAGAACAATAATATTCCATAACATTCATATACCATAATTTACTCAACCATTCTCCAATTGATGGACATACATTCATTTTCCAGTTTCTAGCCACTATGAAAAGGGCTGCCACAAACATTTTGGCACATACAGGTCCCTTTCCATTCTTTTGCATTTCCTTGGGATATAAGCCCAATAGTAGCACTGCTCGGTCAAAGGGTATGCACATTTTGATAACTTAATTCTTTTGTATTTTATTCTCTTCTGATTAGTAACAGCCGTAACTCACATTAAAATAGTGTTCTAATGTCTTCAAATTGTTTTCTTCACATTATTTTTGCCCTTATAATTTTTGAAATGTATGCTTTAGGGGAAATGTCTAGAAACTTTATTTTTAAGTAATATTTTCCCTTTTAAAAAAACGATTAGAAGATGGACTTAAAAACTTGGAATTGGACATTAGAGGTAATCTGATGTAACTCCATTTGGGAAAATTCACCATTAATGGTATTTACCTTCTGTCTTGGGAAAGAGATAACATGCTCTGTCAGTGTGAAGCAGTTAATGTAACCAGATCATTGACAGATATCCAATACTTTAAGACCCACCTCGTTCTACTAAAAGATAATAATACTACATTTATCTTATTTGACGCAATTCCATTTAAATCATATTGTTATTGCTCAAAAAGTACACTATACAATGGCTTTAGAATTATGCTTTTCATATTACGCTTTATAGAAGTTTTTTAAAAGTATGCTTTTCATATTCTATTTATGTATCAAATTTTAATTGTATTTTAATTTTTTCTATAATAGCAGAAGATGGTATTGTAGAAGACTCTATAAGCAGGTATGGTTCATAGCAGTTTTACATTTCTTTTAATTAATCCTCTTGAACTAGTCTTCCATGAGCTTTTCAATCAAGAGCAAAGCAGACTCTTATGCCTCCAAAAGCTATATCTTTTATTTCACCAATTTCCACTATCACATTAATCCATGTTTATCTTTCAAAAAATTAGGTTTACTTAACTCTAATTGGTACGAGTGTATATGCATTTATCTATATATGTACATTATTATGTGTATGTATGTATATATGTGTATATACGCATAATATACAAATAATATGCCAATATATAAACACATACATATATGTATTTATGCACACTGTATGTGTAAGCATGTATGCTTATTTATGAGATTGGCAACTGCTCTGTGTTGAGTGTTGCCTGGGAATGCAGAAGGATTAAGTGACTTGTTTGGGCTACAAAATCAGTATGTGACAAAGGAAGAATTTGAATCCACAATATTTTTACCCACTTCTTACTTCTTATCCACAATGCCCTTATATAACTATTAGCAAATAGTTAATAAATGAATGAAAAAATGAACCGCTATGTTCCATATGGCCACACCACATAGTAGCCACCTGGAATGAATTCCTAGCAAGCCTTTTGAGGCACATCTGCAATGCAAAGATGTATCATATTATACTTGTGGAAATTTATCTAAGTGCTCAGTTGAAGGAATTATCAAGATGGAGTGGGAATTAGTCACTGGGACCAGGATCCTAAGTTAAGACAAGAAATGGTATTGGAAAATTCTCAGCAAGGAGAGAAGCAATAGAAAAGAAGAAAGTGTCTGGTGAGTACTTTCTGCTTGAAACTCTTGACTTTAGCAGGAATATTTTTTTCCCAGTTAAGAGACATGTGGGCAAACTGGCATTGTATCATAAGAAGTGGTAAACCTTTTTTAAAAAACAATTTCTCTAGAGATGCTATAAAAGCAAACAGATGTAGCAGAGCATTAACTGTAAAAGCCATTAGCAGTAATGATCAAAGACTAAGTATCTCACTTCTAGTGAGCTTATTTTCCCACTTCACAGAATGTTTATTTTTCAGTGACCTATAGATTCTGCGCTCTTTATTGCTGTCAATGACTTAGTCTTACTACAAAAAGGGATGAAAAGTCTAGGGGAAAAAACCCTTTCCACTTTCTAGATGATCAAGTAGAATCAAGTATTAGTAGAAATGATTTTTTTAAATTAAAAATAAATAGAGAACCTAAAAGAGGGAAAACAGGGAGTGATTGTGTCAGGAGGTTGGTGGGAAGAATCCTGTGATACCAAGAAGCTGAACATTTCGTACCTTTCTAACTATTTTTATCCAAAGAATGAAGAGAAGTACCACATATATAAAGCACCAAGGTACCAGGCTGGGAGAGCAGTTCCTAATGTGACAAATTCATCCGAAATATTTATCACAATCACAAACAATGGCATTTGTTAATGTGAAACAGCGTATGGGCTAAATCATATAAATCATAAAGCAAGATACTTCAAGTAACATGGCTTTTTAAAATCAGAGGGAAGAGCGAGAGGGAAATAAGGACTTGACCTAGGGAGTAAAGACACCATTAGCAAGGAGTTAGGGAGTGGGTAGGAAAGGGGCTGGGTAAGAACAAATTCTCCTGTAAATTGCCTTGATGATTGAGTCAGTCTTAGATATTCTAACAAGACAGTCCCAGGAAACTGATCTCCTTTTGCATGGGATTATGGCTGATGGACATATTGCAAAATTTACATTATTCCTATTAATGGGGACAGAATGACCTCTTTTAGATCTGAATTTAAGGAAAAGCAAATGCGAATATGATTTTTGAAGCCTTAAGAACTTGGAAAATAGAGATTGAAAGTTAATAAAATTCAGGAGTCTTGAATTTCAGGAGAAATTGAAGTGACTTGAAGGAGAAAGATTCCAGCTAAAGGAAAAAAAGGAGCTGAGTCCAAGGAGGATTTGAAAAGATGGAGGACGACATAACAAAGACAAAATGAAGACTATAAGAAAAAAAGAGAAGGAATACAACTGAGAAGAGAAGAAAAAGAAAAAAAACAAGACAAAACAAGAAAAATCTGTGGGCACTTTTAAGGAGAAGGAAAAGGAAATCAGGGATGCTAGCAAGGAAATAGAGCTTTAAAAAAAAAGGGGGGGGAAGATGTCTTGATGCTAATAGATCCTAAAGAGCTGGGAAGAGAACCTTAGGGTCAGTGGACAAGGAGTGGGAATGGGAATAAAGATAGAATGGATTCATCCTTTGTCATTTTCAGCAAGTGTCCCCCAGCAACTCAGACACAACAGTTGTCCATCTACATTATTTCCTGTCTGGAAGTTCCCTGCACCAGTCCATCATAAGTGATATACCCCATCCTCCTTGAATTCTAGACCCAACTACCCTCCCCTTCCACCCCAAGTGAGTTGCAATTCTTTGAAGGCAGATTACCACAGCAGGTGTAAAATTTGTATCTAGCAAGGAAGATAAATGCTTAAAACTTTTCTGAGTCATACATTTTGGAAAGTATGACCTACTCGCATATCTGAAGGGCAGTTAGGAAAAGTAGTGGGTGCTATCCTGGGCTTGGAATCAAGAAGACTCATATTTATGAATTATAATCTGGATCACATACTTATTATCTTGTGACTCCAGGCAAGTCTCACTTAATCCTATTTGCCTCAGTTTCCTCATCTGTGAAATGAACTGGGGAAAGAAATGGCAAGTCATTTTGGTACCTTTGGCAAAAAAAAACAAATGGGATCACAAAGTCAGATGCTGAAACCAGTTGGGGGGGTAAGAAAAAATAAGTCAGTGAAAGTTTCTCAGAACCAAGTAGGGAAGGCTTGGAGAAGTGACATGTTACAATTTCCAGGGTTTTGTTGGTTCTGTGTTTTATAATGTCCCATTGTGTTCATTTGTCAACTTTAGAAGAGTGTAAAAATTAAAAATAATCTTGTTCTGGAGGACAGACTGACTGATAGTTTCTACATTATTTTCTTCTTAGTCAAAATAAATCTTGGAATAGGAATCATTGATAATACCCTGATCAATTAACACGTCCTTTGTAATGTATCATTTGGTGGCAAAGCAACAACTGAACAGCAATTGTTGATGACTGATTTCTGGAAATGTACTAATTTTGGGTTATTTTTTTTTGAAAGATTCTCTGACAATACAGGATCTGATAAGGCTTGGCTAAGCACAGATGATGAACTGGATTTTGATACAAAGGTAAAGTTTCTTTATTAATTTTTTCTGTTTGGAGGATGTTTTGCTTTATTTTAAAAAATTGCAAACAATAGTATACAATTTCTCTAGTATTTAACACTAAAGATCCACATGGAGTTAAATGAACCCAAATGATTCTAAAGCATATAAGCTTTTATTCTGTTTCAAGTTTTCTTTCAAGTTCCCCACTTCTAGCTTATTTTTTTTGTTTGTTGTTTTTTTTTTTTTTCTGAAAAACTAAATGAAATAAACTTTTATAAAATTTACCTTCTGCTAATATTTCTATGTCTCTCCATATTTCCTTGTACCTTTGTGTTTATCAATGCACTGAAAAGAATCTTAGATTTGGAGTAGAGGACTAGGCTTCATATCTTATGACTGCCACTCTAAAATGAATGACATTTTAAAAATCTTTGTTTCCTAGATGATATTCAAGGTGCTTTCTAGATCCAAATCTGTGATTTGTTCCATAATGTTCCCTTAATGTTGATTACACAGGTGACTTCCATATTTTTGTCAATATAGATCCTATTTTCCTTCTTTTGCTCTTTTGAGGATGAATTCTCAGTAATGCAATCAGATTTATGAGTGTTGTATGTGGTTTTCTAAAACACCTGGATCAATGTGCAGTCCGCTTAGTGGTATACAGGATTTCCCATTATTTGAAGTTATTTTTGTTTGTTTGTTTGTTTTTCTATGGCATTTTATTTTTTAAATTTTATTTAATTTTAAAATTTAAATCGTAAAAAATGGAGTAAGAAAAAACAAAAGGAATACAAAACAAAATAAAGCAAAACAAAAGAGAACATTGTCATGGACCTTGAAAAACCTCCGAGGATTCAAAATATGTAACAACGAATTAATAGATCAAGAAAGTATAGATAGATAGATAGATATAGATAGATAGTTATAGATATAGATATTTGTATATATATATACACATATATCTATATACATAGATATATGTATATATATATCGTTATTAGTAGAAGAAATTATATTTCATGAATTTCCATTATTTTTACTTCTTTGTATTTTGTTCTTTGGTTGTCTGCTGTATAACTTATTTACTTTCCGTATTTTTTCCCCTTGAATCCCCTCCCCTACCCTAAAGCAAACTACAGTTAAAAAAAGATATATTTATGTAGATACACCACACATACACACACACCACATACATACAACTATTCCTGTTGACTCTTTAATATTCTACTCTATAACTTGCCTTGCTAATACTTAACCTCCCCCTCCCCATTCAAGGATTCCTCCTTTGTCTTATTCCTTACCCTTTGTTTCTTCATTTGCTCATCCTTCTGCCCTTATTTCTTTATAGATTTTGGAAGGTGCTATACTCTTCATAGTGTATATGTAGTGTTTGCCTATTGAACCCATTCCCAATGTGAGTAGGTTTTCAGAACTATGAGCCCTCTTCCCTTTGGTCTAATGCCTGTTCCTATTTTTATTCTACACCTCATTTGTATAACATGATTTACCTTGTCCTTCACTTTAACTCTGCCTATCTTTCTTTTGAGCTACCCTAGTGTTGATGTGAATCTTAGACGTATAGTTTATGTTTCCCATGTAAAAAAATAATTTTTTGATGATTCAACAGTTTGTCTATGTTGAGTTTCTTAAAAGTGATCTTTGATATTGGCTCTTATATATTAAATTTTCTGTTAAATTCAGGTTTGGCTGATAGAAAGTCCTGAAAATTTGCAAGTTCATTTAATATCCATATTTCTCATTCAAAATTATAGGTAATTTGTCTGGATATGATATTTTTCACCCCAGGCCTAGGTTTTTTTTTTTTTTTTTTTTTTTTTTTTTGGTGAATAGATTGATTCCAGAATGTACAATCCTTTATTTTACCTGTTACTAAGTCTTATACAATTCTAATTATAACTCCAGCATATTTGAATCATTTGTTCTTCCTTCTTGAAACATTTTCATTTTAATTTGGAGATTACAAAATTTGGTAGAAATATTTCCATGTGTTTTCTATAAATGATCTCTTTGAGGTGGTGTTCAGTGGATTTTTCCTATTTTTCCTTTCCCCTCATGTTCTATCACCCCAGGATAATATTCTTGGATTATTTCCTACATTATTTTGTCAAGTCCTTTTTTTGGTCACAGCTTTCTGCAGTCCAATTACTCCCATATTTTCTTTTTCATATATGATGTTTCACATTCTGTTCCATTATTTTCTCATTCTTTACAATCTGTTTTGTTGTTTCTTGGTTTCTCATAGCTTCACTGGCTTCCTTTTGCCCAATTCTAATTTTCAATTAATTTCATCTTTGAGACTCTGTACCTCCTGTTCTAGTTGGTTTACTTTTTCCCATCTCCTTATTTTTCTTGGATGGATTTTATTTTTAGTTTTTTCCCAATGTCTCTCACCCAGGGCCTTGTTTCAGCAGCACAATAGAGCCTGGCATTCCCAATCAGGTGATTTTCATTGTCTTCTGGATTAAAACTTCAATTTGACAAAAAGTCTCTATGGTTCCAGCTATACCCAGCTAGCCGATGGGTCCCCACTTGATGTTTCTGTGGGACTACCCTGGAGGTCTTTGCAGTTCAAACAGATTACTCTTCAGGCTTGGATCTTTCTAGATCATCTTGAGTTATATCAGAACCCCTTTTCTTTTCCAAGTCATCTTGATCTTTCACCAATCTGTTCGATCTGAGGCAAAAAGTTGTTCTATTTGTGGGGAAAATCTGGAGAGCTTGAAATTTACCAACTGACTCCTCCATATTCCCAGAATTCTTCCCTCTTTGCAATTTTTGACCTTCTAGCTGATATAATAAACGTGTTAATTTTTAAATTTCTCTGAGTCTTGGACAATTTGGAACATTTTTCATGAAGTTAATTCGTTCATTTCTTCATTTTGAGGTATTTTGCTAGATTTAGAGATATGTATCAGATACAGTCTAGATTCACTTGTCATGGAAGTAACATTGTTAGAAAATGACTTGAGAGTCAACTATACATTGAACATATGGAAAAGAGTTCATAATCTTTAACTAGAGATGAGTCATCATACTATTTCAAACCGAACAGCCTCCTACTATCTGAAGTAATTTTCTGACATGCCCCCTGGTGAACCACTTATCTTTGACTCTTTCCTTTTGCTTGTATTGGTATTCCTGACACTGTGAATTACATATATTTTATACTACATATATTTATATGTGTGTGTATGTGTATACATATATATAATAAAACTGTTTAATATGTATTTTTTCTAAGCTATATAATCTTATTATCCTAGAACTGATTATACTTTGATTGTTGTGTGATTTGTAAGGTTTATGTTTAAAATTTGTCTTTAAAAGAAAAAAAAATCTCATTTCAGTGTGTCCTAATCTATGTTATTAAATATTCTTTTTATAATGGGATATATTTAAGTAATGTTCTTATTCAAAGGATTTACACTAGGTTTTGGGAACATAATAACAATAGGAACCTTGACTTTTAAGTGCCGACAAATAAATTTGCATAGGCAATGGAATGTGTAGAGTTCATTGAAGGGCATAGTAGGTATCAGCTATTCCACAAATTTGCAGCATTGTAGCTTTCATTTTTTTCTCTACTGTGCATCCAAGTTGTTATTATGAAAGTGAACATGTGGTTATAAACTACATCACATAAATGCTTGAAGTTGTAAAAGTTAAAGCACATAAATATTGAGGGATGAATGTATGTATTGCATATTGAATATACAGATCTCTGTATAGTCAAACCTATTGATTTTGTCTCCAGTACTCCAGTTTGATGAAGTGTATCTTGCATAGGGGATCAAAAATCTTATTCTATTTATTACAGGTTTTAATTTTAAATATTTAAATTAATACAGACAGTTATATGGATGAGTGGTTAGAGGAGTGGCCCTGGAATAAGGAAGACCTGAGTTCCCAGACTCTTAACATATAATAGCTGTGTGAACTTGGGCAATTCACTTAAACCCAATTGCATTTGCCTCATCAAAAATAATTAATTAATTACTATTAGTAGAGTTTATTATACTGTAGAGTATGAGGTATAAATCTTACTTACAGATCTTACCTTTCACTGTTTGCCTAAAGAAATCCTAAGCACCATAGAAATTTTATTGTCTGAATATGCTTTATATTTTTGAACCTCCAAGAGTTTCTTCTTTCTAAAATGTCTTTCTGTATCATTTACCTGTTGACCCTGTAAATTATAGACTAATCTTCCTTTATCCCATGTCTTTCTCCCTTCTTCTATGGAAGTAAGCTCTCTATCTTTTGATGACTATTAATAACATATTTTCCACACTGTTTTATGTTTAGTTATTGGTGTAAATATTTTATAACTCCTTGGGAAAAGAGCATCTTTTTTTTGTCTCCTAATAGAGTAACTTACACACAAAAATATGAGTTGATAATCATTTTTCTTCATGGTGAATCTGTTGGATTATTAATGGTCTATATAAAATTAATAAATAATAGATGTTTATTTAGCACTTACCCCATGCTAGACACTATACTAAGCACATTACATTTGATTCACACAACAGACCTCAGAGGTAAGTACTGTTACCTCTGTTTTACCATTCTACAGATGAGGAAACTGAAGCAAACATCTGTTAATTGGGATGGGTGCAGGGTCACATAGTTAATAAGTCTCTGAAACAGAAATTGAACTCAGATCTTTGTGACTACAGCCTTAGTGCTCTAACCATTATTTTTGTCCAAATATCCATTTCCTTCCTTTTATTTCTGGTATATATTTTGGAGTTTGTGACACAATTTTTTTCTTTTGTAAATAATGGGTTCTAATCTCATAGTCCCTTTTCTTTAGACATTCTTGAAAAGTCTATTTTGATAATGTTTACTAGGTTACACTTCTGGCTGCTTGCAGTAAAAAGGTGATATATTGTGGTGGCAGTGACTTAGAGTATTACAAAGAACAGAGGGGATTGAAGCAAGGATTGAAGAATCTAGGGAAGATTTTCAGCACATGGTCAATATGGACATTTTTTGTAAGAGAGATAGAATGATCTAGTAGATTGCAGAAATTTAAAATAAATGAGTTGGTATGAGAGAGGAGGCAAATCTATTGGAGGAGATGGGATGGCACAGGAGCACCTGAACAAGTAGAAAGCTCAACCTTGGTAAGGAGTAAAGCTACTTCATCATGGAAGGTAGGGATCAAGGAAATATTGGCAGAAGGCATCGGAATGATAGGAGATGTGGAAGAGGAGAGATGAAGGAGCTCATGCCAGATGTCTCAAATTTTTTTAGTAAAATATGAAGCAAATTAATCAATAGAAAGTATGGGGGAGAAGGAAAACATGGAAGGTTTGAGAGACAATGAAAAAGTATGGAAGAGCTGCCGTGGAAAGTAGGATAGTCAATTGATAAAGGAGGCATGGTAGGCCTGGAAGTAGTGAGGATTTGGTTGAGGTTATATATCATAAATTTGTAGTGACCTCATTAACAATAGGTGATTTTCTGATTTTTAATTCATTTCCTATTTAAACTTACATTTTTATTTTATGCACTTAAAATATTTTTGAATAATCTTCCATAAGTTTTACAAAACTGCCAGAGATCTATAACATACCCACACATACACACATACACACACACACACACACACACACACACACACACACACACACAGACACACAAGACTTCTGTTTTAAATGTATCTGTTTTAAATGTATTTTTTCATCAGATGTACATCATGCTTGTAAAGAATATAATATCCATCATTAGACTGCAACAGCTTTTCCTAGATCCTGATAATTTTTACAGAATAAAGTCCACTCCTTCAAAGTACATATATAAAACACAAAAAAGTTCAAGCAATATAACACAGTTAGAAGTTTATATAATGAAGGCATTAAGGATCTTATGTGACTAAAGTTCTTATGCCCTTTCTTTTCAATATAGTAGCCTCTTGCAAGCAGGAGGTTTTGATTTTTTCTTGGTGAAGGAATAGAATGAATGAACCCAACAACCAGACCTAGAAAAAGGAACTCTGACATCAACATTTCCCTAGTTTCCTCAGTTTTGAGACTTTTACGCAGATGTGTCTCTCCCTTTTTTAAAAAAAAGTAACATACTATCTTTTTTTTTTACTATTCCAAAACATCTAAAGAATCTAAAATGAAAGACTTAAGATAAAATTCTTTGTTATCAGTAATGATTTACATTAAATATTAAATTTCTAAAATTTCAACTGTCATAAACAAAATGTTAATGTATAAGTTTTGGTGAACTAAATAGTCCAGAAGAGTTTTATTTTCTATATCATGATCAGATTAAATACATCACAATAGCAAATGTGAACTTTTAAATTAAAATTAAATTACATTAAATTAAGTTAGTATTGATACTCATTATTCTTACCACTTTTTTGGCAGAAACTCCCAAAATTGAACTTAGCCAAAGTTTTAAATGCTGCTCATCAAATTACAAAAATCAGTAAGTTATTTGAAGAATTTCTACTCTTATATTATTATTGCTTACCTTAAAATGATAGATTTGTTCATGTATTTTTTATTCATTTTTAATATAGGAGGAGAAGGGAGTCGCACTGTCAATACAGAAGATACAGCTTTTCTTAGAGACAATCAGCCAGACAATGAAAAAGATTTAACAGATTCTTTCTCTAAGTCTTCATCCCAAGCCCATTGCTCTCATGCTGTCCATCCCTCACCTGCTTGCTTTTCACAGTCTTCCCTGATGAAGTCTACTCTTCTGGACATAAAGGTAATTATATTTGGTGGTGTTCTTATATTTTTCCCCTATGTGTTCATCCTCTGTCCTTTTCTCTTATGCTCATAACCTCTTCATGGAAATGAGAAGGATTCTAGAAATGGAAGTCACATCACAAGAAAATTCAGGGAAATTTACACAAAGTTAAAACATTGATGGATCCAAACAATTTATGTGTGAGCTCTCAGAAAGAAGAAGAATTATAAAGCAGGCAAAATGAAGGACAAATCAAAAATTATGAAGATAAAGTGACAGAAGAGGAAAGAGAAAGGGGGGGGGAGAATTCAGTCAACATGGTCAAGATGTTATGTCTCTTCCCTCCAGTCATATGGTATCTTATCTTCCCTTTTAGATTAATATAACTTGAAAACAAGAGCTATGTATCCTATTATTTTTATCCATTATTACTATTTGAATTTGTTGAAGTAATAATCAAAACATTCATCAGTATATGTGCTGTGCTAAACTCATACTTATAGAAAAGAGTTTCTGTAAACTAAATGTCTAAAATAAGCGATTGAACACATTGAATTCTTTGCATGATTTCATTGCTAGAGCCATCACCTTCTGGCATGTGCAGTATGGCAGACAGGTTTACATAATTTGTGCTAGCCATGCATTTATGAATAAATCTGGGGACATTGTACATCTCATTCTCATTAATTATAGGAATATCCAACAGACTCAGAAGAGGAAGCAAAGGAAAATGATGTTTTAGTTAAGAATGATACTGTTAAACAAATATCTCATGAAATTCCAAATATTCCTGATCAGCTACAAGAGAAATGTGCTGAGAGAAAAAGTAAGCTTGTTTTGACAGAGCACTTGTCAAATCCATTACTACTGTTCCATAGCATAGAGTCTCCCAGAGTGGCCTAAGGGCTAAGAAGTTCAATGTCTTGCCCATGGTCAAACAACCAAAATATCAGCAATAGAAATTAAACCCAAGACTGTCTAATTCCAAACTGGCCATCTATCTACCATAATGTGGTTCGCCTCAAGTTGTAGAATATTCTTACAAAACTTTTCTTTTGATAAAATGCCATTATAAATTATTAAATGTGGTCTATTTTTGAAAAAAAAAGTTCTATAAAACTATAGCATATGTTCTATAAACGTAAACATAAAATTACCACTTATCTCCTAACTTCTATTTTTGAAAAACCCTACTTTGTCCATAAGCCCTAAATCCAAATGTTGCTCTCTTAATCTAACTGTGTCTCCTGGGATTTTTTGTCTCTTGTCATTTTCATTTAATTTTTCCTGAAGCAATTATGAGTAGAGATATTTAAATAGTTTTAATATGTTCAATAGCATATATTACAATTTTTCTTGTGGTTATTTACATATATTTTATAGCCACAATATCAACATTAAGATTGGAAGAGGAAGAAGAGTCACGTTGGGATTCAGAGGTATTTTCTATTAAGTTATTTTGAACCATCAATATTGATTGTTACTTTTAAAATTACATTTTAGATTTGCTTATTTACTTATCACTGCAATCCTGGGTGGAATTAGAATTGGAATTTTAGAGCTGGAAGTGATTTCAGAGATAATCTAGTAAAACTATTCATTTAAGATGTAGGGAAGGTGCACCTCAGAGAAGTCAACTAACTTGCCTATGGTCTCACAGCTAGTTTAGTGAACAGCCAAGAAGAGAATTTAATGGTCCTAACCTTCAGGACCTCATGCTTTGTACTCTACTCCTCAATAACTAATCAGTGTCAAAGTGCCTCTCAGTTAATCTGTCATTGAGTCAACAAGTATCATAGTACCTCACACTGTTCCAGGTATTCCAGTAAAGTAAGAGACTTTACAGAAATAGAAGCCTCCTTCCCTACTACATGATCAGCTTACCTATAAGTTCGAGGATGTGACCTACATAAGTTGATGTTATGGCCAACTCTTGGCAAATTTCTGTGTAACTTCTATACACAACTGCAGAGTCCAATAGATGGGAAATGGAAGAGTTAGTAGTGTTTAATCAGAAAAGACGTAATGAAAGAGGTAATAATTAGGGTGTAATGATAGGGTCATATTTGAATTGACAGAGAAGAAGCGGGAAAACATTCACAGAGAGAGAGAGAGAGAGAGAGAGAGAGAGAGAGAGAGAGAGAGAGAGAGAGAGGAGGATGGTAATGCAAGCAATGGAAATCTTAAGATTTAGCTGTTTCAGAGGGCCACTAATAAAAGGCACAGATTATTTTCCATAAAAAAGAATGTGAGTAGATTTGATTTGAATCAAGGAGCCAGTCGTTTCTTAGGCAGTAGAATAATATATTGAAACCTATTTTAGGAAAACGTTTTGTGATCATTATCAAAAATTAACTGGAACAGAGGTTTATCCTAGACAAAAAGAGGTTGTTCCAGTAGGGTGTAAGGTGAAAAACTGGAGTAGGTGTGAAAATAGTAAAGATTATTGTTAGGTTCTTACTAAGTGCTAATGAGATAATGAGATATTAGGTTCTTACTAAGGGCTAAGTCGGTACTTAACAATTCTCTAGTTCTGGTCTTTCCTAGGAGTTCAACCCCTTTGAATTTCTGGGGAGGAGCTTGCATGCTTAGAAGGAGCATGTTTATTGGTTGAAGTAATTTTTCCCAGAAGCCCTTGCGTTATCCCACGCCCATTTTCTGGGAGGATAAAAGAGGGTGGCGCTCAAAAGATAGGGAGTCTTGTCTGGGCCAGACTTAAGGCGGCTCTCCAGAGGAAGAAGAAGTCGAGAGACCAGAGGGCGATTGGCAGTTTCTGGAGACAACAGCACATTACAGGTTATTTTGAAGAATGATTTAGCAGTGTGTAGCTATTAATTGGTTGCAAGAGGAAAAGAAATAACTGAGGTTTTTTTTAAAGCTAAGGACCTGGAAAAATGTGCATGCCATGGAGAGAAATGAGGAAGTTGGAAAGGGTTGGAGGGTTCACATGATTACAGAGTAAGGTAACTTTTTAATGTGTTGTCAGGAAACATTTCAATGGAGTTATCTCAGAGATTGCTTGTACTTTAGATACTTGAGAATAAAATCGGATGATTTCCATGTCTTCTGGTAAGGGAGGATCAGAAATCTGGATCACACCACAATCACTTTATAACTGTGATAGGCTAAGTTGAAGGGACTAGCTCTTAGCTTTTTGTTGGAAATAATTAAAGGCAGAGGCAAAAAATGTGAAGACAAGAAAAGGGCATGAGTATGCTTATGCTTACTAGTTTAGGTAAAATGGAGATTAGAGACTTTTCTTACCATATATCATCACCATATAGATAAAAAAAAAAAATTATGATCCAAAAGAGTTTTAGAGGCGATCATTAAAGCTATAAAGCTATAAAGAGGCGATATATTAAAGATATCAAACATGAGTACAAGAAATTAAACAAAGAAAAAAACAATTTACACGTGGGAGACCTCTAGAGAAAGTGAAAATTGTGTTGAATACTGGATTAGCAACAATGAATGTTTTAGTACAATACATATGTGGTTAAGCTAAAATTTAATGTCTATGTGATGAGGAGAAATTCTACTGTCTACTGGGGAGATAAACCCAGTCTCCTCTCTTTTTATACATTTTTTGCTTTTTGACTCTCTTATTTCTGTGTGTATATATATATATATATATATATATATATATATATATATATATATATATATATATATATATATGTGTGTGTGTGTGTGTGTGTGTATGTGTGTGTGTGTGTGTGTATACCTGTGTATATGTGAACATATACAAATTTACAAACATATATAAAGATAGGTTGATAGATTGATAGACAGGATAAATCTAAATCAATCTACACTTTACAAAGCCTCCTTGGTCAGTAGTTTCAGTCATGTCTGAAGACATGAGACCCAATTTGGAGTTTTCTTGCATTTCCTTATTAGTAAGGAAATGAGGCAAAGAGGATTTAATGACTTGGCCAGGTTCATACAGCTAGTGTCTGAGGCAGGATTTAAATTCATGAAGATGAATCTTCTGATTCTAAGCCCAGGGACCTATCAAATATACCCCCTCTTCTAAGGGGATTATGTACTGTGCTTTCAATTGAAATCATATTTTCTTCTCCCATATTGTTAATTGGTGCAAAATAGTATTTTACATGTACTGTATGTACTATATGTATTTATATAACTATCTTATGGCAATATCCAGAGTTAGAATGTTATCATTATTTCCAAAGTAGCCATTTCTATATGAAAAGGTATACTCCTGCATGCAGCACATGTTTGCCAGAGTTATCTCATTTAAAGTAAAAAAGACAGAAGAGTAAACCTGAAAATTATGAGCATGAAGTTGTTCTTTTAAAAAAAATGTTAAAGAAAATGTTTTATTTTCTGTAGAACTCTCATTTCTCTCTGTAAATTCTTCAAAGTTTATCAGCAACAAAGATTCAGAAGTGCTTTCATTAGTGGGCTTATTATTTTATTGACCTTTTCGATCTGATCAGTGTTCCACAGAAAATCTGAAAGGATCTGCAAGACATCTTTCATCCACAAATCAAAGCATAAAAGACAGTATTCCATTGAGACATGAAGGTAAGATTATATTTTATAGATAGGTAGGTTTCTTTTTAAAAAAATAAAAATAGCACTTAGGAGCTGGAGAAATGAGGGCTAGATCATGGGGTCTGGATTAAAATCTACCATCAAAAAGGTAAGAAATTGCATAAAGTCCTAGTCCTACTCACAGAGCCTTATATAAGCAGCATCACTGAAGGCTTGTCTGAGCAGGAAAAAATAAGGAAGAGACGTGGTATTGGAAGGAGAGAGGGAAATTCATTGCACAAAGAGAGAAGAGAAATAGCTATGTATGAAGTGGAGTGACGGATTGGCTCTACGAATCGTCTTTGTTAATATGCATCCAGCCCTTGCATGGTATTTAGTTTGAGCAAATTGAATGAGCTACTTTTCAGTTTAATTAGCTGGTTATACAGATGACTTTTCTATGAAAGTGCCCATGTCACACAATTCTTTTTGCTGATACAGACTAGACCTGTAATTTCATTGAAACAGGGTCACAGAGAATTGTCTAGAGCACCAAAAGTACCTTGTTCATAGTCACACAACCAATCTGGGACTCAGGCTTGCACCTTCATTCTAGGGCTGCCTCTCAAACTTCACTGGTCTCTCTTATCCCCTTATTCTGAACCTTTTGGTTTATTTATTTCAGATAAATCTATCGGACAAAATGAAAAATGAAAAAAATTATTATAAAATTCATTTTTAAAACCTTAAAGATCTGCTTACTAAAGGCATTTTCTTGTTTCTGTTCCTGCCTTTGTACGTTACACTCTATAAGCTAAAGACAGTAAATAGTGACAAAAGTGATTAAAAGAAAAGTTGAAAAATAATAGGCA
Source organism: Sminthopsis crassicaudata (assembly GCF_048593235.1). Classification (NCBI taxonomy): domain Eukaryota; kingdom Metazoa; phylum Chordata; class Mammalia; order Dasyuromorphia; family Dasyuridae; genus Sminthopsis; species Sminthopsis crassicaudata. Next base: position 272,266,980 of record NC_133621.1, on the reverse strand, counting down.
ACAGAAAGTGAGAAACAGAGATGGGAGAAGTTGGTGCTAGAATTTTGGAACTAGGAAGAGAAAGCAACTAAAGACCCCTTTCCTTGCATTAGGGTTTGAGATCCTCAGGATATAATTTGAAATATCTTTGATGGCCACTTTGCTGCATGTTAGAATCCAGTTACATAGATTAAGGATATTAAACTGAGGTGATCATAGGATAAAATACAAACTAAAGAAAATGGTTTTTTCCAATAACTGGAGGTGGTGGATTGAGAGGGAAAGGGTGGGGGTGGCAGAGGCAGGAATCACTTGCATCAAACATTTAACAGATGAAGATATGTTGGCTTCTGAGGTCTTTGACAGTAGGATTCTACTGTACTTATGTCTTAGTTCATACTGCTTATCTTTACTTTCTTTGAAAGCCACATTATTTTGATTGTTTTTTCTAAATTTTGTCCTGCCCTGTTTCCATTCAGGTCATCTGTTAATAAGCTCTCTCTTCTTTTTCTCATTTGTATTTTACTAGTCTTCCGGAAAATTATTTGTTGATTTATTTTAAAGGGGTACTTATAAATATTGTCAACTTTTGTAACAGAGCATCTACTATTATGTTCATGACGCAATCCATCCCAAAACTTATTCAACTTAGACAAAATAGCTATTTTTTTTCCTGAAAAATGGCTTTTTTTCCCCTGAAATTTTCTTAAAGGAAAACAGACCAAATGTAAAATAATAACAAAAATAATTATGTATAAATATTTACTTACCCCCAGGTCCCATGAGTTTTGTCTACATTTGTCTAGATGCTCTAGATACTGATAGATTGAGGGTGATGTTCCCTGCCCACCTTGTCTTGAGTTATGTACAGTATACTTTGCTAATTTCTGAGATGCAAAAAAAAAAAAAAAAAAACAACCCATTACTTTATTGCTAGACATTCAGTAATTTCCCCCACAGAATACACATATTAGGACAAATATTGCTCATATCCAGAATTTCCCCCACAGAATACACATATTAGGACAAATATTGCTCATATCCAGAAGCATAGACTATCTCTCTCTCCTAGAAATTAAACTAGCACATGTATTCCAACTATCTATACCATTGGAGTAATACCAAAGATTGCCAGCATGAATGAAGAAAAAAAGAACTTCAGGTTAGAAAAGTGAAGGGAGAGCATAAAAACGATTGTGAAAGGGAGATTACATAGAAGTGATTGCTCCTGAAATGATACAGTATGCCAGAGAAGGCCAGAAAATGGCCTTAAGAATATTACTTGACAGCTTTGTGTAGAATAGACCAAAGACCCAAGTAGTAATTAATTGCAAAAATCCAAGTAAAATTGGATGAGATCATAAAAGTAGAAAGGTAAATTTGAGAATGAAGAAGAGAAGTGATGATATTTATTGTAGAGTGCACATTTTTTAATGAGGAACAGACCATGCCAGCACTGATAACTAAGAAAAGGGAAGCAGGAAACTAAAAGTTGGTTATTTTCAATTTGAAGGTCCAGAAAGACAAATAGACTGAGAAATACAGAACCTTTTAAAATTCACTTGTTTTCCAATAAAAGCAGAAGTCAACCAGACTCCTTCTGGAAGAAAGTACCTCTCTTCTAATGAAATATCAGGTTGTTCTAGCTTTTTTTGGAAGCTATATAGATACTGAACATACATAATTCAGAAAATAATTCTGAACAAATTCTGAAAAACTTACTCCTAATTTGTGTTTGAGTTTGTGTTCACAAAGATGACATGAAATTTGTCAAGTACTTTGCTGAAATTTAGGTATATAATAATAACAATAATCCCTTGGTCAGTAGGTCTAATAACTCTGTCAAAATGTGAAGATAATATGGTATAATCTATTCTGACCACTTCCCAATGAAATTCTGATAATAGCATGAGATAAGCAACAAAGAAGTAAGAGATTTTTATAATGACCTAGTATCTGAGGCGATAAGGTCAAGAAGATAGACTGACAACAATCTAACCTGATTTAGCAGTTAAGATACCATTAATAACTTTGGAGTAAGAAGTTTTGGTAGAGAGTTAGGCCCAAAGCCGGAAAAAAAAAAGGTTTCTGAAGTAACTATAAATTAAGTTTGTTAATTAGACAAACAAAAAAGAGCAGAGTTATTGGACAATAACATGGAGATGGCATAATTATTTTTATACCTCTTTTATTTATTTTCTTAATTAATTTTTAATAATTATAATATTTTCTTTGACAGTACATATGCATAGGTAATTTTTTTTTTACAAAATTATCCCTTGTACTCCTTTCTGTTCCGAGTTTTTCCCCTCCTTCCCTCCACCCCCTCCCCTAGATGGCAGGCATTCCCATACATATTAAATATCTTATAGTATATCCTAGGTACAATATATGTGTGCAGAACCGAATTTTGTTGTTGGTGTTGCAAAGGAAGGATTGTATTCGCAAGATAAAAATAATCTGGGAAGAGAAACAAAACAAAACAAAAAGCATTGCTCTCAGTTTACACTCATTTCCCAGTGTTCCTTTTCTGGGTGTAGCTGATTCTGTCCATCATGAATCAATTGGAATTGGATTAGCTCTTCTCTATGTTGAAGATATTTACTTCCATCAGAATACATCCTCATACAGTATCATTGTTGAAGTGTATAATGATCCCCTAGTTCTACTCGTTTCACTCAGCATCAGTTGATATAAGTCTCTCCAAGCCTCTCTGTATTCCTCCAGTTGGTCATTTCTTATAGAACAATAATATTCCATAACATTCATATACCATAATTTACTCAACCATTCTCCAATTGATGGACATACATTCATTTTCCAGTTTCTAGCCACTATGAAAAGGGCTGCCACAAACATTTTGGCACATACAGGTCCCTTTCCATTCTTTTGCATTTCCTTGGGATATAAGCCCAATAGTAGCACTGCTCGGTCAAAGGGTATGCACATTTTGATAACTTAATTCTTTTGTATTTTATTCTCTTCTGATTAGTAACAGCCGTAACTCACATTAAAATAGTGTTCTAATGTCTTCAAATTGTTTTCTTCACATTATTTTTGCCCTTATAATTTTTGAAATGTATGCTTTAGGGGAAATGTCTAGAAACTTTATTTTTAAGTAATATTTTCCCTTTTAAAAAAACGATTAGAAGATGGACTTAAAAACTTGGAATTGGACATTAGAGGTAATCTGATGTAACTCCATTTGGGAAAATTCACCATTAATGGTATTTACCTTCTGTCTTGGGAAAGAGATAACATGCTCTGTCAGTGTGAAGCAGTTAATGTAACCAGATCATTGACAGATATCCAATACTTTAAGACCCACCTCGTTCTACTAAAAGATAATAATACTACATTTATCTTATTTGACGCAATTCCATTTAAATCATATTGTTATTGCTCAAAAAGTACACTATACAATGGCTTTAGAATTATGCTTTTCATATTACGCTTTATAGAAGTTTTTTAAAAGTATGCTTTTCATATTCTATTTATGTATCAAATTTTAATTGTATTTTAATTTTTTCTATAATAGCAGAAGATGGTATTGTAGAAGACTCTATAAGCAGGTATGGTTCATAGCAGTTTTACATTTCTTTTAATTAATCCTCTTGAACTAGTCTTCCATGAGCTTTTCAATCAAGAGCAAAGCAGACTCTTATGCCTCCAAAAGCTATATCTTTTATTTCACCAATTTCCACTATCACATTAATCCATGTTTATCTTTCAAAAAATTAGGTTTACTTAACTCTAATTGGTACGAGTGTATATGCATTTATCTATATATGTACATTATTATGTGTATGTATGTATATATGTGTATATACGCATAATATACAAATAATATGCCAATATATAAACACATACATATATGTATTTATGCACACTGTATGTGTAAGCATGTATGCTTATTTATGAGATTGGCAACTGCTCTGTGTTGAGTGTTGCCTGGGAATGCAGAAGGATTAAGTGACTTGTTTGGGCTACAAAATCAGTATGTGACAAAGGAAGAATTTGAATCCACAATATTTTTACCCACTTCTTACTTCTTATCCACAATGCCCTTATATAACTATTAGCAAATAGTTAATAAATGAATGAAAAAATGAACCGCTATGTTCCATATGGCCACACCACATAGTAGCCACCTGGAATGAATTCCTAGCAAGCCTTTTGAGGCACATCTGCAATGCAAAGATGTATCATATTATACTTGTGGAAATTTATCTAAGTGCTCAGTTGAAGGAATTATCAAGATGGAGTGGGAATTAGTCACTGGGACCAGGATCCTAAGTTAAGACAAGAAATGGTATTGGAAAATTCTCAGCAAGGAGAGAAGCAATAGAAAAGAAGAAAGTGTCTGGTGAGTACTTTCTGCTTGAAACTCTTGACTTTAGCAGGAATATTTTTTTCCCAGTTAAGAGACATGTGGGCAAACTGGCATTGTATCATAAGAAGTGGTAAACCTTTTTTAAAAAACAATTTCTCTAGAGATGCTATAAAAGCAAACAGATGTAGCAGAGCATTAACTGTAAAAGCCATTAGCAGTAATGATCAAAGACTAAGTATCTCACTTCTAGTGAGCTTATTTTCCCACTTCACAGAATGTTTATTTTTCAGTGACCTATAGATTCTGCGCTCTTTATTGCTGTCAATGACTTAGTCTTACTACAAAAAGGGATGAAAAGTCTAGGGGAAAAAACCCTTTCCACTTTCTAGATGATCAAGTAGAATCAAGTATTAGTAGAAATGATTTTTTTAAATTAAAAATAAATAGAGAACCTAAAAGAGGGAAAACAGGGAGTGATTGTGTCAGGAGGTTGGTGGGAAGAATCCTGTGATACCAAGAAGCTGAACATTTCGTACCTTTCTAACTATTTTTATCCAAAGAATGAAGAGAAGTACCACATATATAAAGCACCAAGGTACCAGGCTGGGAGAGCAGTTCCTAATGTGACAAATTCATCCGAAATATTTATCACAATCACAAACAATGGCATTTGTTAATGTGAAACAGCGTATGGGCTAAATCATATAAATCATAAAGCAAGATACTTCAAGTAACATGGCTTTTTAAAATCAGAGGGAAGAGCGAGAGGGAAATAAGGACTTGACCTAGGGAGTAAAGACACCATTAGCAAGGAGTTAGGGAGTGGGTAGGAAAGGGGCTGGGTAAGAACAAATTCTCCTGTAAATTGCCTTGATGATTGAGTCAGTCTTAGATATTCTAACAAGACAGTCCCAGGAAACTGATCTCCTTTTGCATGGGATTATGGCTGATGGACATATTGCAAAATTTACATTATTCCTATTAATGGGGACAGAATGACCTCTTTTAGATCTGAATTTAAGGAAAAGCAAATGCGAATATGATTTTTGAAGCCTTAAGAACTTGGAAAATAGAGATTGAAAGTTAATAAAATTCAGGAGTCTTGAATTTCAGGAGAAATTGAAGTGACTTGAAGGAGAAAGATTCCAGCTAAAGGAAAAAAAGGAGCTGAGTCCAAGGAGGATTTGAAAAGATGGAGGACGACATAACAAAGACAAAATGAAGACTATAAGAAAAAAAGAGAAGGAATACAACTGAGAAGAGAAGAAAAAGAAAAAAAACAAGACAAAACAAGAAAAATCTGTGGGCACTTTTAAGGAGAAGGAAAAGGAAATCAGGGATGCTAGCAAGGAAATAGAGCTTTAAAAAAAAAGGGGGGGGAAGATGTCTTGATGCTAATAGATCCTAAAGAGCTGGGAAGAGAACCTTAGGGTCAGTGGACAAGGAGTGGGAATGGGAATAAAGATAGAATGGATTCATCCTTTGTCATTTTCAGCAAGTGTCCCCCAGCAACTCAGACACAACAGTTGTCCATCTACATTATTTCCTGTCTGGAAGTTCCCTGCACCAGTCCATCATAAGTGATATACCCCATCCTCCTTGAATTCTAGACCCAACTACCCTCCCCTTCCACCCCAAGTGAGTTGCAATTCTTTGAAGGCAGATTACCACAGCAGGTGTAAAATTTGTATCTAGCAAGGAAGATAAATGCTTAAAACTTTTCTGAGTCATACATTTTGGAAAGTATGACCTACTCGCATATCTGAAGGGCAGTTAGGAAAAGTAGTGGGTGCTATCCTGGGCTTGGAATCAAGAAGACTCATATTTATGAATTATAATCTGGATCACATACTTATTATCTTGTGACTCCAGGCAAGTCTCACTTAATCCTATTTGCCTCAGTTTCCTCATCTGTGAAATGAACTGGGGAAAGAAATGGCAAGTCATTTTGGTACCTTTGGCAAAAAAAAACAAATGGGATCACAAAGTCAGATGCTGAAACCAGTTGGGGGGGTAAGAAAAAATAAGTCAGTGAAAGTTTCTCAGAACCAAGTAGGGAAGGCTTGGAGAAGTGACATGTTACAATTTCCAGGGTTTTGTTGGTTCTGTGTTTTATAATGTCCCATTGTGTTCATTTGTCAACTTTAGAAGAGTGTAAAAATTAAAAATAATCTTGTTCTGGAGGACAGACTGACTGATAGTTTCTACATTATTTTCTTCTTAGTCAAAATAAATCTTGGAATAGGAATCATTGATAATACCCTGATCAATTAACACGTCCTTTGTAATGTATCATTTGGTGGCAAAGCAACAACTGAACAGCAATTGTTGATGACTGATTTCTGGAAATGTACTAATTTTGGGTTATTTTTTTTTGAAAGATTCTCTGACAATACAGGATCTGATAAGGCTTGGCTAAGCACAGATGATGAACTGGATTTTGATACAAAGGTAAAGTTTCTTTATTAATTTTTTCTGTTTGGAGGATGTTTTGCTTTATTTTAAAAAATTGCAAACAATAGTATACAATTTCTCTAGTATTTAACACTAAAGATCCACATGGAGTTAAATGAACCCAAATGATTCTAAAGCATATAAGCTTTTATTCTGTTTCAAGTTTTCTTTCAAGTTCCCCACTTCTAGCTTATTTTTTTTGTTTGTTGTTTTTTTTTTTTTTCTGAAAAACTAAATGAAATAAACTTTTATAAAATTTACCTTCTGCTAATATTTCTATGTCTCTCCATATTTCCTTGTACCTTTGTGTTTATCAATGCACTGAAAAGAATCTTAGATTTGGAGTAGAGGACTAGGCTTCATATCTTATGACTGCCACTCTAAAATGAATGACATTTTAAAAATCTTTGTTTCCTAGATGATATTCAAGGTGCTTTCTAGATCCAAATCTGTGATTTGTTCCATAATGTTCCCTTAATGTTGATTACACAGGTGACTTCCATATTTTTGTCAATATAGATCCTATTTTCCTTCTTTTGCTCTTTTGAGGATGAATTCTCAGTAATGCAATCAGATTTATGAGTGTTGTATGTGGTTTTCTAAAACACCTGGATCAATGTGCAGTCCGCTTAGTGGTATACAGGATTTCCCATTATTTGAAGTTATTTTTGTTTGTTTGTTTGTTTTTCTATGGCATTTTATTTTTTAAATTTTATTTAATTTTAAAATTTAAATCGTAAAAAATGGAGTAAGAAAAAACAAAAGGAATACAAAACAAAATAAAGCAAAACAAAAGAGAACATTGTCATGGACCTTGAAAAACCTCCGAGGATTCAAAATATGTAACAACGAATTAATAGATCAAGAAAGTATAGATAGATAGATAGATATAGATAGATAGTTATAGATATAGATATTTGTATATATATATACACATATATCTATATACATAGATATATGTATATATATATCGTTATTAGTAGAAGAAATTATATTTCATGAATTTCCATTATTTTTACTTCTTTGTATTTTGTTCTTTGGTTGTCTGCTGTATAACTTATTTACTTTCCGTATTTTTTCCCCTTGAATCCCCTCCCCTACCCTAAAGCAAACTACAGTTAAAAAAAGATATATTTATGTAGATACACCACACATACACACACACCACATACATACAACTATTCCTGTTGACTCTTTAATATTCTACTCTATAACTTGCCTTGCTAATACTTAACCTCCCCCTCCCCATTCAAGGATTCCTCCTTTGTCTTATTCCTTACCCTTTGTTTCTTCATTTGCTCATCCTTCTGCCCTTATTTCTTTATAGATTTTGGAAGGTGCTATACTCTTCATAGTGTATATGTAGTGTTTGCCTATTGAACCCATTCCCAATGTGAGTAGGTTTTCAGAACTATGAGCCCTCTTCCCTTTGGTCTAATGCCTGTTCCTATTTTTATTCTACACCTCATTTGTATAACATGATTTACCTTGTCCTTCACTTTAACTCTGCCTATCTTTCTTTTGAGCTACCCTAGTGTTGATGTGAATCTTAGACGTATAGTTTATGTTTCCCATGTAAAAAAATAATTTTTTGATGATTCAACAGTTTGTCTATGTTGAGTTTCTTAAAAGTGATCTTTGATATTGGCTCTTATATATTAAATTTTCTGTTAAATTCAGGTTTGGCTGATAGAAAGTCCTGAAAATTTGCAAGTTCATTTAATATCCATATTTCTCATTCAAAATTATAGGTAATTTGTCTGGATATGATATTTTTCACCCCAGGCCTAGGTTTTTGTTTTTTTTTTTTTTTTTTTTTGGTGAATAGATTGATTCCAGAATGTACAATCCTTTATTTTACCTGTTACTAAGTCTTATACAATTCTAATTATAACTCCAGCATATTTGAATCATTTGTTCTTCCTTCTTGAAACATTTTCATTTTAATTTGGAGATTACAAAATTTGGTAGAAATATTTCCATGTGTTTTCTATAAATGATCTCTTTGAGGTGGTGTTCAGTGGATTTTTCCTATTTTTCCTTTCCCCTCATGTTCTATCACCCCAGGATAATATTCTTGGATTATTTCCTACATTATTTTGTCAAGTCCTTTTTTTGGTCACAGCTTTCTGCAGTCCAATTACTCCCATATTTTCTTTTTCATATATGATGTTTCACATTCTGTTCCATTATTTTCTCATTCTTTACAATCTGTTTTGTTGTTTCTTGGTTTCTCATAGCTTCACTGGCTTCCTTTTGCCCAATTCTAATTTTCAATTAATTTCATCTTTGAGACTCTGTACCTCCTGTTCTAGTTGGTTTACTTTTTCCCATCTCCTTATTTTTCTTGGATGGATTTTATTTTTAGTTTTTTCCCAATGTCTCTCACCCAGGGCCTTGTTTCAGCAGCACAATAGAGCCTGGCATTCCCAATCAGGTGATTTTCATTGTCTTCTGGATTAAAACTTCAATTTGACAAAAAGTCTCTATGGTTCCAGCTATACCCAGCTAGCCGATGGGTCCCCACTTGATGTTTCTGTGGGACTACCCTGGAGGTCTTTGCAGTTCAAACAGATTACTCTTCAGGCTTGGATCTTTCTAGATCATCTTGAGTTATATCAGAACCCCTTTTCTTTTCCAAGTCATCTTGATCTTTCACCAATCTGTTCGATCTGAGGCAAAAAGTTGTTCTATTTGTGGGGAAAATCTGGAGAGCTTGAAATTTACCAACTGACTCCTCCATATTCCCAGAATTCTTCCCTCTTTGCAATTTTTGACCTTCTAGCTGATATAATAAACGTGTTAATTTTTAAATTTCTCTGAGTCTTGGACAATTTGGAACATTTTTCATGAAGTTAATTCGTTCATTTCTTCATTTTGAGGTATTTTGCTAGATTTAGAGATATGTATCAGATACAGTCTAGATTCACTTGTCATGGAAGTAACATTGTTAGAAAATGACTTGAGAGTCAACTATACATTGAACATATGGAAAAGAGTTCATAATCTTTAACTAGAGATGAGTCATCATACTATTTCAAACCGAACAGCCTCCTACTATCTGAAGTAATTTTCTGACATGCCCCCTGGTGAACCACTTATCTTTGACTCTTTCCTTTTGCTTGTATTGGTATTCCTGACACTGTGAATTACATATATTTTATACTACATATATTTATATGTGTGTGTATGTGTATACATATATATAATAAAACTGTTTAATATGTATTTTTTCTAAGCTATATAATCTTATTATCCTAGAACTGATTATACTTTGATTGTTGTGTGATTTGTAAGGTTTATGTTTAAAATTTGTCTTTAAAAGAAAAAAAAATCTCATTTCAGTGTGTCCTAATCTATGTTATTAAATATTCTTTTTATAATGGGATATATTTAAGTAATGTTCTTATTCAAAGGATTTACACTAGGTTTTGGGAACATAATAACAATAGGAACCTTGACTTTTAAGTGCCGACAAATAAATTTGCATAGGCAATGTAATGTGTAGAGTTCATTGAAGGGCATAGTAGGTATCAGCTATTCCACAAATTTGCAGCATTGTAGCTTTCATTTTTTTCTCTACTGTGCATCCAAGTTGTTATTATGAAAGTGAACATGTGGTTATAAACTACATCACATAAATGCTTGAAGTTGTAAAAGTTAAAGCACATAAATATTGAGGGATGAATGTATGTATTGCATATTGAATATACAGATCTCTGTATAGTCAAACCTATTGATTTTGTCTCCAGTACTCCAGTTTGATGAAGTGTATCTTGCATAGGGGATCAAAAATCTTATTCTATTTATTACAGGTTTTAATTTTAAATATTTAAATTAATACAGACAGTTATATGGATGAGTGGTTAGAGGAGTGGCCCTGGAATAAGGAAGACCTGAGTTCCCAGACTCTTAACATATAATAGCTGTGTGAACTTGGGCAATTCACTTAAACCCAATTGCATTTGCCTCATCAAAAATAATTAATTAATTACTATTAGTAGAGTTTATTATACTGTAGAGTATGAGGTATAAATCTTACTTACAGATCTTACCTTTCACTGTTTGCCTAAAGAAATCCTAAGCACCATAGAAATTTTATTGTCTGAATATGCTTTATATTTTTGAACCTCCAAGAGTTTCTTCTTTCTAAAATGTCTTTCTGTATCATTTACCTGTTGACCCTGTAAATTATAGACTAATCTTCCTTTATCCCATGTCTTTCTCCCTTCTTCTATGGAAGTAAGCTCTCTATCTTTTGATGACTATTAATAACATATTTTCCACACTGTTTTATGTTTAGTTATTGGTGTAAATATTTTATAACTCCTTGGGAAAAGAGCATCTTTTTTTTGTCTCCTAATAGAGTAACTTACACACAAAAATATGAGTTGATAATCATTTTTCTTCATGGTGAATCTGTTGGATTATTAATGGTCTATATAAAATTAATAAATAATAGATGTTTATTTAGCACTTACCCCATGCTAGACACTATACTAAGCACATTACATTTGATTCACACAACAGACCTCAGAGGTAAGTACTGTTACCTCTGTTTTACCATTCTACAGATGAGGAAACTGAAGCAAACATCTGTTAATTGGGATGGGTGCAGGGTCACATAGTTAATAAGTCTCTGAAACAGAAATTGAACTCAGATCTTTGTGACTACAGCCTTAGTGCTCTAACCATTATTTTTGTCCAAATATCCATTTCCTTCCTTTTATTTCTGGTATATATTTTGGAGTTTGTGACACAATTTTTTTCTTTTGTAAATAATGGGTTCTAATCTCATAGTCCCTTTTCTTTAGACATTCTTGAAAAGTCTATTTTGATAATGTTTACTAGGTTACACTTCTGGCTGCTTGCAGTAAAAAGGTGATATATTGTGGTGGCAGTGACTTAGAGTATTACAAAGAACAGAGGGGATTGAAGCAAGGATTGAAGAATCTAGGGAAGATTTTCAGCACATGGTCAATATGGACATTTTTTGTAAGAGAGATAGAATGATCTAGTAGATTGCAGAAATTTAAAATAAATGAGTTGGTATGAGAGAGGAGGCAAATCTATTGGAGGAGATGGGATGGCACAGGAGCACCTGAACAAGTAGAAAGCTCAACCTTGGTAAGGAGTAAAGCTACTTCATCATGGAAGGTAGGGATCAAGGAAATATTGGCAGAAGGCATCGGAATGATAGGAGATGTGGAAGAGGAGAGATGAAGGAGCTCATGCCAGATGTCTCAAATTTTTTTAGTAAAATATGAAGCAAATTAATCAATAGAAAGTATGGGGGAGAAGGAAAACATGGAAGGTTTGAGAGACAATGAAAAAGTATGGAAGAGCTGCCGTGGAAAGTAGGATAGTCAATTGATAAAGGAGGCATGGTAGGCCTGGAAGTAGTGAGGATTTGGTTGAGGTTATATATCATAAATTTGTAGTGACCTCATTAACAATAGGTGATTTTCTGATTTTTAATTCATTTCCTATTTAAACTTACATTTTTATTTTATGCACTTAAAATATTTTTGAATAATCTTCCATAAGTTTTACAAAACTGCCAGAGATCTATAACATACCCACACATACACACATACACACACACACACACACACACACACACACACACACACACACAGACACACAAGACTTCTGTTTTAAATGTATCTGTTTTAAATGTATTTTTTCATCAGATGTACATCATGCTTGTAAAGAATATAATATCCATCATTAGACTGCAACAGCTTTTCCTAGATCCTGATAATTTTTACAGAATAAAGTCCACTCCTTCAAAGTACATATATAAAACACAAAAAAGTTCAAGCAATATAACACAGTTAGAAGTTTATATAATGAAGGCATTAAGGATCTTATGTGACTAAAGTTCTTATGCCCTTTCTTTTCAATATAGTAGCCTCTTGCAAGCAGGAGGTTTTGATTTTTTCTTGGTGAAGGAATAGAATGAATGAACCCAACAACCAGACCTAGAAAAAGGAACTCTGACATCAACATTTCCCTAGTTTCCTCAGTTTTGAGACTTTTACGCAGATGTGTCTCTCCCTTTTTTAAAAAAAAGTAACATACTATCTTTTTTTTTTACTATTCCAAAACATCTAAAGAATCTAAAATGAAAGACTTAAGATAAAATTCTTTGTTATCAGTAATGATTTACATTAAATATTAAATTTCTAAAATTTCAACTGTCATAAACAAAATGTTAATGTATAAGTTTTGGTGAACTAAATAGTCCAGAAGAGTTTTATTTTCTATATCATGATCAGATTAAATACATCACAATAGCAAATGTGAACTTTTAAATTAAAATTAAATTACATTAAATTAAGTTAGTATTGATACTCATTATTCTTACCACTTTTTTGGCAGAAACTCCCAAAATTGAACTTAGCCAAAGTTTTAAATGCTGCTCATCAAATTACAAAAATCAGTAAGTTATTTGAAGAATTTCTACTCTTATATTATTATTGCTTACCTTAAAATGATAGATTTGTTCATGTATTTTTTATTCATTTTTAATATAGGAGGAGAAGGGAGTCGCACTGTCAATACAGAAGATACAGCTTTTCTTAGAGACAATCAGCCAGACAATGAAAAAGATTTAACAGATTCTTTCTCTAAGTCTTCATCCCAAGCCCATTGCTCTCATGCTGTCCATCCCTCACCTGCTTGCTTTTCACAGTCTTCCCTGATGAAGTCTACTCTTCTGGACATAAAGGTAATTATATTTGGTGGTGTTCTTATATTTTTCCCCTATGTGTTCATCCTCTGTCCTTTTCTCTTATGCTCATAACCTCTTCATGGAAATGAGAAGGATTCTAGAAATGGAAGTCACATCACAAGAAAATTCAGGGAAATTTACACAAAGTTAAAACATTGATGGATCCAAACAATTTATGTGTGAGCTCTCAGAAAGAAGAAGAATTATAAAGCAGGCAAAATGAAGGACAAATCAAAAATTATGAAGATAAAGTGACAGAAGAGGAAAGAGAAAGGGGGGGGGAGAATTCAGTCAACATGGTCAAGATGTTATGTCTCTTCCCTCCAGTCATATGGTATCTTATCTTCCCTTTTAGATTAATATAACTTGAAAACAAGAGCTATGTATCCTATTATTTTTATCCATTATTACTATTTGAATTTGTTGAAGTAATAATCAAAACATTCATCAGTATATGTGCTGTGCTAAACTCATACTTATAGAAAAGAGTTTCTGTAAACTAAATGTCTAAAATAAGCGATTGAACACATTGAATTCTTTGCATGATTTCATTGCTAGAGCCATCACCTTCTGGCATGTGCAGTATGGCAGACAGGTTTACATAATTTGTGCTAGCCATGCATTTATGAATAAATCTGGGGACATTGTACATCTCATTCTCATTAATTATAGGAATATCCAACAGACTCAGAAGAGGAAGCAAAGGAAAATGATGTTTTAGTTAAGAATGATACTGTTAAACAAATATCTCATGAAATTCCAAATATTCCTGATCAGCTACAAGAGAAATGTGCTGAGAGAAAAAGTAAGCTTGTTTTGACAGAGCACTTGTCAAATCCATTACTACTGTTCCATAGCATAGAGTCTCCCAGAGTGGCCTAAGGGCTAAGAAGTTCAATGTCTTGCCCATGGTCAAACAACCAAAATATCAGCAATAGAAATTAAACCCAAGACTGTCTAATTCCAAACTGGCCATCTATCTACCATAATGTGGTTCGCCTCAAGTTGTAGAATATTCTTACAAAACTTTTCTTTTGATAAAATGCCATTATAAATTATTAAATGTGGTCTATTTTTGAAAAAAAAAGTTCTATAAACTATAGCATATGTTCTATAAACGTAAACATAAAATTACCACTTATCTCCTAACTTCTATTTTTGAAAAACCCTACTTTGTCCATAAGCCCTAAATCCAAATGTTGCTCTCTTAATCTAACTGTGTCTCCTGGGATTTTTTGTCTCTTGTCATTTTCATTTAATTTTTCCTGAAGCAATTATGAGTAGAGATATTTAAATAGTTTTAATATGTTCAATAGCATATATTACAATTTTTCTTGTGGTTATTTACATATATTTTATAGCCACAATATCAACATTAAGATTGGAAGAGGAAGAAGAGTCACGTTGGGATTCAGAGGTATTTTCTATTAAGTTATTTTGAACCATCAATATTGATTGTTACTTTTAAAATTACATTTTAGATTTGCTTATTTACTTATCACTGCAATCCTGGGTGGAATTAGAATTGGAATTTTAGAGCTGGAAGTGATTTCAGAGATAATCTAGTAAAACTATTCATTTAAGATGTAGGGAAGGTGCACCTCAGAGAAGTCAACTAACTTGCCTATGGTCTCACAGCTAGTTTAGTGAACAGCCAAGAAGAGAATTTAATGGTCCTAACCTTCAGGACCTCATGCTTTGTACTCTACTCCTCAATAACTAATCAGTGTCAAAGTGCCTCTCAGTTAATCTGTCATTGAGTCAACAAGTATCATAGTACCTCACACTGTTCCAGGTATTCCAGTAAAGTAAGAGACTTTACAGAAATAGAAGCCTCCTTCCCTACTACATGATCAGCTTACCTATAAGTTCGAGGATGTGACCTACATAAGTTGATGTTATGGCCAACTCTTGGCAAATTTCTGTGTAACTTCTATACACAACTGCAGAGTCCAATAGATGGGAAATGGAAGAGTTAGTAGTGTTTAATCAGAAAAGACGTAATGAAAGAGGTAATAATTAGGGTGTAATGATAGGGTCATATTTGAATTGACAGAGAAGAAGCGGGAAAACATTCACAGAGAGAGAGAGAGAGAGAGAGAGAGAGAGAGAGAGAGAGAGAGAGAGAGAGAGGAAGGATGGTAATGCAAGCAATGGAAATCTTAAGATTTAGCTGTTTCAGAGGGCCACTAATAAAAGGCACAGATTATTTTCCATAAAAAAGAATGTGAGTAGATTTGATTTGAATCAAGGAGCCAGTCGTTTCTTAGGCAGTAGAATAATATATTGAAACCTATTTTAGGAAAACGTTTTGTGATCATTATCAAAAATTAACTGGAACAGAGGTTTATCCTAGACAAAAAGAGGTTGTTCCAGTAGGGTGTAAGGTGAAAAACTGGAGTAGGTGTGAAAATAGTAAAGATTATTGTTAGGTTCTTACTAAGTGCTAATGAGATAATGAGATATTAGGTTCTTACTAAGGGCTAAGTCGGTACTTAACAATTCTCTAGTTCTGGTCTTTCCTAGGAGTTCAACCCCTTTGAATTTCTGGGGAGGAGCTTGCATGCTTAGAAGGAGCATGTTTATTGGTTGAAGTAATTTTTCCCAGAAGCCCTTGCGTTATCCCACGCCCATTTTCTGGGAGGATAAAAGAGGGTGGCGCTCAAAAGATAGGGAGTCTTGTCTGGGCCAGACTTAAGGCGGCTCTCCAGAGGAAGAAGAAGTCGAGAGACCAGAGGGCGATTGGCAGTTTCTGGAGACAACAGCACATTACAGGTTATTTTGAAGAATGATTTAGCAGTGTGTAGCTATTAATTGGTTGCAAGAGGAAAAGAAATAACTGAGGTTTTTTTTAAAGCTAAGGACCTGGAAAAATGTGCATGCCATGGAGAGAAATGAGGAAGTTGGAAAGGGTTGGAGGGTTCACATGATTACAGAGTAAGGTAACTTTTTAATGTGTTGTCAGGAAACATTTCAATGGAGTTATCTCAGAGATTGCTTGTACTTTAGATACTTGAGAATAAAATCGGATGATTTCCATGTCTTCTGGTAAGGGAGGATCAGAAATCTGGATCACACCACAATCACTTTATAACTGTGATAGGCTAAGTTGAAGGGACTAGCTCTTAGCTTTTTGTTGGAAATAATTAAAGGCAGAGGCAAAAAATGTGAAGACAAGAAAAGGGCATGAGTATGCTTATGCTTACTAGTTTAGGTAAAATGGAGATTAGAGACTTTTCTTACCATATATCATCACCATATAGATAAAAAAAAAAATTATGATCCAAAAGAGTTTTAGAGGCGATCATTAAAGCTATAAAGCTATAAAGAGGCGATATATTAAAGATATCAAACATGAGTACAAGAAATTAAACAAAGAAAAAAACAATTTACACGTGGGAGACCTCTAGAGAAAGTGAAAATTGTGTTGAATACTGGATTAGCAACAATGAATGTTTTAGTACAATACATATGTGGTTAAGCTAAAATTTAATGTCTATGTGATGAGGAGAAATTCTACTGTCTACTGGGGAGATAAACCCAGTCTCCTCTCTTTTTATACATTTTTTGCTTTTTGACTCTCTTATTTCTGTGTGTTTATATATATATATATATGTGTGTGTGTGTGTGTGTGTGTGTGTGTATGTGTGTGTGTGTGTATACCTGTGTATATGTGAACATATACAAATTTACAAACATATATAAAGATAGGTTGATAGATTGATAGACAGGATAAATCTAAATCAATCTACACTTTACAAAGCCTCCTTGGTCAGTAGTTTCAGTCATGTCTGAAGACATGAGACCCAATTTGGAGTTTTCTTGCATTTCCTTATTAGTAAGGAAATGAGGCAAAGAGGATTTAATGACTTGGCCAGGTTCATACAGCTAGTGTCTGAGGCAGGATTTAAATTCATGAAGATGAATCTTCTGATTCTAAGCCCAGGGACCTATCAAATATACCCCCTCTTCTAAGGGGATTATGTACTGTGCTTTCAATTGAAATCATATTTTCTTCTCCCATATTGTTAATTTGTGCAAAATAGTATTTTACATGTACTGTATGTACTATATGTATTTATATAACTATCTTATGGCAATATCCAGAGTTAGAATGTTATCATTATTTCCAAAGTAGCCATTTCTATATGAAAAGGTATACTCCTGCATGCAGCACATGTTTGCCAGAGTTATCTCATTTAAAGTAAAAAAGACAGAAGAGTAAACCTGAAAATTATGAGCATGAAGTTGTTCTTTTAAAAAAAATGTTAAAGAAAATGTTTTATTTTCTGTAGAACTCTCATTTCTCTCTGTAAATTCTTCAAAGTTTATCAGCAACAAAGATTCAGAAGTGCTTTCATTAGTGGGCTTATTATTTTATTGACCTTTTCGATCTGATCAGTGTTCCACAGAAAATCTGAAAGGATCTGCAAGACATCTTTCATCCACAAATCAAAGCATAAAAGACAGTATTCCATTGAGACATGAAGGTAAGATTATATTTTATAGATAGGTAGGTTTCTTTTTAAAAAAATAAAAATAGCACTTAGGAGCTGGAGAAATGAGGGCTAGATCATGGGGTCTGGATTAAAATCTACCATCAAAAAGGTAAGAAATTGCATAAAGTCCTAGTCCTACTCACAGAGCCTTATATAAGCAGCATCACTGAAGGCTTGTCTGAGCAGGAAAAAATAAGGAAGAGACGTGGTATTGGAAGGAGAGAGGGAAATTCATTGCACAAAGAGAGAAGAGAAATAGCTATGTATGAAGTGGAGTGACGGATTGGCTCTACGAATCGTCTTTGTTAATATGCATCCAGCCCTTGCATGGTATTTAGTTTGAGCAAATTGAATGAGCTACTTTTCAGTTTAATTAGCTGGTTATACAGATGACTTTTCTATAAAAGTGCCCATGTCACACAATTCTTTTTGCTGATACAGACTAGACCTGTAATTTCATTGAAACAGGGTCACAGAGAATTGTCTAGAGCACCAAGAGTACCTTGTTCATAGTCACACAACCAATCTGGGACTCAGGCTTGCACCTTCATTCTAGGGCTGCCTCTCAAACTTCACTGGTCTCTCTTATCCCCTTATTCTGAACCTTTTGGTTTATTTATTTCAGATAAATCTATCGGACAAAATGAAAAATGAAAAAAATTATTATAAAATTCATTTTTAAAACCTTAAAGATCTGCTTACTAAAGGCATTTTCTTGTTTCTGTTCCTGCCTTTGTACGTTATACTCTATAAGCTAAAGACAGTAAATAGTGACAAAAGTGATTAAAAAAAAAGTTGAAAAATAATAGGCAACAGAAAGTGAGAAACAGAGATGGGAGAAGTTGGTGCTAGAATTTTGGAACTAGGAAGAGAAAGCAACTAAAGACCCCTTTCCTTGCATTAGGGTTTGAGATCCTCAGGATATACTTTGAAATATCTTTGATGGCCACTTTGCTGCATGTTAGAATCCAGTTACATAGATTAAGGATATTAAACTGAGGTGATCATAGGATAAAATACAAACTAAAGAAAATGGTTTTTTCCAATAACTGGAGGTGGTGGATTGAGAGGGAAAGGGTGGGGGTGGCAGAGGCAGGAATCACTTGCATCAAACATTTAACAGATGAAGATATGTTGGCTTCTGAGGTCTTTGACAGTAGGATTCTACTGTACTTATGTCTTAGTTCATACTGCTTATCTTTACTTTCTTTGAAAGCCACATTATTTTGATTGTTTTTTCTAAATTTTGTCCTGCCCTGTTTCCATTCAGGTCATCTGTTAATAAGCTCTCTCTTCTTTTTCTCATTTGTATTTTACTAGTCTTCCGGAAAATTATTTGTTGATTTATTTTAAAGGGGTACTTATAAATATTGTCAACTTTTGTAACAGAGCATCTACTATTATGTTCATGACGCAATCCATCCCAAAACTTATTCAACTTAGACAAAATAGCTATTTTTTTTCCTGAAAAATGGCTTTTTTTCCCCTGAAATTTTCTTAAAGGAAAACAGACCAAATGTAAAATAATAACAAAAATAATTATGTATAAATATTTACTTACCCCCAGGTCCCATGAGTTTTGTCTACATTTGTCTAGATGCTCTAGATACTGATAGATTGAGGGTGATGTTCCCTGCCCACCTTGTCTTGAGTTATGTACAGTCTACTTTGCTAATTTCTGAGATGCAAAAAAAAAAAAAAAACAACCCATTACTTTATTGCTAGACATTCAGTAATTTCCCCCACAGAATACACATATTAGGACAAATATTGCTCATATCCAGAAGCATAGACTATCTCTCTCTCCTAGAAATTAAACTAGCACATGTATTCCAACTATCTATACCATTGGAGTAATACCAAAGATTGCCAGCATGAATGAAGAAAAAAAGAACTTCAGGTTAGAAAAGTGAAGGGAGAGCATAAAAACGATTGTGAAAGGGAGATTACATAGAAGTGATTGCTCCTGAAATGATACAGTATGCCACAGAAGGCCAGAAAATGGCCTTAAGAATATTACTTGACAGCTTTGTGTAGAATAGACCAAAGACCCAAGTAGTAATTAATTGCAAAAATCCAAGTAAAATTGGATGAGATCATAAAAGTAGAAAGGTAAATTTGAGAATGAAGAAGAGAAGTGATGATATTTATTGTAGAGTGCACATTTTTTAATGAGGAACAGACCATGCCAGCACTGATAACTAAGAAAAGGGAAGCAGGAAACTAAAAGTTGGTTATTTTCAATTTGAAGGTCCAGAAAGACAAATAGACTGAGAAATACAGAACCTTTTAAAATTCACTTGTTTTCCAATAAAAGCAGAAGTCAACCAGACTCCTTCTGGAAGAAAGTACCTCTCTTCTAATGAAATATCAGGTTGTTCTAGCTTTTTTTGGAAGCTATATAGATACTGAACATACATAATTCAGAAAATAATTCTGAACAAATTCTGAAAAACTTACTCCTAATTTGTGTTTGAGTTTGTGTTCACAAAGATGACATGAAATTTGTCAAGTACTTTGCTGAAATTTAGGTATATAATAATAACAATAATCCCTTGGTCAGTAGGTCTAATAACTCTGTCAAAATGTGAAGATAATATGGTATAATCTATTCTGACCACTTCCCAATGAAATTCTGATAATAGCATGAGATAAGCAACAAAGAAGTAAGAGATTTTTATAATGACCTAGTATCTGAGGCGATAAGGTCAAGAAGATAGACTGACAACAATCTAACCTGATTTAGCAGTTAAGATACCATTAATAACTTTGGAGTAAGAAGTTTTGGTAGAGAGTTAGGCCCAAAGCCGGAAAAAAAAAAGGTTTCTGAAGTAACTATAAATTAAGTTTGTTAATTAGACAAACAAAAAAGAGCAGAGTTATTGGACAATAACATGGAGATGGCATAATTATTTTTATACCTCTTTTATTTATTTTCTTAATTAATTTTTAATAATTATAATATTTTCTTTGACAGTACATATGCATAGGTAATTTTTTTTTTACAAAATTATCCCTTGTACTCCTTTCTGTTCCGAGTTTTTCCCCTCCTTCCCTCCACCCCCTCCCCTAGATGGCAGGCATTCCCATACATATTAAATATCTTATAGTATATCCTAGGTACAATATATGTGTGCAGAACCGAATTTTGTTGTTGGTGTTGCAAAGGAAGGATTGTATTCGCAAGATAAAAATAATCTGGGAAGAGAAACAAAACAAAACAAAAAGCATTGCTCTCAGTTTACACTCATTTCCCAGTGTTCCTTTTCTGGGTGTAGCTGATTCTGTCCATCATGAATCAATTGGAATTGGATTAGCTCTTCTCTATGTTGAAGATATTCACTTCCATCAGAATACATCCTCATACAGTATCATTGTTGAAGTGTATAATGATCCCCTAGTTCTACTCGTTTCACTCAGCATCAGTTGATATAAGTCTCTCCAAGCCTCTCTGTATTCCTCCAGTTGGTCATTTCTTATAGAACAATAATATTCCATAACATTCATATACCATAATTTACTCAACCATTCTCCAATTGATGGACATACATTCATTTTCCAGTTTCTAGCCACTATGAAAAGGGCTGCCACAAACATTTTGGCACATACAGGTCCCTTTCCATTCTTTTGCATTTCCTTGGGATATAAGCCCAATAGTAGCACTGCTCGGTCAAAGGGTATGCACATTTTGATAACTTTTGGGGCATAATTCCAGATTGCTCTCCAGAATGGTTGGATTCTTTCACAACTCCACCAACAATGCATCAGTGTCCCAGTTTTCCCACAGCCCCTCCAACATTCATTGTTATTAGTTCCTGTCATCTTAGCCAATCAGACAGATGTGTAATGATATTTCAGAGTTGTCTTAATTTGCATTTTTCTGATCAATAGTGACTTGGAACATACTTTCATATGAGTGGAAATAGTTTTAATTTCATCATCTGAAAATTGTCTGTTCATATCCTTTGACCATTTATCAATTGGAGTAATGGCTTGATTTCTTATAAATTAAAGTCAATTCTCTGTATATTTTGGAGATGAGGCTTTTATCAGAACCTTTAACTGTAAAAATGTTTTCCCAATTTGTTACTTCCCTTCTAATCTTGTTTGCATTAGTTTTGTTTGTGCAGAAACTTTTTAATTTGGCGTAATCAAAATTTTCTATTTTGTGATCTATAAAGATCTCTAGTTCTCCCTTGGACACAAATTCCTTCCTCCTCCACAAGTCTGAGAGGTAAACCATCCCATGTTCCTCCCATTTATTTATGATTTCGTTCTTTAGGCCTAAATCTTGGGCCCATTTTGATTTTATCTTAGTATGTGGTGTTAAATGTGGGTCCATGCCTAGTTTCTGGAGATGGCATAATTAAATAAAAGATAAAGAAACTTTAGAGACCCCAAAATTAACTGTTTATTAGATATTCTGGCATGATTAAGCCCTTTCATCCATAATTATTTACTATTTATACTTTTTTGCATAAATGTAATTTTGTCACATTTTAAAGGGAATATTAAACTCATAAAGGTTGGAATTCAAGTAGGACAATCAGGCCCCCAAATGTTTAAATTGTTGAGGTTTTTTGTTTTTTTTTACTAAATTATGAATATATATTCCAAGTTAAGGACTAATCTTCAAGAAGTAAGATTATTCTGAGAAAAAAATAACTTAGATGAAAGTAGTTCATGTTAGAAAAAAATGATACAATCATACATAGAAGAAAGGCTACTTCATTTTTAAAAATATATATTCACTGAAAGAATGTAAATTGTAAGCATTTTCTGTGGGAAAATATTTCAAAATAATGGGTAAAAAGCTAGACTAAAAGCTTAGACTAAAACACATGGTTTTTAGTTTTATCTATGATTCATATTACTTATGTGATGCTGGGCAAGTGACTTAACCTCAAAGTATCCTATCTTGGTAACTCTTTAAGTCTGTAAGTTGCAATGAAGGGACTAGCATCTATTTTCTTAACTAAGAGTTTTCTCTAAATAAATCAGAGGTTTAAAAAAATCAGTTTCAGACTATTTTATAATCCTAAGAAATTTGAAAACTCAAATATGAATACATGTTTGAAATATGCATGTTAAATTTAAAAGGTCTTTGCAAGGATCTTATTAATGTACTCCTTGTGGCAACACACACGTAGAGAGAGGCTTTGATAATCCAAGATAGCTGATAATCCAAGTAAAAGAGAATAGGCTCAGTATTGAAGGAAAACAGTTGTTGGTGATTTTTTGTCATGTTACCTGAAAGACAAAATATCACAAATAAAAACAAACAACAACAAAAAAAAAAAAAAAAAAAAAAACATAGTTGGAAATTTTGAGTGACATTCTATGAAAAAATGTGTCAGTTAGATAAAACTAAAATATTATTTTAAAATATTATATTAAAGTATTTACTTTTGAGATGCTTTAAACTTGGATTCTACAAGTACTTCTGAGATAAATCACAGAAGTTCCAAGAATTTAAACTTGCAAAAGAATCATCCTTGCAAATCCTTGCCAGTGACTAAAAATAACTAGGTTCCACAGAGCTTAGAAATATTCAATTAA
Organism: Sminthopsis crassicaudata; assembly: GCF_048593235.1. NCBI lineage: Eukaryota > Metazoa > Chordata > Mammalia > Dasyuromorphia > Dasyuridae > Sminthopsis > Sminthopsis crassicaudata. Next base: position 272,243,420 of record NC_133621.1, on the reverse strand, counting down.
AAGAAGATGAAGGAGCTGCAGCTGGAAGTGGGCCCTATAAGGTTGGAGTTCAAGTAGAAAAACCAGGCCCCCAGAAGCATTGTGAACCACCTCTAGAAAAAGAAGCCCCAAAACATAAGATATAGGCGTTAATATTCTGAATTTATTTGCTCAATTTGTAACATTACAAACTTTATTCTTAGTAGAAGTAAGTTAAATAAATGGTAAAGTCATGTCATAATGAAATTCACTGCCCTGTGGTTAATCTTCTCAACAGACTAGAATCTAGGAGGTATCTTTCTAACAAGTGTTCTGATTTTCTCCTCTAATCCCCTGTAACATCTTCGACAAATACTGAAAAGGGGCTAGGTTAAACTTGTGTCCTAATTGTGCTCTAATTGTCTTCTGTGTACTTAATTGTAAATTCCTACTTTTTTTTAAAAATCCAAAAATCTTTAGGTTTGAATATCCCCAAATAAAATCCATATATGAATGTTTTTTTTTTCTTTTTTTCTGTCATTTTGGATTATTTAGAGCTAACTTTGTTGATAGGTACAATTCTCTAAAAGTTCTGTTAATCTTTTCACCACTGAATTACTACTCCATCATATCCTATTCTATCTAGCTCTCAGATAACTAATTTTTATTTTATTATTTTTCCCCCCTGAGGCTGGGGTTAAGTGACTTGCCCAGGGTCACACAGCTAGGAAGTGTTAAGTGTCTGAGACCAGATTTGAACTCTGGTCCTCCTGAATTCAAGGCTGGTGCTCTCCACTGTGCCACCTAGCTGCCCCTGATAACTAATTTTTAAAATGAATTTCAAATTAGCTACTGGATCCATGTTACATGTTTCCTTGATTTTAATCAGAGTAGCTTATAGACTAACTGAAGAAATCAGATTTCATTTATTTTATTTCCCTATTTCTTTGAGACAATCCTGGTCAGTGGTTTCACAATTACAATTTATATTCCATTCTCTCTGTGTTTTTAAATATCGGTTTGATTCTGTCTTTTAAAAATTGATTTTATCTTCTTTCTGACTTTCATGATTTTTGTCTCTGAGCTTAGTTCAAAAATTAATCTGTTCTGTCATGAATTACCTTTAAAAATCCAGTTCTCTTGTTATGTTTCTATTCTTGTGTAAGGAAATCTGTTATCCTTGGATGCATATGGTCTAGGATCTTCATCCACAAATATATTCTTCAAGAATATTTGATTTGTAATCCAAAGAAGTCTAGTCCAATGTCTCTGATCTTGGAGATGGACTCAAAAAGGAAGATTTCTTGGTCACAAAACAGAAGGAAGGCGTTGTTGCTAACCCCTGATTCTCAACTAGCAGTCTGTCATGTTGTTCCCATCGTCATGATGCCATTCTCTAAGCTATGGCATTGTTTTTCCCACTTCCCCACTTCCTTTCTTCTCTTTCCCAAACCTATATCAAGGTCAGTAATCACTAACTCTTAGTCTTTGATTATTGAGAAAGTCCATTGACCCAATTTATTGCTTACTTGCTAGCCCAATAAATCAGACATAGATTTACTTCTCTCAGTTTACCTTTACTTTTCGAATGTAACAGTTTCAGCTACATTGAGTATATAAATTAGTCTTTATGTCTTCCTGTGCTTTGCTCGTATAAAATAAATATCTTACACACACAAAAAAAAACATAGAATGTAGCAGTAGATTGAAATTATAAAAGAATCAGTTAAATGTGTAATTAGTAAGCTAAAAATTTCTTACATTATATATCTTCCCTCAAAATGGGGGGGATCTTATTTATATAAGAAAAGTAATTGTAAATAAATTAAATTTTCATTTAAATATCAATTTAGACTTGAAACAAAAATCGAAATTTAAAGAATCATCAGACAGAAATCAAGAACGCTTTGATAAAAGAGACCAGAAACAGGTATGAAAGTATATTGAAATTTCTGATATTTCATTTTAGTAAATTACCTTTTATGCTACTTTTAATGTAAGTGTTTTTAGGAACTTGGTGTATTTTCAAATGAATTTTTGTCTTAATTATGGAGTTGAAATTTTCTTTGGAGGTAGCAGGACTAACAGCAAAACTTCAACCCTTGTTAGGTAATAAAAGTAGAGAAGAGTCCCTTGATAATGTTGGCCTTTTTATACATTTCTAACATACTAACTTACTTACTTGATTACATGATTATTTTCCCTTTAGTAGCCAAAATAACGTGTTAAAAGAATTGCCATAGATCTGCATTCATGTGAAAAAGTCTGAATTCTTTCTTACAGACAGGTTAAAATTTATTTACCAATGGGAAAATATCTAGAAATGTATATACTTTTAGAAAATATCAATGTATATACATGTTAGTGTGGCATTAAAACATTCCGTGATAATAAAGTCTTAGTATTAATGAACGTTAATCTAATTTATCTTTATCCTAAATAATCTTCTCTGCAGTATCCCCCAAAACTAGTTAAAAACCTTTTGTGACTGAAAAATTACTACCCGGGTAAACTTTATATTTGAATGGCTCCAATTGTTAGGGATGTTTTCTAGTGTTGAGCTACAATTTACTTTTCTGTGATTTCCAACCTGGGGTAATGGTTCTGACTTAACTCCGAATTGAACAAATCAAGCTCTTCTCCAATATTCTAAGTCTCTAATTAGTTAATGACTATTATCCTGAATTCTTTTGAATGGTCTTTCTTATAAACTTGCTTAGAAGTCCTACTTGTGATATGAATCATAGATGACTTCTAAGGTCTCTTTTAGTTGTTCTCAATTGCACATTTCTATTGTCCTATCTAAGAATAATAAAACAGATGTGATTTTAGCAAGACCTGTGGTGTCTCAGTAAGTATACTGTCCAATTTTTTGCCCTTTTGGAAGTCATATCATATTTCTTGTTTTATTATCAAAACATATGCATGGATTATTTTATAAAAGCTTATGTTCCAATTTTATTCATGATAGCTTTATATTTTCCAGATGCTTAGCCTTAAAAAAATATCTCCTTTGCTTTGTGCAACCCAGTAATTGCTATGCATACTGCTGAATCTTTCCTTAAATTAAATAAGTTATTATTTAACATTTCCTACTTTCACAACCAATCCAGTTTAGTTTGTTACTTTATACCCTATTGAAATAACTTTTTTGCCAAAAGTTATTTCAATAGGGTATAAGGTAACCTGCAACAGGTAATCTTCTAGACTGATTTCAAAATGTTTTCTTAAAAAATTCAAAATATTATTATACTGTGATGACAAATGATGGTGAGTCCTCATATTATCTCTTTTGTAGAAAATAATTTGTTCCTATTACAGGTCCTCTGCAACAGTCCTCTGCAAACGTCCAAGATTACCTTCCCTGAAAAATCTTTTATTTCTTCTTCCTGTCCCTCTCTCCTGGAAGGTTTTCCTCCTTCCTTTCTGAAATTTAAAATTTGATGCTATTATTAACCCCTAATTATTACCGCTTTGTGAAGACTTTCCTGAATAAGCACAACTAATTTTGCCATTTCCCTTTGTATTGACCTCAGCAGTAATGTATACAATTTGAACAGAAAAAGAATAGCTGTACCCAAATTGTATACACTGGGGCAAAACTGTTTTTCATGAGAATTCTTGTGAGAAAGACCTATAAGTATTTATTGTGCCTTAAGTTTAATGCGATATAGCTTCCACTGTCAAGTGGAAATTAAGACATCACTACACACCTCTCAGATTGCCTAAGATGACAGGAAAAGATAATAATGAATGCTGGAGAGGATGTGGGAAAATTGGGACGCTGGTGCATTGTTGGGGGAATTGTGAGGGCAATTTGGAACTATGCCCAAAGGGTTATCAAACAGTGCATACCCTTTGAAGAAGTTGCAAAGATTTGGGGGACTTTTTAATGTGTTAGTTGTCAGGAAACTGACTTAAATTTTAGGAACTTGAGAGTAAAGTAAGATGGTTTCCATATCTTCGGGCAAAAGAGGGCCAAAAATCTGGGTCACAGCACAATCTCTTTTGCAACTGTGATAAGCCCAGTTGAAGCCCAGTCGGAAATAACCAAAGGCAGAAGAATAAAATATGAAAATAAGAAAGGGGCAATGAGTATGCTTATGATTATGCTTATAAATGTATATAAAATGGAGGAAGGAGACAGTTTTTACCTGGTACCACATGAGAGATTAAAAAAAAAAAATTGTGAGCAAAAAAGTGTTTGAAGGCCATCAAGTGCATTAAAGACATAAAATATGAGAACAAGAAATTAAAGAGAAAAAAAAATTAACAGCATGGGGGAGTTGTAGACAAGGTGATCATAGCTGATGTATTGAATACTCAACTAACAACAATGAATGAGATAGTGCAATAGATGTGGATGTGGATGAGGGGTTAAGTTAAAATTTTCTGTTTCTATGATGATTGCAGAAATGCCACCAGTGAGTTTATATGAAACTTAATCCCTCTCTTATACTTTTTTTGCTTTTTTAAAAAACCTCTTTTTTTGTTTGTGTTTTTTTTTATTTGTATGTATTTTTGTGTATAGATTTATATATATATATATGTAGATATAGATTTGTACACATATATATTATACATATGTGTATATATTTTGTGTACATATTTGCGTATGTATGTTATATGTACATATGCAAATTTCAGACATATATAAATATAGATGAATAGATGGATAGATAGATTAAACCCAGATCAAATTGCACCGGGCAAGGCTTTGTCCTTGTTCAGTCCTTTTCATCATGTCTGATTCTTCAAGAGCACATTTAGTGTTATCAAAGGGACAGAAGTGGATTGACATTTGCTTCTTAGTAAGAAATTGAGGCAAACAGTAATTAAAGAATTTCTTAAGACCATTTAGCTAATGTCTGAGACTAGAATTTAATTCATGAAGATGAATCTTTCTGATTCAGGCCATTATCAAATAATTCTAAGGGGCATTATAAACAAATTTTCTTCTTCCATATTGTTAGCATGTGAAAATAGTATTATATATAGATAGATAGATAGATATATGTATATAGATATAGATATAGATATAGATATAGATATAGATATAGATATAGATATAGATATCATGTCTTATAACCCTGACGATCACAAAGATAATATCCTAAGGTCAAATTTTATCATTATTTACAAGTTAGCCATTTCTGTATGAAAAAGTATATTTCAGCCTGTAGCTCTGTTTACCAGAGTTATCCCCTCTAAAGAAAAAAACATCAAAGAGTAAAATGTAGGTTGTTCTTTTGAAGAAAATGTTATAAAAACATTTTATTTCCCAATAGAATCCTCATTTCTCTCTTAAGTGGAAATTCTTCACAATTTACAAGCACAAAATATTTAGGAGTTCTTTCATCAGTGGGCTTGCTAACTATTTTGTTTATGTTTTCATTTAATCAGTGTTGTCCTAAAAGTGTCCTGGAAAGATCTGCAGGAGGTGTACTTGTATCCACAAATCAAAATATGAAAGACAGTATTTCTTTGGGACAACATGAAGGTAATATAATATTATGTAGATAGTAGAGTTTTAGTGGAGTTTCTATTAAAAACAAAAAAGCAAAATGGTATCTGGGAGGTGGAGAAATAGGGGCTGCAACATGGGGGCTGGAATAGTCTATCACATTTGTAGAAGATAGGAAATTGCATGAAGAACTAGTCTTCTCTCAGGACATATAAGCATTATCACTGAAGGCATGCCTGAGCAGGAAAAAAAAAAGAGAGATACTGGAAGAAGAGAAGAGTTCAAAGGACAAACAGAGAACAGAAATAAATATGTATGTTGTGGAGTGACTGATTGGCCTGAGGAATTGTCTCTGTTAATATGCATTGGTTAGTTATACAGGTGAATCCTAATATGATGTGAGACCATCTCCCATAATTCTTTTTGATATAGAGATTAGACTTTTAATTTCATTGAAAAAGTCTCAGACAATTGTCTAGAGCACTGAGAGTTTAAGTGCTTTGTTCAGTCACACAATCAGTGTGATTCAGAGGTGAGACTCATTGATCTCTCTCAGCCCCAGACTCTTGAGATCTATGGTTGAGTTATGCCTTTGTGTCTTAATAGATAAAATGTAACCTGAATGTGTTATAAAACTTCATTTGTAAAAACTTAAAAGAGCTGCTGATTAAAGATTAGATTATTCTGTTTCTGTTCAGATCCCTGTACTGTAGGCTGATGACAGTAAATGGTAAGAAAAGTGAGTAAATGTGAGAAAAGCATAGGCAGCAGGAAGTGAGAAACATAGGTGGTAGAACCAGGAAGAGAAAGCAAGCAAAGACTCCCTTAAATACAAAAAAATGAAGAGCTCCAGAGGGACTGGGAGTTCTTTGTTGGCCCACATTGCTAACCCTTAGAGACCAGTAATAGAGTTTCAGAATGTTAAAAGGAGGTGACCATCTCATTCAAATCTATTCCACATTTTGTTCTTAGAGATAAGGAAAGTAAATCTATAAAGTCATGTGATAATAAAATTCACTATCTTGTGGTTAATGCTCTCTGCAGCCTAGAATCTAGGAAATAGCTTTTGAATAGGTATCTTTCAATTTCCTCCTCTCACATTGTTTTCTGTGTGTAATTAACTGTAATTTCCTATTTCTTCTTCTTTGAGTTTCAAATCAGAAAACCTGTGTGCTTTATACTCAAACAGAAAATCCCTATAGGAAGTATTTTCCTTTTTTCTGTTATTTTCAGTTATTTTTATGCTCGCTTCCACAAAAGTTAAACACAATGAATTTAACTTTCCCCATGTATTAAATTACCTGGTTAAGTGAAGCTTCCCAGTAAATGTTTCCATGGCATTGATTTGAATGAGATGGAATTACAAGCAATGTTATTTTTTTTTTAATCTTATCATTGAATAATTCATGAATTCCAAAACTGATTCTTGTTCTGGATTAAATGTTTATGAAGATTTTGTTTCAGCCAAATATACAATTTTACCATTGAATTTCTCTCAATGGTTTCCTAGACTATTTAGCTATCATATAACTAATTTTCAAAATGAATTTCAAGTTAACTGCTAGAGTATTGACCTCATTTTGGTTACATATTTTCTTGATTTAATCCGAATAAAATAGTTACTGAAAGAAGCAATTCTCATTTACTTTCTCAATTTCTTTGAGACTGTCTTGGCTAGTGGTTTTGCTATTAAGATTTATGATTTTTTTTCTTTCTTCCTTTTTTTTTTGGTTTTGTTTTTCTTTGGTTTTTTTTCTGTGTTTTGAAATAATAAGATGGAAACTTTTAAAAAATTGTTTTTATCCTCTCTCTTCCTAAGCCAATTGGGAATTCTCTGGAAATATATCCCAGGTTCAAAAATCAGAGGTTGACATTCGATTTCAGAATGCTGAATAGTTTGAATTCAGATATATATTTTAAGTTTCATCGGTATATTCAAAAATCTTTCCCTAACTATCTTACTAAGACATTCCTTGCAACCACATTTGCAGATAGTATTTATTAGGTAACATACATAATTAGAGCTGATGATCGAGAATCAGAGTAGGCTGTATAGTGAAGTCAAAGAGTTTTTGTGAGCCTTTTGTCATGTTATCTGAAAGATCAAATGCAACACATAAGCAAAATTAAATTAAAAGTATAGGTGGTGATTTGAGTAACATGCTAGGAAAAAAATAATATATGACATAGGTAAAACTAATGTTCGATTTATCGCAAATATTTTCCTTTCAGATACTTCTTCCTGGGACTCAACAAGTCCTGGTGACAAAAATAAAAATCAACAAAGTTTGAAGGTGGAGAGCAGCAAACATGCTCGCAAATCCCCTTCAAAGTCAAGTCACAATCACGGAGAAACCACAAAGACAACAAATGCTTTGTTCAAAAACGAGAAAGACACTGGAAGTGGGTCTGACCCAAGCTACAAATTTCCAGCAAAAAAGCCAGGGTCTGAGAAGCCGTGTGAACCACCTGTAAGACAGGAGAAAGAAAAACAACCTCTAGAAGGTAGTTATTTAAGATTCTGAATTTTCTCTAAGTATGTTATTTGGTCAAATTGTTCCATTCCACATTTTGTTGGTAGAGGTAAGCAAAGTAAATGTAAAGCCAAGTGATAATCAAGTTCCCTGACTTGTGCTGAATGCTCTCAGCAGCCTAGAATGTAGGTAGTGTCTTTAGAATAGGTATCTTTCAATTTCCTCCTCTCACATTGTCTTCTGTGATTAATTAATTGTAATTTCCACTTTCTTCTTTTTTGTTTTCAGAGTTTCCTATCTTAAAACCTGAATGCATTTTATACACATAGAGAATCCATGGATAGAGGATTTTCCTTTTATCGGTTCTTTTCAGTTATTTATATGTTCACTTCCTCGAAAAGTTAAATAGAATCAATTTAATTTTCCCCACTATTAAAGTACCTGGTTAACTGACGCTTCGCGGTAATTGTTTCCATGACATAGATTTGAATGAGATGGAATTACCATACTGACCAGTGTTGTTTTTTTAATGTTATCATTGGATAATTCATGAATGCCATAACTGAATCATAATCTCCTTTATGAAGATTTTGTTTCAACCAAACATAAAACTTTACTGCTGAATTTCTCTCCATGTTTTCCTATTCTATATAGCTCTCAGCAAACTTAATTTTCAAAGTGAATTTCAAATTAACTGCTAGAGTATCCATGTTATCTTGTATTTATGTTACATATGATCTTGATTTAATCAGAATAAAATATTCTATTTAACTCAAATATTTTCTTTTCAGATATTCCGTCATGGGATTCTCCAAATATTTCTAAGATAAATGACAGTCACAAAAGTTCCAGGCATTCGAAGTTGGAGAGGAAACATGATTGCAATGCTGCTTATGTTGCAAAAAATATAATAAAAGCTGACTCAAAAGTTGCTATAAATGGAATTAAGGAAGATAGATCATTTGGCACAGAAATGACATTTAGTCAGCACAGAAACATCCCAAGTTTGCTCCAATCATGTGGTCCAGGAAGTCATGTTCAGCTTACTCTGTCTGATAATATGAAATCAATTAACCAAGACAAAAAAGCTGAACTTATTAAACCAAGAAAATGCAAGAAGAAAACAAAACATCTAGAAACCTCATCTCAGAGCAGTCTTGACAATGACTACCACTCTACATATGAGGTAAGTTTTGAGATGCACTCCCATAGGGACAAAATCTCCAAAATGCGCCTGCATAAAGATTGGAGGCAAGATACACAAAGACTGACAAATGAGTTAAGAATGTTGCAAGCAGAATCTCTGACTTTCGAGAAAGAAAAAATATCACCACAAAAAGAGGTAGCTTCTGACACTCTATATCTATTTTCCCTCTAAATCAATCATCCTGTGGAACTGATTTTTCACATGATGAAAATGCTTTGGTTAAATGCTTGCTATTTGTACAAAGTATATTGAAGGTTGCATTAAGGAAAATATGCAGAAAGCCTTTTTATAGTGTTTTCTATTTTGGTCATCTAAATTATTCCCATCAATTTCCCAAGTATTTGACATGTTGACAAGAAACTTTCTAAATCAAACACACAAATTGGACTAGGTAGCCAAAAGAACAAGGATAAGCTTAAAGATAATTAAGACACAGATCCAAAACAAACCTGAGCTCAAGATCCTTTTTTATGCAAATCCTTGAAATATTTGATATTTGAAAGAATTTTGCTTTCTATGGACATTTTTATTTTCTTAGCCAAATGTAAGGTGGTGTGATTTAAAATACTAAAAACATAAGCCAACTTTGGAAAAATTCTAATGCATCTGATTAAACTAATATTTTATGGTGATCTGTTAGTCCATCTTTAGTGATTTTACTAAAATCATTCCATTTCTGTATTTCAAAAGAAAATGAAACACAATTTTGTGAATCATTTAACATTTTTCAAAAGGGCATTAATACAGTATTTTCTGTTCCACAAATAATAAATTATAGAATTGAGACTTAAACTTACATCTTCTGAGTAAGTTTAAAGCTCCTCCTCTTGTGTTTAGTTATTTTTTTCAAAATATATTTTCATTTGCTATAGATGTCATTTTAGCACTTAGAAATAATATAAAATGGGAGAAATGATCGAAAAACAATGGCAAAATGCTGACTTGTGATATGTTTGCATAAGCGATTGACTTTAGACGCTATCAAACTAAGATGATTCATTCATTGAATCTTATTTTTTTTTGTTGTTGTTGTTGGAAGGAGCATTGACAGTAATAGAATCAAACCCCCTTATCTTGTGAATGAGGAAAGGTTAGCCTCAGGGAAGTTAGGTTACATGGCCTTGGTTCATCTGTACCTTCACCAGTCTTCTAATTATCCTTTCACAATAACTGATGACATAAGAGAAAATAGTAAAGAGAGAGAGCCAAAACCCTTCAGTTAAGACTGATTCAACTGCTGCTTGTAACACTTCAATGTTACCATAAAGTACTAAATAATGCAACTTCATTCTAAATCAAATGTGGGGACCTTCACCCAGTATGCTGGATTCTGTTACTAGTTTATTAACATGATTTTGACCAAGTTACTTAATGTATCTATCCTTCAGGTTTCTCATATATAAAATGGTAGCATTAGATTAAGATATTTTTCCTATTTTTTTTTTCTTTGCTAAAAACATTGTGCTTCTGTAAACTTCTGTAAACAGGGAATAATGGCATCGATTTTCCATCACATAGTAGTCATGGTGCCTAAATCTCATTCTACTTCAATTTCCTGTGTTGTTAATCCAATATTTCAGTGATTAACTTCAAGGGGGTTTTTTCCTTTTGTTTTTGTTTTACTTTTTGAACTTGACAGTAAGGAATGAGAAATGCGAAATGGGATGGGGTACCATCATATGGTGGGAAATAAGCTTGATCTATCTGGTCAGTGTGAGGAAATGGTGGGAAAGCCCAGAAATAGTCAGATGTTGTATCTCTTTGTTCCTATCTGCTTATTAAAGGAGAGAAATGAGAGAACAATATGAAAATATGATGACAAACAAAATGAGATAGTAATTGAGCTATCATTTTGAAACTTCAGTAAATTTTTCTGCTTTCATACAAAATTTATAAAAGTATGACCATTTTTGTACCCAGAAAATAAAATGAAGGTAATATATATTGAGGATAATGTGTATTTCAAAATAAAAGTAAAAAAATGAAAGGCAGCCTGATATATTTGATAGTGAGCTAAGAAGATTAGTTCAAGTCCCACCTCTGACATAGATAGGCAAGTCATTTAACATGTCAATGGTCTAAACATTGGTAGAATTGATAGAAGGAATTTTCTTGTCAGATGGCTCCTTGTACTAGTTAAATCACAAGTTTAGTACTTGTACCTAAGTAAGCATATAAATACATGTGTATAAAAGTGTGTGTATGTGTATATGCACACATTTACACACAGACAACACACATCAATAAAGTGACAATGATGCTAAGCTTTCCTTTTAGGTGGAAGAGGAAAAGCAAAAGCATCAAATCAATGGAATGGAAACAGTGGAGGACAAAGATGTTGATAAATTAACAGAAAATAGAACATTTGATAAAGTTAATGATCAATTTGCTATGGAGAGCCATCAGTATGGTAAAGATGAGGAAAATAAAATTCCTGGGAAAAAAATTCCAATAATGCATATTTCTCCCAAGAAAAATTTAGCACCTGTGCAGCATGTGTCAAAGGGGTAAGTTTGTCAAAATATTTAACTGGAGTTTTTTTTTCCAATATTAACATTTATGGTAAGTTCAGTTTGCTCTAAAATTCTAGATTCAGATCCATTCTACATCTCCTTGTTTTTTGCTAAGAAATTAAGGTCCCATGAATGTATGTTTTTCTATTGCTGTAAGTATGGTCTTTTATTTTGGAACTGTTACATCAGTGCCTATTGAAAGAAAGGTAGCATATGGGAAAAAAAAATAACATAAGATATGGATTTCAAGGAGCAAAGCAAGATCGTTTGCAAAAGTTTGCAAATGTATAAAAAGTGCCAATGAGATAAGAGAATAGGCTTACCGCTACTCCAAAAGTTAGATGAGTTCTCTTAGTCATTAGAAAGTTTCCCATCAGTAGAAATGTTCAAGAGTGAATCAGTTTAAGTGCTTATCATGAGCCAATCATAAGGATACCCCCCCAAAAAGTCAGCCAACCTAGATTCTAAAGAAATTTAATTAAAATTCTTTTAATTGCAGACCTACAAAATCATTGAAAAGATCTAGTCACCAACCCACCACTTTGTAAAATGGGCCTGAGGAAAGGAAGGTTGATGGCCTTTCCAGATGTCAGAATAAAAAAGGGGAATTAACAGAGAAGTGCTTACATAGTCATTGTTTTATAAGGCCTAATAGTGCTCATATGGCTTCTGGACAGGCTGAGGAAGAGCAAAAAGCAGAAAACAGCTACTTGCTGCCCCATCTAAAAAAACTCTTTAAGACCATAAGATAACAGATGAGCCATGCAGGAATATGGTAAAGAGGGTTCACAATTCATGTTGGGACTGTACTTGCAAGAGACCACCTCGAAAATTCCAATTCATAAGAGTTGGAATGTGGAAGTGATCTGGCTTGACATTTAGAAAATAGAAAATGCTTTAAAAACAAGCCTGGATTTACTTTTATTAACTTAAAAATTAATTTAACAGCCTTAAAAAACTTATCCTGAAATAATTAACTCCAAAACCAAAAATTAGATAAATTCAGGAAGACAATATATATACTATTTTTGAGAGACACTGAAAAGGGCATCTCTTCCCGCTTCAGTGCCAGTAACTCATATGAACTCAGTTGTATGCATATATATTGCTACTTCAATTAGTGTAAAGAAACCAATTACACTTATTTGTAAGTTACGTAGCCTTACAAGCTTTACATAGACTTAAAGCCAGAGACAATTGGGAGAAAGCTTGCTTTTTTAAAATGTGTCATCATTTACTTTCATATCAGCCTCTTTCTGCAAGATCTCTCTCCTCGCCCTTCTAGTGAAAGATCCCTAATGACTACATCAATATCGCATGCAATGTTCCATATTGAGTAGTCCTCCACCCTGCAAAAATAGGAGATGGTACCGTCACATCTGGACCAAGTTTGGATATCATAATTTCATAGTATTCAGTTACAGTTATTTTATTGTCCTTAATAATTTGTATTGTTGTTCTGGTTGTCATTATTTCATTTTGCATTAATTCATATAAATATTCTCATCCTCCTATAAAATTATTCCTAGCCATATGCAATGATGTTCCATTATGTCAACAAACCACAATTTGTTTAGCCATTCTTCAGCCGATGAGCAGCTACTCTATTCCTCCTTATTTGCTATTACAAAAAGTTGTTGCTGTGAATATTTTGGTTTTTAAAACTTTTCTTGCCATTGGGGTATATGTTTAGCAGTTGGAGAGAGAAATAATGCTAAAGCACCAGAGAAATTACTATTCTTTGGGAAAGTTTGCTGAAAAGGGAATCAAAAGAGGGTAAGTTACAAGCGAACATTCTATTTTAATTCTATGAAATCTGTGAATAAAATTAGATGCTGGAACAAATTGATAATAAGAATGATTACAAAATGTGTTTTTTCCTATTAAAGTCCTTCTTTGATACCTTATCAGAGTAGGAAGGTGAAGTTACCTAAAAGGTACATGAACAAAGTAACAGGTAAGTTTGTGAGGTCCATGCGAGGTAAATCAAAGAACAATGTTCCTACATTTGTGATTGATTGCTCACTGTTTTTGCGAGCATGCACAGTCTCTGTCCTCGCTCTGTTCTCTCTATCTCTCTATTTCTCTTTCTTTTTCTCTCTAACACACACACACACACACAAACACACACACACACACACTACACCACCACACTCACACACACCCACACCGTGTTAATTTCTAAGGCAATCCATTCCTTTTAAATAGTCTTAAATGTTTGGACAGTTAGTTGTTTTGTTTTTTTCATGCAGTGATCCCAAATGTGTTTTTCTGTGTCTCGTCCTACCCTTTGGAGGGTCATTTAAACATAATAGTCTATTATTTATTTGTCTTGTTATTTTTTTATTTGAACACATATACAACTCCCAGTCATGCCAAATCCTCATCTTTTCTTCTTTATGGTAAACATCTGCAGTAAACATCACCAATTGCCGTTTTTGACAGGGATTTTATCCTTCACCATCCTGATCTCTCTCCTCTGGAATTATTCTGAAATGCTAAATGTCTTTCCTAAAATATATCTCCCAGGAATTAACAAGTTCTTCAAATGTATTCTGATCAGAGCATAGAATAAGAAAACTTATCACCTCCTTACTCCTAGATTCTATGAATTCTTAGAATTCAACCTATACTCATAAAAAGACTATGCCATTACTGGCACACATCAAGAAGTCTGTCTTGATTAAACAATTTGTGTGCAAATACTATATATATATATGTATATATATATACATACATACATACATACATATATATATATATATACATATATATGTATATATATATATATAGTTATAGTTATAGTTATAGTTATAAAGTCCAATCACAACAACCCAGTTTTAAGTGGATTTTAGCCATAATATAAGCAGGAAATAAGAAACACTGTTGAAAAAAAGGTAAAAAGGTTGGGCGAAAAATAAGCAACCTATTCCTAGATTGAGGAAACAGATCTAACTGGAAAGGACCTTGTATTCTGAGGAGTGTTCTTGGATTAAGACTGTAGGCTTGAATATAAAGGAGCTTCACATAGCCAGGCAGTATAGTTTTGATGTACTTCAAAAGAGGGGGGGACCATTAAAAGTTTATGACTTGGGGGATAATATGATGAGCAAGCTAAGGAAGCTAAGTTCTTTGGAAATTGCTATAGAAATATATCACTATCATTATAAACCCAATAAATATATTATGCAGCATGCAGCAGAGTATTCTATTAATGACTGCTTTTATTACAATAGTTTTTATTGAAAGAGATCATACTTCGACACTTCTTGAACCACTGAACAGTATAGAGAAAAGCAATGGGGATATGGATGGATAGCAACATATACTCCATTTAACTTACCATTACTATTAATATAATAGTTGACTGAGCCCCTGAAAAGTGAGAGAACCCATTTTCTTCACATATAATTAATCATAATTTACTTATTTTGAATTCCTTTTTCTAACTCTTAATCTGTAGGACATATCTTGTTTTTGTTTTTTGTTTTTTGTTTTTTTAATTAACCTAGAAAGAGCCAATCATTTCATAGAATTTCTGTCTTTGAAATTTGTTATTCTGTTTAATCACATTTAAGTTTCCTACTTCACTACTTCAGAAGATTTGTGTATAGTCTCATCAACATTCTATCAGAGTAATTTCCACAAGGAGTCCATCTAATGTTCTGGTAAACTTGTTTAAAAATCACTAGCCACATACATACAATGTGGAGAATCTTATTCTAAACCCTAGGAAAAAGAAACACATAAGTAAGATAGTACCTGACTTCTTGGAGCTTACAATATAGTAAATACAACACAAGGCACAATGTAACTTGAATTACCAAAAAAAATATGATTATGTTGGTTACCATGGTTAATATTTTCTAAAACTTAGAATACAGTGAAACATTATGGACATAATTTAACATTTGCTGATGACTTATTTTATTCTAACAAGCATGATGGGATTATTCTCAAATTCTTATTCTTTTGGAATCTTACTAACAAGCAGTTGGGACATGAACAGTTGAAAAAGTAAATAATTGGTGTTACAATTTAAGATGTTATGGCTGACATTTATTTTGAAATTTTCTTTAATGGGAAAAACCAGCTGTTATTTCAGAATTTTTTTTCCTCTTAAAAACTGTTCAATAGGCAAAGATAAACATTTATTATATGACTATGAGATATAATAGTCTGTATCTTATTTTACTGACTAGAAGTGTGAAAAAGCATAGGATATTGAAATAATTGCAATTATTTGGTTAATATGTAATGACACTATATTTTTATGTACACACTGAAATCAAATATTTGTCTTTTAGGCTTGTGAAGAATACACCAAATGAAAAAAATAAGGTAATGTAAAAACTGCTGAAAATATAAATCAATGTAGAAAATAATACAATTTTTCATGAACATATGAGATCCCTTTTCTACATTATGGAGCATAGGAGCATTTCATCAGAAAATACTTTTAGGAAGTCTTTTTGTGAAATGCGTCCTTTGTAAATGCCAAAAAACTAATTAGGTTGCTGGCTTTTCTTTCGTTTCTCTCCTATAAATATTTGTAAGAGATATTTTGAGTATTTGTGATAATTTTTATAAGGTTGATAATCCAGCTTCTAGTTAGGTATATGGCCTAGTGAATAGTCAAAAGGAGGACCTAAGTTTGAATCTATTCTTGGGTTCTTAGCTAACTAAATGGACAAATCACCTAATCTCTCTTATACCTTATTTCCTCATTTGTAAAATAGTGCTTTTCTCACAAAATTGTTGTGAGAATGCTATGAGATAATGTATAAGAGATAACTGTTGTGAAATATCTTAAAGTACTATATAAATGTTATTCATTGACTACATAAATAGTATTCTTTCTGATTGCTTTAAAGTTTATTTTACAATGATTTTATTTAAGTTTATTATTTGATAGTACTTTTATATATTTTATAGGACGAAGTAGAGATGACTTCATATGCTCTTGATGACCTCACTCAGTCACATAACACAGATACAGAGGATTATGATTTGCCTCCCTCAAATAGTGTTCAGGGTAAGAATATTTTTAAATTTTCTAACAGAATACCAATGTTAACAGAAACCAAATATGTATTTATAGCTAAGACAATAGTTCTGAAGTTCTAGTCCACTGACCTATAATAGAATAGAAGTGACTTTGGGTTCTTGGAGGATCTGACAGAGTCTAAGCTTTAATAGACCTTGCCAAGCTAAAAAGGATTTCATTAGCTTCAGTGTGGTGATTTTTCAACCACAGAAGCTCTCAAGGATGACCTACCACTTTCAATGCAAAAAGAATTAAGAATCTAGTGTGTGCCAAATTCACAAATTTGAGATAAGAAACAGTTCTTTTCCTCAATGAGTATGCAATCTACTAGGGGGATAGAGCCTACGTAGACAAATGTAATAGGAAAAAATACATAAATACTTAATAAAAATAAATAATATTCAAATAAATAGTACAGTCACACTGCTATTTTGAGGTATAAAGTACGAAAGAGCATCAGCTATCAAAGAAAAAACTTTTTGAAAGTAGCATTTGTGTTATGTTTTAAATGATGGATGTGAATTCAATGGTTCATGAGAGATTAGGGGACTGAAATGCACATTTGAAACATGGGAATTGTGAGCAAGGAGGCACTTGTGAGCAAACAGGCTTTTGCTGTTTCTTCTTTTGCTTTGAATCTTGGAATCTTAGATTTCCCTTAAACTGGCAACTGTTGAATTGAACACTGAAATATATGAATTGAAAGTTGCCAAAGAAAATCTGATAATCAAATCTGTTAAATATGTAACTTGATATAACTCAATTTTGTAATTCTGGGTTAGTTCTAAATTTAGTTATGTATCTCTCTGAAGAATAAAGTACCTAGGTTTTGAGGCAGGAATTTTCCTGAAAGGGCAAGTGTTTTTTGTTTTTTGTTTTTTGTTTTTTGTTTTTCAACTTTCTTCTGGTGCCTCAGCTATATTTGGGTTAAAGTTAGAAGATTGACCAATGAATAAATGAGGAAAAAGATTATTGTATGAATGATGTATACCGATTTACATTATAAGTTTCTAAAGAATAAGAAATGCTGACATGGAACTATTTGGAGTAAAACACATTTTATGTTACTTTTAAAGTAATTTAGCATATGTATAATATATGTTTATTAATCTTATTTGTCCCAATCACAGTTCATATCAGTATGTTTACTTTTCACAGATATTTTTTCTTATATTGTGAGAAAAATCTGAGGTTTCAAATAATTTTTTTTTAAATTAATGTGTAAATTAGAGATTTTGTTTGTCTTGGGAAAATAATACTGATTTTATCAGTGCCAGAGAATCTGAATTCTAAGTATACTGCTACTGTCATGCAGATTTTAAAATCCTAATATTTTTATTTACTTGTGTTTTTGTCTATATAGGTTCTCCTCGCCTTCAGAGACATCAGAAAGTAGTTCTTTCATGTGGTTTATCAGTAAAACATCAAAACAAATCACAATTGGTACAAATGACAAGAGTAGTGAAGAATAGTTTACAAACCACTGTTAGGCGATCACAGGAAAAATTCTCGAAAAGAAGAAAAACTAAATCCAGGTCAAATCATCAAAAAGTAAAATGTGATAAAGAATACTATAGAGGCAGGTATGGAACTCATAAGTTTAATAAAGGCTTAAAAGCATTTCTCTTACATTGAAGCGCACTATAACAGAGAATTTGAGGTTAGGAAATCAAAAGTAAAAAATCAGTGAAAATACTGTAATGAGCCTTCTTTGTTAATCCCTTTTACTCTATGGGGGCATGCTCTATCTTCCTGTCTGGAATAGTTTCCAGTGAGTGCCCACTGTCACTTCATCATATTATTTTTAAAGGACAGATAATTGTCTTTCATCAGCACATTTAACAAGTGCCTTCTTTGTGACAAGCACTGTTGTGGGCAATGAAGTACCAATGGGAAGTTTGCACTGAATTTAAGAATACAACCTACACATGCAAATGTAAATACAATAAAGTCATAGAAATTTAGAGCAGAAAGCAGGGCATGATTTTCAGGGGACAGTACTCATGTAGAAGAATGTACTAAGCAGAGTATACAAATAAAATCCCAATGGAGGGAGTTTAGGAAAGGAGCAGTGCAATCCAAGCTGAGCACAAGGGTGTGGCTTTGGGAAATGGAGTTCTCTGTTGTCCTGTGTGGAACCAAAAGGAGGGCACTTTGACTGGACTGTAGACTGCAAGAAGGGATTCTGATGTGCTATAAATAATGTTATTTTCAAATTCCTCAATAAATGCCCTTAGTCCCCTGCTATATGCAAAATACTTTTGAAACTTAGGGAAGATAAGGGAAGAATATGACATGGCCTGAGTTGTCATGGAGCTTACAATCTTGGAAAATGTACTGTTTCTCTTGATGATCTCATCTTGAATTTCCTTAACACCCTTGTGGAGGAATAATTTTCAGGTTTCTATGATCAGCCCTAGTCTCTCAAGTTTCTGCTATACATCACTGTGGGTTTTTTGGACATCTCAAATGGGATTGCCATATGCATCTTGACCTTAATTATCTTTCTTCCTTAGCCCTCCCCTCTTCTGATCCTATTATTAGTGACAACTATCTTCCTCATCTTTAACTCCTGCTTTTTACTTCTCACATTCAATCTAATGACAAATTTTCTGCCTTTGTAGCACCTCCCGTAACAGTCCATTTCTGTTCAATGTAATACAGGCAATCATTGCCTCTTGCTTATATTATTGCACTTGCCTTCCTCTTTCTTTCTCTGTATGAAGGCTTTCCACATACCAATCCATTCTTCACTCAGCTGCCAAAGTGATTTTCCTTAAGCACAAATGTCATGATTTTATTCCTCCTTAAGTAATACTGGCTCCTATCACCTCTAAGATCAAATATAAATTCCTTTTGTTGGCCCTCAAAATCCCTTATAACCTGGACTCTTCGTGCTTTTCCCGTTTTCGTGCACTTTACCCCTCTCTCTAACTCTGAAATCCATCTATATTGGCCTACTTGCTATTTTTCCTTCTTTGAAAGAGTATTTTTCCCCTATTTTAATGAAAGACTTGTTGGAACATTGATTTTCTAAAACATTTTGAGAATTCAGACTCCATAAGTACTTTTCTCCAGATGTGGATAGCATTCTCCACTTGAAATTATCTTAGATCATTGTATTGCTGAAAAGCACTTGATAGATGATCATCACATAATAGTGATGTACATTGTGCTCATTCTGCTCACTTTATATCACTTCAAGTAAATCTATCCTAGTTTTTCTGAAATTTAACTCCTTGACAATTTTCAGTGCCCTTAGTAACTAAGTGTCTTCTTTTCGGATATTGCCTCTCAGGTATTCATACTTGCTTTCATGTATTCTATTTACATGTTATTTTACCCATTTAGAATATAAGCATCTTGAGGGCAGGAATTGATGTTTTTGACTTTTTATCTTGTTTCTGAAATTTTTCTCCCTTCCACCCCCCACCCTTCCCCTAGATAGCAAGTAATCCAATGTATGTTAAACATGTGCAATTATCTTGAGAATAAAAACTTATTTTAAAATACAATACAATATGAAAATATATTAATTAAAAAGTGAATCCTGAAAATTAAATTTTCAGTTTTTCAGATTTCCTCACAAAGTTTACTGCAAATTTTCCTCTATTTTTAGAATTGTATCCATTTTTACTATATAACACAATCACTTGTAATTTTTTTTCCAAATGCAATACTGAACTCTAGATTGGAAGGTAAAAAACAAAACGGAGGAAAAACACAGTCAGAAATTGAAACTAACAGTTCCTCTGTAAGTTCTGACATCCTTTATGAGGAACATCAGCCACCAGAACTACACCTTCAGCGAGAACAAGAAGAGTGGCTCCTTTTAGAGGACCAACTAATAGACAAAATTGACATCCTGTCAAATAAGCTTTCTAAAGCTAAAAATGAGTTGTACCAACGACGTGATTCCCTTAGAATGAAGACATCAATTTTAGAAAAAACACAGAAAGAATTAGAGATGACCAAGGATAAAGTGAAGGAATTTGAACTCTCAAATCATATACAAAAGGAAAAATTGAAAAAATCATCTCTCAAAGTAGAGTCCATGCAAGAAAAATTAACCCAAAAGCAGAGGGAATTTGCCTTGCTTCAAGAAATATCTGAAGATGCCCAAAACAAAGGGGCCTTCAAAAGAAGGGTATTAAAAAGTAACTGGATGAACTTTAGGGATCGCTCCCTGACTGTTGATGCTTCTACTGAAAAGCAAGATCATGGGGTAGAAGAGAGAAATAAAGAGTCAACTGATGAGATTATCCATTTAAGAGAGCAAATACGTATATATGAAAATGAACAGGCAGAAGATGAGGTAGGTCTTTAAATATTATCTGACAAACATTTAGCATTTTGAATTGAATTTTAAAGTTATTTTGATCAAGATAAATTAGGAATTTGAATTTTCAGCAGTTTCTGATATTAGCAACATTCAGTATCAAAATTCTGACATGAGGGCAGCTAGGTGGCGCAGTGGATAGAGCACTAGTCCTGAAGTCAGGAGGACTTGAGTTCAAATCTGCCCTCAGACACTTGTGTGACCCTGGGCAAGTCACTTAACCCTAACTGCCTCTACCAAAAGGAAAAAAAAAAAATCTGACATGCAAGAAGGAGGAAACATTCATGATAAAAATCAACCCCATATCCATTTTTTAGACAAGATGACTCATTTTGATTAAAAATATGGTGTAGCTAGCCCATGAAATTTTAAATGTATAGTATTGGTGCATAAATGTAAATGGAGTTAAATACTTGTAAATAAATACTGATAAATATTACTATATATTATCCCAATTCTCCTAGCAGTAGCTTTCCTTACTCTTATCGAACATAAAGTGCTAGGCTACATGCAATTTCGAAAAGGACCAAATATCGTAGGACCCTACGGACTCCTACAACCATTTTGTAGTTCTAATAATTTGCCTGGTATTCCATTTAATGCTCCAATGAAATTATTAGAAATGCTGAAACAAGGTAAATCCTGAAAAAATGTGCTAAGAGTACTGTAACAATTCAAATTGAGATGCTGTAGGGCATCAGTTATTACCCTTTTCATAATCACTGAAACATATTTATCAATTGACTAGTTTTAATTCAAAATACTGTAAACTGATTTTAGAAATATTAAACAGTTGATCATATTTTAATGAAATTACAAAGATTAGCAACTACTTTTGTTTAAAATTTAGGACAATAATTCTGTTATTATTCCATTAAGAATTAATTTTGGTGTGTGGTAATAAAGCCATCTTTTTTAAATGTGCTTTTGATTCCCTACTACATTATTATTTATGTCAGTCTTTTTACTATATTTACTAATACTTCTTGCATAATAACCAGAATTGCAGTTTCTGGGATCCGTGCCTTTCCTTTATTGAAAATAGATAGCTTTTTACTATCTAATAACAGTTCTCATTATCTGTGATGCTTTTCACATAAGTAGTGAGTGGAAGTACTGTACAATTTCAGATAAAAAAATGTAGTTGAATCTATTCATTTCACAATGGAATTTAGTTTTGTGTAGTAATTCAATTAATTTTGCTAGTTTTCTTAAGACAATTTTACATTGCCTTCTCTTAGATGGTTTTCTTTCAAAAGGTTACTAGACTTTACTTGAATTTTGTTTTTAAGATGATTTTTATCTAACGAGATAGAAAATGTTCAATGTCTTTTACATTTTAGCTTCATTTATGCTAGTCACATGCAATAATTTTCTTTAATTTATAGTGAAAATGTACAGGATTTTCAATAACATGAATAGTAATGCACACACCCATATATATGGGTTTTTAATAACATGAATAGTAATGCACACACCTATATACATATATATATATATATATATATATATATATATATATATATATATGTTTGTATATATGTTTGTATTTTGTGTGTATATGTTCATCTATGTATGTAGTATATATGTGTGTATATTAGTCTTCCGGCTAGGTTACAGGATAACATGAAATTCTCTTTAGCACTGACCTTGCACCATACTGTATATCAAAAAGTGGAAGAGGTACCATATTTTCTATAATTTTCCCCATTTTTCTGTCCATTGACTGCAACCAGGGGTATAATTTCTATCCTTTCTTAAAATTGAACTTCTCTGAAGACTTGGCAAACAGAGTTGAAGATATAAATAGTAGCTAGCAAGACCTCCACTCCACTATCCATCTACTCCCCTTTTTTTTTGCTTTCATGAAATTAGATCAATCGTTTCAAGTAATTGTATGAGGGCTGGCAAGAATATCAGTGCATATAATCATTCTTCAAGGGAAACTATGAGAGTAAAGAAAATGCATCTTTTTCTTATAGGCATCCTTATTCATATAAGGCCAGATGCAAAGAAATTTTTTCTGAAAAATAGAAGGTAAACCCTAATGTTTCAGGTATAAGAAGCTATATTGTTGTACCCTTTACCATTCTCCCACCTTCCAAGTGAATTGCCCATAAAAAGCTTTATCCCCTATGTGCTTTTGGAGGTGTTATAATTCTCAAGAAGGTGAATGAGGAAATCAGACTGAAAGTAATGCTTTATCATGAGCAAGGAGGAAGATGCATGCTTGGATGAAAGGTGTGTTGCATCATCAAAAGAACTTTGTGGTCTTAAGAAATAAGTTCTCATCCTTTTCTCGATGACACTTTTATGACTTAATTTTATTTAAAAAGTCTTATTTTCTTATTTTTCTAAACTACAAAACAAAATGGTTGCATTAAATGATTCCTAAGGCTTTTCCTAGTTCTATATCAATGATAATCATGAAAATGTTCATGCTATATTAAGTTCTATATAAAAATATTGATATCAGTTAACTTTGAAGGTATATTTATTTCCCATAAGCCAATACTAATATATGAAATCAGTAGCAGAAATTCTATGTACATATTTCCATCAGGATATGATAAGAAAGCTTCAACAAGAACTTGCAGATTCCCAAAAAGAAGAATCCATTCTTTCACAAAAGGCTTTGGAAATGAAGCAACTACTGAAGATATATCAAATGGAAAGTGAAGTACGTATATAAAAATTTCGTGATTTGTCATTGACTAATGAAAGTGTTTTCACTACGTCACTTTTGTTTTTTCCAATATTATATTTTGTACCTGTCATTTAAACTGACAGAACAAGACTTGTATCCATTTATATGATTTCTATATTGGGATAATTATTTTCACTCATAATTTATATCTATCATCACAGAGGGATGAGATTTTTTTCTAAGTAAGAATAAATAAATCATGTATATCTTTTATATATGTAAATAAACACACACACACACACAGACACACAGACACACAGACACACAGGCTGCTTTATGGAAATAGGAATAGAACTTTGCATCTGGATAGTTTTGGAGTTGTCCTAGGGGAAGTCACTTAATCTTTCTTAGCTTCTTCAACTGTAAAATAAAGATAATAATACTTACGTTCCAGAGTCGTTGTGAAAATCAAACAAGAAAATAATTGTAAAGCTCTTAACACAGTGCCTGACACATAATAGGCACTTAATGAATGTTTCTCTGCCAGAAACAATATTTTCAGTTATTTATAAAAGTAATCATTGTCTCTTATATTTTGACAAACACTTCCTAATAAGTTCTCATCCTTTTCTCGATGACACTTTTATGACTTAATTTTATTTAAAAAGTCTTATTTTCTTATTTTTCTAAACTACAAAACAAAATGGTTGCATTAAATGATTCCTAAGGCTTTTCCTAGTTCTATATCAATGATAATCATGAAAATGTTCATGCTATATTAAGTTCTATATAAAAATATTGATATCAGTTAACTTTGAAGGTATATTTATTTCCCATAAGCCAATACTAATATATGAAATCAGTAGCAGAAATTCTATGTACATATTTCCATCAGGATATGATAAGAAAGCTTCAACAAGAACTTGCAGATTCCCAAAAAGAAGAATCCATGCTTTCACAAAAGGCTTTGGAAATGAAGCAACTACTGAAGATATATCAAATGGAAAGTGAAGTACGTATATAAAAATTCCGTGATTTGTCATTGACTAATGAAAAGTGTTTTCACTACGTCACTTTTGTTTTTACCAATATTATATTTTGTACCTGTCATTTAAACTGACAGAACAAGACTTGTATCCATTTATATGATTTCTATATTGGGATAATTATTTTCAACCATAATTTATATCTATCATCACAGAGGGATGAGATTTTTTCTAAGTAAGAATAAATAAATCATGTATATCTTTTATATATGTAAATAAACACACACACACACACACACACACACATACACACAGACACACAGGCTGCTTAATGGAAATAGGAATAGAACTTTGCATCTGGATAGTTTTGGAGTTGTCCTAGGGGAAGTCACTTAATCTTTCTTAGCTTCTTCAACTGTAAAATAAAGATAATAATACTTACCTTAATAATACTTACCTTCCAGAGTCGTTGTGAAAATCAAACAAGAAAATAATTGTAAAGCTCTTAACACAGTGCCTGACACATAATAGGCACTTAATGAATGTTTGTTTCTCTGCCAGAAACAATATTTTCAGTTATTTATAAAAGTATTCATTGTCTCTTATATTTTGACAAACACTTCCTAATAAGTTCTCATCCTTTTCTCGATGACACTTTTATGACTTAATTTTATTTAAAAAGTCTAATTTTCTTATTTTTCTAAACTACAAAACAAAATGGTTGCATTAAATGATTCCTAAGGCTTTTCCTAGTTCTATATCAATGATAATCATGAAAATGTTCATGCTATATTAAGTTCTATATAAAAATATTGATATCAGTTAACTTTGAAGGTATATTTATTTCCCATAAGCCAATACTAATATATGAAATCAGTAGCAGAAATTCTATGTACATATTTCCATCAGGATATGATAAGAAAGCTTCAACAAGAACTTGCAGATTCCCAAAAAGAAGAATCCATGCTTTCACAAAAGGCTTTGGAAATGAAGCAACTACTGAAGATATATCAAATGGAAAGTGAAGTACGTATATAAAAATTCCGTGATTTGTCATTGACTAATGAAAAGTGTTTTCACTACGTCACTTTTGTTTTTACCAATATTATATTTTGTACCTGTCATTTAAACTGACAGAACAAGACTTGTATCCATTTATATGATTTCTATATTGGGATAATTATTTTCACTCATAATTTATATCTATCATCACAGAGGGATGAGATTTTTTTCTAAGTAAGAATAAATAAATCATGTATATCTTTTATATATGTAAATAAACACACACACACACACACACACACACACAGGCTGCTTGATGGAAATAGGAATAGAACTTTGCATCTGGATAGTTTTGGAGTTGTCCTAGGGGAAGTCACTTAATCTTTCTTAGCTTCTTCAACTGTAAAATAAAGATAATAATACTTACCTTCCAGAGTTGTTGTGAGAATCAAACATGAAAATAATTGTAAAGCTCTTAACACAGTGCCTGACACATAATAGGCACTTAATAAATGTTTGTTTCTCTGCCAGAAACAATATTTTCAGTTATTTATAAAAGTAATCATTGTCTCTTATATTTTGACAAACACTTCCTAATGTTGAAAAACAGTTCTTTTACCTGCTTAACTTCAGTATAATGGTATTTACTAAGAAATGGTTTATTACTGGTTTCAGTCCTTTCAAAACTTATTCTTTCATATTGCTATGCTTGAGAAATATTTCTAGTTTTGAAATAAGTATTGGAATGGAATAAGTTCTGTTTCTCAAATCACTTTGTTTTCCTTATCCCTCATTCTCTTTATTTTCCTCCCATTCCTTTTGGACCACAATGATTAAAATATTAACTTTCATAAAAGCCTTTGTTTTCAAGCTGGACTCTAGGAACTAGGTGTGGACTAAACTTTATAAGGAATAGCAAGGAAGCAATAAATCTTTGTCCATATGGATTAACTCAGTTAAATGGAATTCAGGGCAAAATGGTACCAAACTTTAAGCGATAAATAAGAATCGGGTGAAAATTATTTGTTCAATTATTAGTCCATCAATTAGTGAATGTCAGTTCTGTGAATTATATTGACAGGTTCTGACTAGCTTACCAAGATCGTGAGAAATCCATGCTCTCTTGTCCTTGAAGAATGTTCAGTCGGACTT
Organism: Sminthopsis crassicaudata; assembly: GCF_048593235.1. Classification (NCBI taxonomy): domain Eukaryota; kingdom Metazoa; phylum Chordata; class Mammalia; order Dasyuromorphia; family Dasyuridae; genus Sminthopsis; species Sminthopsis crassicaudata. Next base: position 272,216,631 of record NC_133621.1, on the reverse strand, counting down.
GAAGCCAATGCAAAATAGGAAAAGCTCATACAAGTTATCATGTAAACAAGCACCAAATAGCTTATTATATAAGGAAGTAATTTAAGAGAGAAAGAGTGAAAGAGAAGGGAGGGTAGGGAGACACAAAGGAAGAAAGGGGAGAGAGAGAAGGGAGTCAGAGACAAATCACTTTGCTTGGAGATTTGCTTTTCCAGAGGCTAGTCACTTTACCTTAAAACATGTGTTTATCGCTCAGAGTTTTTCATTATATAGCTTTATAAACTTGAGGGGGCAGCTAGGTGGCACAGTGGATAGAGCACCAGCCTTGAATTCAGGAGGACCCGAGTTCAAATCTGGCCTCAGACACTTAACACTTCCTAGCTGTGTGTGACCCTGGGCAAATCACTTAAAACCAGCCTCAAGAAAAGAAAAAAAAAAAAAGACCAAAAAGCATAACCTTGATCATTGTACACAAGACATCTTTAGTGTAGCGTGTTGGTTTGGAAGACCCCAAGAAACATTCTTAAGGCTGTGATCTACACTAATGAAGTGTCCAGTGCTACGTATGTAATTTCAGGTGTATGTGCCCATGTAAAATGAATTGAATATAGTGACATTTGGAATATATAAATGCAATCGTTTTGTCTATGCAATGGACTACTACCTGATGGACTAGTAAAATTTATATTAATAGTTAAGTATAGGCATCACTAATTCATAGATAAGGATAAGATTATGATTTCATTTTTAAAGTTGAAAAGTTTGAAACATTTTGGAACTTTTATAGTTGCAGGAATCTCAGGAACAGAAAAGAGAGACACAGCAGTATAATGAGTTAGAAGAGCATATGCAAAAGTAAGAATTAAAGCATTTTTATATTTTACTGCTATGACTAGTTGTAGAGCAAATCAAAATGATAAATATATTCATAATACAACATCATGCAATTGTTTATTTTAATTCCTTTTTTTCAATGGGAAAGGAGAATAATCTGCTTACGTATAACTTATTTTGAGATGAATAAATAAATAAATTTTAGTCAATACTGGAAATGTCAAAAGTGCCTTGGGCTCCAATCAGAATTTACCTCCCATAAAGGGAGAAATGAGATGAGAAATGTAGCTGTAGGAAAGCAGATTTTGGAGGACATGTTTCAGAAAATACTGGTTTTCATGTTGTCAGTTTACTGAAGTGCTTTACTTTGACCATTTTGGGAAATCAAAGGATAAGCTATATAAATTACGGCTAAATATATGTATGTAGGTATTGCGCGGACACACACACACACACACACACACACACACACACACATATATCCTACCACCAAATCATGGAAATGTTATATATCTGACTTGTTACTTGCTGTGCATCCTGTGCTAGTTGTTTTATTTTCCACAAAGTTCTCTAAAAAATATACATTGAAGAGCTGTTACAGATACAAACTGCTAGAAGGAATTTCCTCATGAAGAATTCCCTATTCCAATAAAATGTTCCTATCTTACTGCACCTCCCTTCCAAAAAAAATGTCCTTTCATAAAATATCTTAACTAACTGTGCCTTATCAGGATTTTTCCCCAGGAATAATATATTTTTCATAGCCAGTTGTAGTGTAGCGTAATTTATAGGTTTGAAAGAATTTCTGAAGGATTATCAAAATACAGGTTTCTTGCAAAGTTGATCTCCAGAAACAATCAGAAGAGAACTGAGTTTAGTGGGGAGAGTTCAAATCCTGATTCTGACATATACTGACTGTGAGCCTGAGTCACAGTCTGAACCTCTCAGTGCTGGCAAGAAACTTAAGAAGACTTGAGCTTGCAGGTTTGAATAGGTAGACAGTATCTTCCTACACCAAGGAAATCACAACTCCAAATCACAGAGATTTTTAGATCACAATGTTTTAGGAAAGTGTCTTAAAATAGATACATATTCTTGTCTAAATATGTCATTATATATGAAGATAGGACTGGATATATACAAATAAAAGTTTCTTAGAAGGAAGTGCTGTTTTTCTTGATATTTATATCCCAGATTCCAAATTCTGTTTGCCTTTGATCTCCATGCATTTGCATATTCCACAATATGGAATATACCTCTTGCAAATGCCTAGTTCTAATCAAAACTCACCCCAAAAAAACACTTAAATAAGACTTTCTGTATTCCTTTTTTAATTCCTTTTTGCAGTTACTTTGTATTTACTCCAAATATACTGCATTCACATGTTTACCTGTGCATGTTGTTTTCATTCTAATTAAACCAAATTGGAGCCTCTTTTACTTCTCTTTAAATCTATCTTCCAGGCTTTGCAAGTGAGATCTTGAACCTTATAGGAAATTATTAAATTAAATTAATTTTAAAAAAGTTCTTCAAAATTTTGTGACAATTATATTTACTTTTGTAGATTTAAAATGGAATGTGCCACATTTGAAAATTCAGGAGAGCAAGATGAAAACATTTGGGAAACTATCAATTTCTATTTTGTAAGTCATCTCTGGGATTTAGTTTTCCTCATTTAAAAAACCTTTTTTTTTTTAAGTGGTAGAATATGGTAAGAATTTTAATTGTAAAAAATCCAGTTGTTAATGTAATATGATATTCAAATACAATTCACATTGATTTGGGATGCTGGTGGTGTTAATCATTGTTATGGGAGAGATGAATTTTTTTCTCTGTATAATTATTAATATTGGCATCACATCAGATTATCATTTGATGCCATAACTTGGCTTTCTGATTGGATACACTGAGGTTGGGTTTGCAAAGATGGAAAGAAACAATTTTCTAAGAGAAATAGGTGGTTTCTAAAAAACTTTTTGAAGTGCTGAAACATTTAGGGGCAATATCTGCAGGGCCTCTTAGAACACAGAGCTCTGCTACAATCCTAAAAATAAAAATACTACACCAAAAGATGACTACTAGGCAGAAACAATTTGAAAAGAGTATTGCTTTAAGAGATTTTAAAATGACAAAGCATAAATAAAGCAATAGTTTGATTGCAAGGTGATCACTATTGCCGTTAAGAAAGTTCATAATGTAAATTGATGTAAAAGTTAAAGATTCACTCTATAAAACAGGACTTAAATTGATTTAAGAGAAGGAAGTTATAGATTTTCAATACCTTCTACCAGTAAATGAATTAAAACACTTACAATACAATATTCTCCATACATTATTTTTCTATTTTAGGGAAGGAAAGATTTTCCTCCTCCTGGAAAAATGACTAATAAATGAATTCATCTAAAGCTACTGGGTTATTTTTTTAAGATTCTAGTATTTGATGATATTGAGACATTTCCTCAGTTCTGATATCTACCTAAAGTAAGGGGAAAGCCCTAAAGAGCTTTTATGAGATAACATTTGCAAATTGGTGCTATGGTGTACTGGTACTATACATATACTATATATGTGAATTGCAAAACTCTTCCTTATCAAGAAATGCTAAAATTCTCATCTTGGGAACTTAGGCTCCCTTTTAAAATATCTATGATAGAAACTTGCAGAATGTTTGGTTAAGCCCTCAATATCTCAATAAGCATCCTTTATCTCTTTTGTAATACTTCCTCTCCTCCCCTGAGAAACCCCAAGTTTATATTTACCCTATAAAAGGTGTGCTTATGATGTTCTTTCTGGAACTAAGTCAGCTATGAGTTAACTCTCTCTCTTCCCATAACATCTTCCTACTATACCTAACTCTTTAGACTGCTAAGCTTTTCTATGCATTTAGCCTGCCATTCAAAAGGGTACTCACAGCTTATAGCGTATTCCTTTAATGGCTTCTTCCAAATACCTTTCTTTGCTAACTCTATTGCTCTCCCAAATCTATTTCTATTTCTATTTACCCCTCCTGGGGCCAATTTCATCTTTTTGTTTTGTCGTAAATTCTTCTCATAAATAAAGATACCTTTTGGCAAAGAGAATGTCCTTGTGAATTTTTCACATGTACCTTGGATTTGGTATTTCATATTACTCTCTCAACCCATCCTTATTTGTTTAAATAATGACAAGTGACTACTTAGAAATATTTTATTTTACTGTCAATTAACTTGTTGTCCTGCAGTTCTCATCAATATTTCTCAAAAATAATTGATTTCTTAACATTCTAAGTTTCCCAAAAGCAAGAGATACAATGTTAGCCAGGAAAGGGTTTTGGAACAAGTAACAATGGAAAAGTTTCCACAATAGAACTTACAATTACAATTACAATTAACCTGGAGAAAGGTGGAAAGAAATAATGTTTATTATGCAGACTTTATATAAAAGCTAGTAATGTAATTCCATGGTTTCATCCTATCTTTGAAGTGTCTAAATGTATTTAAATAATTAATTTAGGAAAAACATTTTGGAGCTGTAACCTTTCTTTTGTGTAATTAGCTAAATTGATATTTTATAGAAACATATTCAAGACCTTAAAAGACAATTGGACGCAGCATTCTCAAAATTTATGCAGTTGGAATTAATGAATAAAATAATTCAAGAAGAATCATTTTCTAGCAAAAGTCTGCAAAAGAATCATGACAAGCTGGAAAGGAAGAAAAGGAATTTGAAGAAGTTAATGTTAAGTATCATTTAGAAATACCTGAATTAAAACACAAGGAGAACTGGACATTAAGGAACAACTAAATAACATCTTACTATTCTTACAGGTTACTTTATCAATTTAATGCTTTTAAAATATTTCCATGTAAGTGAAGGTTTTTGTGGGGTTTTTTTCTCTATTCTAAATCCAGAATCTTTTTCTCTGCCTTCTTTAGCTTGTCTGCTCTCTCTCCATTAGCTTGGTATCATGATTTTTAAAAAAGAAAATAGGCTTTTAATGTGAATTCTGAAACCAACTTATGCTCTTCCCTTGTCAGCAAATGTTAAAATGCTCATGCTGGAACTTAGTTTCCCAGACTGCCTTATTCCTTTATATTTGCCCTCCTCCCATACATGGTGTGAGCCCCTTTAAGGGGAGGGTTGCTCCTCTAAAAGATGTGCTTCTGAAAAAGATTTTTTTTCTCAATTCTTTTCAGGACTATGAGTTACTCTCCACTTCATAGCATCTTCCTTCTAATGGCTCCTTACTTATTATTTATGAGTTCCAATAGGGAACACATCTGTCCCTTTGTTAATTCACATAATAAATAGCATAACTTAGTAAAATGTGATGGATATCTTGTTTCAATTCTTCCATGTCAAGAACTGAATGCTTATTTTGAAAGGATTTTTATTTACCAATTCTGGTGTCTATTTTGCCTTATCTTTGAAATGATAAGTGAAATAACCATATATCATTTGCTAAAAAAAAAAAAAGAAAGAAAGAAAAAAAAAGAAAAAAAATTTGAAATTTACAATTTAAAAAATTGAAAGGTGAATTGCTTGTGGGTTTTTTTTTCACCAAAAGTTTTAATTGTAAGAAAATATTCTTGTGGATTCTGGAGTAATTTCCTTTCAAAATTATTTCTTATTCAAAAATTTTTATGATCTAAAATATTAGCACTAGAATGAACTAGTGAGCTAACATGCAGTAGAAATAGTTGTCTTCTTTTTAAGTTCAAATTTAATTTGCCTGTCCTTGAGTTCTTTTAAAGTTAGAACTTATTTTTGTGAATTCAGAATAGTTCTTTAAATCAGAGACAGAAATTTAAATGAAAACTAACAGAATATGGTAACAAACATCTTATAATTTTCAGGTGAGAATCGGGCATTTTATGTTAACTCTTTCCTTTGTTTTCCATTTGATTTAGAGCCTGGAGCTAAACGAAAAAAAAAAAAAAAAAGATAACTGATATGACCAAATGGAGCATTGACTTCAAGAAATGGAAGCTGAATTCTTTAAAATAAAAATGTCAAATGAAATGTCTAAGGCAGAACTAGAGAAATACATGGGGCAGAACCAAGATGGCAGAGATTGCACAGGTCTTTATCTGAGCTCACATCAACACCAGATCAAAACTCTGATCTGTATCAAATTTCCAGCAATAGATATTTTGGAAGAACTTCAGAAAAGGTTTACTTCAACCGGGCATGGTGGGAAGGGATGACTGCACAGGTCCAGTGTAAGGACCCAGGACAGTGTGCCATCCACATGCTAAGGATCTACCAGGAAGCTCTTAGCCAAATATAGCAGCATTGGCTGCTCTGTCTCGAGTACAAGCCAGTGGATTAGCCACTCTCTCAGCTGAGAGTCATACAAAACAAAGGTAAATAGCGTGCTTCTAAACTCCAGAAGATCATGGGACCTAACCATGGCCACCCAACACTGGAAGGAAGTCATTGACCCAGCCTAAAGCTACTATCACTTGTACAGGAAGCTGGGTGAAATCTCCCTGTTACCCTAAGAACAGACTTCAACCTTTAAAAAATCAGGAAAAAAGCAAAAAGAAATCTGATTATAGATAGCTTTTATGGGGAAAGAAAAAAACAGACCTCTAATCCTGAGGATCCTAAAAGCAAATCATCTCCAGATGAATCCTCAAAGGGTGATAGATTTGAGCCCCATCTCATAAGGCTCTCTTGGAAGAATTCAAAAAAGATCTTAAAAGAGAGTTAGGAGGAAAATGGAGAAAGGAAAAGAGGACTTTGCGAGAGAGTTTGGAAAAGGAAACACAGAAATTATCTGAAGAAAACTCCTTTAAAATAGATTTAGTGAAAAATCATATAATGCCTCTTTATACATTTGATGAAATGGAAGAAAGTACATAACTCCTTAGAGAAACCAATTCAATGAAAAACAATTTGTGAAATGGGGGGAAAATGTAGTGAACAAAAACATTTAAAAGTTCAGTTACCCAAATGCAAAATGAAATAAAGATAACTGGAAATAAAAGGAAAATTAGAATTTAACAAATGGAAGTGAATGACACAGTGAGACTTCAGGAAACAGTCAAACAAAACCAAAAAACAAAAATGAAAAAAATAAGAAGAAAATGCAAAATGATTCATTGGAAAATCTTACATGGAAAATAGATTTAGCAGAGACAGAGACAATCTAAGGATTCTTTGGACTTCCTGAAAACCATGATGAAATAAAGAGTCTAGACATCATCTTTCAGGAAATGCCTGAAACTGCCTTCATGTCCTAGAACCAGAGGGTAAAATAGCCATTGCAAGAATTGACCTAAAACTTCCTGAAAGAGGCCCTGCAATGTAAACTCCAAGGAAAGTCATAACAATCTTCAGAATTATCAAATCAAGAAGGAAATATTGCAGGCAGCCAAAAAGAAATAATTCAAATATTGAGGAAATGCAATCAGAATTACCCAGGACTTAGCAGCTTCTACTTCTAAAGATCAAAGTACATGGAATCTGATATTCCAGAAAGCACAGGAACTTGGATTGCAGCCAAGAATTAACTTTCCAGAAAAACTGAGCATTATCATTAAGGGAAAAAGATGGATATTCAATGAAACAGGTGAATTTCATTTATTTGAGATGAAAAGACCAGAACTGAACAGAGAATTTGATCTTCAAATGCATAATTCAAAAGTACAACTTTCTTGTAAAAGTTCTATCTTCCCTATGTAGGAAGATATGTTTTACTTCTTGAGATCTGTATTGTCATACAGGTATAATTTGATTTTATTGTGTTAAAAAGGTAGAAAGGTAACCCACAGTAAGAGGTTCATACAGCTGCTCAAAAGGAAATCATAAAGAACTTTCTACTGGCACTGGGAGCAGGAGGACTATGTTGTCATCCTCCTAGTTGAAACCATGTTGCAGCTCTGGATCAAAGTCCCAGGCTGAGGAAGAGCATTATTATTACAGCATATGGTCACAGAAGAGCAGGAACTCTGATCACAATTATAGGATGGAAAAGATCATTCACAGATCAGAACACAGGCTAAGATAGCAGTGACCACACCTCTCTTAGATCATACAATACTGGAAGAACTAAAAGCTTCCAGATCTAGCTCTGAAAAAAGCAGAATAAAAAACCTGAATCTTGGGATAGTGCTGTCGCCATTGTAGAGCAACAACAAATAATCTAAATATAGAAAGTTCCTATGATCAAAACACAAGCATAGAAAAAGCCAACAAAGTCAAAAGTGCCACATCCAAAACCACAGAAAAATGTAAATTGGTCTCAGGACAATAACGAATTCCTAGAGGAGCTCAAAAAGGATTTTAAAATTCAAATAAGAATGGTTTAAAATACTCGGAAAAGAAATGAGTGACACAAGAAAATTAAGAAAGATCAACACCTTAGTGAAGAAGACACCAAAAAATATTAAAGAAAATCACCTTAAAAAGAGAATAGGCCAAATGGTAAAAGATGCACAAAAATCCACTGAACTACTTAAAAAGTAAAATTGACCAAATGGGGAAAAAAATCCAAAAATTTCAAAAATTCACTGAAGAAAATGACTTTAAAAATAGATTTGAGCAAGTTAAAGCTGATGGATCCATGAGACATCAAGAAAATAAAAAGAATGAAAAAAATGAAGAAAATGTGAAATATCACTGGAAAAACAATAGGTTTGGATAATAGATTCAAGAGAGTGCAACACCTGAAATCCCTGACCAAAAAGAGCTTAAACATCATCTTTCCAAGGAAACTGACCTGATATCCTAGAACCAGAGGGTAAAACAGAAATTGAAAGATTCCACCCACAATCAACTCCTGAAACAGATCCCAAATTGAAAATTCCCAGAAATATTTAAGCTGAATTTCAGATCTTCCCAGGTCAAGAAAAAAAATTATTGCAAGGAGCCAGAAATAAACAATTCTAATATTGTAGAGTCACACTCAAAACAGGGCTTGGAATGATACTCCAGATAGCAAAGATAATCAAGACTCAACTACCCAGTAAAACTGAGTGAGGGAAAAAGGATAGGGGAAATAATAATAGTAATGAAATAGAGAAGTTTCAAGTATCCCTGATAAGACCAAAAATAAACAGAAAACTTATGCAAAACCCAAGAGATGCATAAAAAGCTAACAAAGAGAAATCATAAAGGATTCAATAACATTAATAACTGCATTCCTACATGGGAAGATGACACTTGCAACACCTAAGAACTCCCAAGAAATCATTAGGGCAGTTTTAGGAATCTACATAGTCAAAGGGCACAGATGTGAATTAACTATAACAGGATGATATCCTAAGAAAATTAAAATAATTTCACAGGAGAAATAGTAAGGAGTAAAAGGAAAAAAAACAGGACAAACGGAGAAAGTAGGATGGAAGTAACAATAGTAATCATAACTTTGAATGTAAATAGGATAAATTTACCCATAAAACAAGGAGATAGAACGAATTACATAATTTAGACATAAAAGGTGATACCATGAGCATAAATAAGGACATGTAGAGCAGTTTACTTTTTTTCTCTATGAATAAGGGAAGAATTTGTCACCAGACAGAAATGAAATGCAAAATGGATTGATTTTGATTAATTAAAAGGTTTGCCCAAACAAAAGCAAGTCAAGATTTTAAGGAAAGCAGAAAAGTGAGGTGGTAGTTTTATAACGATTTATAACAATATCATAAAGGCTTCATTTTTGAAATATATCAAGAACTAGGTCAAATTTATAAGAATACAAATCATTCCCCAATTGGTAAATGATCAAAGAATATGAACAGGCAGCTTTCAGGTGAAGAAATCAAAGCTATCTAATTATTAGAAAGAAAATGATAAATATTGGTCATGATAGAAAATTGGAACACTAATGGTTGTACCAAGTTGTAAAGTGATCCAAACATTTTGGAGAGCAATTTGAAACCATGCCCAAAGGACTATAAAATTTTGCATACGCTTTGAACCAGCAATACCACTAGGTTCGCATCCAAAAGAGATAGAAAAGGAAAAGGACCTAAATATTCAAAAATATTTTTATAGTGACAAAGAAATGGAAACTAAGGGAAAGATCGTTAATTGAGGAACAGCTGAACAAGTTGTGATATGACTGTAACAGAATAATATTATGCCATAAGAACTCAATAGCAGACTGATTTCAGAAAAAAACTTAGGAAGACTTAAGATCAAGAGAACATTGTACATAATATTGCACAATGATGAACACACAATAACTTAGCTACTCTCAGCGAACAATGATCTAAGATAATTCCAAAGAACTTAAATGAAAAATGCTATCTACCTCTAGAGGGGAAAAAAAAGTCTGAATGCAGATCAAAGCATAATTTTTTAAAATTTATTTTTCTTAGGGTTTTTAAGGAGCTTGCGTTTTCTTTCACAATATGACTAAAAATATTTTACATCACTGCACGTGTATAATCAAATACTTTCTCAATAAGGGGGAAGAAGAGAAAGACCTAAAATCATTTTAAAGAGGTAAAAAATTGTTTCTATACATAACTGGAAAAAAATTTAAATGTGCTCAAAAAAAGTAAAAATTAAAATCTAATATGGTTCAAAAGAAAAATAAATGAGATTCCACCTCAAATGTAGTAAATTGCACACATTTTCATACTTTTTATTACAGTGTATTAGTTACACTGACTTTTTCTTCTTTAAAAAAAATCCATCATATGGGAATGGCTGTATGGGACAGGGATAGGGAGAGACACTAAAGGCACTAAATATAATAAAATAAATTTAAAAATTTTAAAAAGATCCCATGGCCAAAACTGTAAAACCAATCAGATAATGCTCTGGTATTCCTTCCACACAAATTGTTCATTTCTCATATCTATGCATTATGTGCTATTTCTGCTAAAAGGATTCTGCCTCTTGCTAATAAACTTTCCTGTCAAAAGTCATAACTGACTTCAAGGAATTTTGTTCTGGTTTGTTCATTTCTCTACCCTGTACTTCATTACATGAACATGGTGATTTTGTGGCATGCTGAAGAAATGCCCCAATTGCTTTTTACTTTTCTTTTTTTACATTTTTAGTCAAAACTCTATAGCCTCCATTCAAAGAAAATAGCAAAGGTAGAGGTATTCCTAAGGAGAAAGGTGTTTATTAAAAGTGCTATTTAGTTTTGGAACCAAGATTTGAATTGTGGAAATTTTCTGCCTTCCTAATTGTTTTTAATTGTTTTTATATATTTTCAATCCTTGAGAACATCTTGAAACTATGTTAAAAACTAAAATAGAATTCAAAACTTAGATCAACTCTAAGACATAACTAAGTTGACATATATTGATATACACAATATATGAGGAACTAATACACAGGACCAAGAGGTGTTCCCAAATGAATGGAGTCAATGAATGTAAACACTCAAATAGAAATAATATACCAAATCACTAATAAAAGAGATGAAAATCAAAATAATTCCAAAGTTTCACTTTACACTTAATTGGACAAGATAGTGCTGGAGAGATTTTGGAGAGATTTTGTAAAAATAGGCACCCTATCACACTGTTGGTGGACCTGGGAATTGGCCCAATCATTGACAAAAGCAATGTGGAATTATGCTAAGAAAAAATGGCTAAAAAATAACTCACACCTATTAAAATGACAGAAAGAAAAATGAGATATGCAGGAAGAGATGTGGAAAAATTGGGGCACAAAGACAGTTGGTTCATTTGTGTTGGGACCAATTCAACCATTCTGGAGAACCATTTGCCCAAGGGCTATTTCAAACTCTGCATACCTTTTGACCTAGCAGTACCACTAGTTCTGTGTCCCAAAGTTAGATATCTATCTGTTAGATAGGCATGTTTCTTGTGGTGGAAAAAATAGGAAATTGAGGAAATACCCATCAATTCAGTAATGAATTTGTGGCCTAGAATGCCCTAAAGAATGCCCTAGGAAAGATTTACATAAACTGATGCAAAAATCACGTAAGCAGAACCAGTAACAAGGTATGATGATGAATTGAAAATGACTTGGCTATTCTCCGCAATATGATCATCTAAGACACTTTCAAAGGATTTAATGAAAAATTAACCAGAAACACCAGAGAAAGAACTGGTGGAATCTGGATGCAGATTTAAGCACTTAATTTTTAAATTTTTCATGATCTGTATTTTCTTTTGCAACATGGCTAATAAGGAAATGTTTTCCATGACTGCATATATAATCTATATAAAATTGTCTTCTCAATGTGAGAAGAGGGGAAGGAGAGAGGGAAAGGATTTAGGACTCAATTTAAAAAATACAAATGTTAAGGACTGTTTTTACATGTAATTAAAATATGTATTCACATATATACATATAAGAAATTTTAAGTGGCTAAAATGTCAGTTTTTGACCCAGAGAATCCATTGCTAGGCCCATATCCCAAAGAGGTCAAAGATAGAACGGTCCCATATAAATCACAGTGTTTATAGCAGCATTATTTGTAATAGAAAAAAACCGGAAATAAAACAGATGCCCCTTGGTTGGTGAATGGCTTGTGCCCTAAGAATGACTAGGAACAATGAACAACTATGGATTTAATTATATTTTTTTCCTGGTTCAGCCCTGGCTTCACATCTGATTTAGTCTTTCATTTCCAACTGTGTTTTTGACATTTCGACCTGGATATCAATGGATACCTGACACCTTACATGGCCATAACTAAATTCAGTATCTCTGCTCCCAAAATCTCCCACATTCCAAACTTCCCTATTCCTGTTGAGCTCAACACAATTCTCTTGAGTTACCCAGACTCACAACTAAAATATTAACCTTGACTTCTCTTATTATTAACTATTAACTTCTTGACTTCCCTCTGACACAGTTACCATGCTAGTAAAACACCTTATCACAATATAGCTGGACTATTACAATCACCTTTTCATTTGTGTTCCCTGCCTCATCTACTCCCTACTCCCTACAATTATATCAATTGTTGAATTAATCTTCTCAAGTTTGACTGTCACCCATAACCTAAATCAATAAACTCCACAGTGGCATCCTATCACCTCCAGGATTAAAAAAACAAAAAAACAACCTACCTCTCTGACATCCAGAACCTTTTATAACATCCCCTCAACTTCTCCAATTCGCTTCTACATTCTAAGAACTCTGATCTGTTGACAATGATGTTCTTGCTGTTCCTTGGAAAAAAAAAAACAAAAAAAAAAACCTCTGCTCACAACTCCAGGGATTTGTACTTCCTGTCCATGGCTGGACTGGTCTATTTCATCTCTGATTCTAGACTTCCATCAAGTTCAATTAAAATATCACCCCCTTATAAAAAGGCTTTTTTGATCCCTCTTATTGTCAGTCCCTTCTCTCTGTTGATGATCTCCAATTTATTCTGTAGATATCTTGTTTGTATGCAGTTATTTATATGCTCTCTTCTCTATTACCCAAATTCAGGGACTGTTGTCTGCCTTTCTTCATATTCCCAGTATTTATCACAGTACCTGATAATAGATGTCCAATAAAAAATTATGGGCTGATAATTAAAAGTATATACAAATTATATTAACAAGTACAAGGTTGTTGTTTGGTTTTTTTGTTTGTTTGTTTTTTTGTTTTTTGGGAAAGAGAGTACTGATGGTGGGATAAAAAAAAAGTGCTTCACTTAGAAAATGGAACTTAAGAAGTCTTAGAAAAAATAAGGAATTCTAAGAGGCAGAAGTGAAATCATAGGATTTGCCTGTGGCCACATGGTTACAAAGACGGGTTCAGTTTCCAACCTTAATATATACTTGTTCATTGAGCACATCAGGTTCATTTAAGATGTGAATTTAAGGGGCCCAACTCTTAAGGCTTGAAGTTGTGCGCTGCCATTATAGATTTGCTTTGGTAGAGTGAGTCTCTCAAGTTCTGTATACCAAAGAAAGGCATAATCCCCCCCAAAAAAAAAAAAACCAAAAAACCTTAAACAAATGGTTAAACTTCTTTGCTACTGGTGATATGAAGTTAGGAATACAAGGATCTTGGAAGTGGAACAGTGATCTCTAAAATTTCTTCTTTCAAGGATCAAATTGTAAAAATAAGAATTTTTTTAACTGTCCACCTGCTGCTATTCTTCAATCTTTTATTCAAACAATCAACTCTATAGCAATTAACTTAAGAAATTTGTGGATGGGAAGCATGGGATTTTTACAAAATATGGGAAGTTAAGGATATGAGCTACTTCATTTTTAGTCTATTACTAAAGTATGATTGTTCAATTTACTAAATAAAGGAGACAAGTAGAATTAACTTCAAGGAGAGATGGCACAAAAATGAGGGAAAATAATATAAATTAAAAGACAATATAAAATGTGTATAGCAAATGTATATGCTAACACTGAATGTTTTAGGTTACATTGACATCTGGTGGCAAGATTTTCAAATCTATACTAAAATATTTAGAAACCATTTTATTCATGAAATCATATATAGAAGTTTTGAAAATATGAAAGACCAGAATCATACAATGTAACAAAAGATTTTTCACTATTCAACTCATATTGCCAGGTAAGCAATTTAGAAAATTTGGACAAAAGAATCAGACTTGAAAAAGATTTCTCTGGTGATATGGCAACCACATTTTTATCTGTTGAGCTTTCTTTAAAATTCCTTCAATTCAACTGAAGCTTTCATTCAAGCCACTTTATATAAATGCCACAGTATGTGAAAGTAAATCCAAAAAGTGCTATATACAAAGAAAGTAATATGACCGATTGTGGTTTTTGTAATTTCCTTAATAGTTCAGGGTAATTTCCTTATAAGTTCAGGGTAACTTTGTTTCCTCCTAAATGATAGCTTCCACTAATATGGCATCTTCCTCCTTCCTCAATGATTTCTCTTTCACTGTCCTTTGTCTTACCCCGACCTCCTCACCTGGGAAATTCCAGTTCATTAGCTCTTCTACCTCAATACACTAACCTCAAAGAACTCATACACTCTTACTTGGACTAGGATTTCATTCAATCACTAAATCTCCATTTAGTCCTGATACATCTAGCTATCTAGAATGTCTTTACACCTGAAGCTTTTCCTGTGAAAAACGGAATCAATTTAATTTTATACCCATACCACATCCCACCAATCTTCCCCCTTCAAAGTATGACTATGATCTCTCAGTTCATAAACTTGCAAGTTTGCAATTAACTTTGACTCTCCCTCCCTTTTCTTATTCCATCCCTCATACCGGCATGTTATTAATTCTGCAGATTCTCTAATGTTTCATATAACCAATCCTCTATATTTTTGCAAAGAGTATCCATATTTTAGGCTTCCATACTTGAATTACTATAATTTATACTCTCTTTATTGAGAATACCATACATCACTACCAAAACAATGTGGTTTTTTTTTTTTTTTTTACAGTCTTCAGCCTGACAATATTATCGTGATCAATAAAGGAGAAAGGAAAGAGAATAAGCATTTACTAAATCCCTATATGTGCCAGGAATTCTGCAAAGCACTTTATAAATATCTCATTTGATAATTATCATGACCCTGGGAATTGGATACTATCATCTTCATTTTATAGTTGAGTAGACTGTACAGTCTATAGTTTTCTCACTTGTAGACAGCAAACAGAAGTGATTAGAAAATGGCTGAGCATGTATATGAACTCAGGTAACCTAGCTGCCAAGAACTTAAAGTAGTTACCTCTTGCAACTCTCTCAAATACAACTTATCCAAGCCTTCAAGGCCCAACAAGGCCTTGTTAAGTTAACAACCTTAACCAAGTATTTCTTTACACCACCGCATAGCCCATCCTCCCCAGACAGTCTTGCTCTGCTGATGCTCACACATATCCTGCTCATCTACATCTGTTCATAATATTCTCTCTACTTGGCACACTCTCTCAATTATCTTCCATTCCCTGAGGATCAAGATCAACATTCACTTTCTCCAAAAAAGCTTTTCCAACTAGCACCATCAATTAATCAACCAACAAGCATGTATTAAACATTTACCACGCACATGATGCTGTACCAGGCTGGGGGATCCAAAGACAAAAACACAAAAGACACTGCTTCCTGTAGGTAATTACAAAAAAAAAATAGACAAAAAAGATGTGTTTCCTAAGGGAGACAATGTAAATAGATATAAAATAGAGAGTAAACATAACGTTACTTTAGTTGTACAAATAGTAATTGCAGGTATTAGAAAGACTTCACATAGAAACTGTGCTGAAAGAAGCAAAGAATTCTGAAAGGCAGAAATGACAAGGGAATGAAGCACAAAGAGGGAGACAGACTAGCCAAAGGTGGAGGGGGGAGATGGAGTAGATTGAGTAGCCCAATGCCCAGCAGAGCTAAATATACATAAGGAAACAAATAGATGTTCATTGGCTGAATACTACAAGTTCTATGTCTGAAGGTTTCAACATTTATTTTTTGGCATGAAGTCACATGGGATTTTTAATAAATACTTGCTTGAAGAAATTTCCAATATTTCCCATATTAATACATATAATGATTTTTAAAGCATAACAGAAGCTAACAAAAAGCTGCTTGAGAAAGGAGGGGAGTGACATGGTCAAGCCCGTGCTTTAAGAAATCACTTTGTCACCTGCACATAGAAAATGGACTGGAGACAGAGGAAGCTGGAGTTAGGGACAACTATCAAGACTATTGAATGGACATTTACTTAGTTTCTAATTCTTTGCTATCACAAAAAGAATTGAAAAATGAGTAGATGCCCATCAATTGAGGAATGGCTGAACAAGTTGTGGTACACAATGCGTGTTAAGCAAAAATAAAGTAACTTCCGGGTCAAGATGGCGGTGTGGAGGCAGACAGCTGCTTGAGCTGCGCACTTTCTGTCAGCATTTACTTCATGACAAGCCTTGGAATTAATGCTTGGCCAGGAAAAAACCCTACAAATAATCACCAACAGAAGACATCCTTGAAATTCGCCAGAAAAGGTCTGTGTTTGTTTGGGGGAGGGGACAAACAGACAGAGTGCAGACTGAGGGCAAGCAGCCAGAGCAAGGCAGGCAGCTCACACAGCTCAGACCTGAGGGGGGAGGGGTGCGATCTCTTCCCCAGAACGACCTTTAACCCAGTGTGGATAGTCCTTCTTGGCAGTAAGGCAGGATCAGCAGAGAAAGTGTAAACACCGGAGGTGAAGAAAAAAACCCCAGAAAGCTAGCATGTCTTGGGACCCGGCCATCCCCACCCCCACCCACAGTGACTCAACATGTTCTCAGACGCTCAGAGCAGAGACACAGTGCATCCATCACTGTCCTGTTAGCTCCTCGCTGCTGTCTCCCACAGTCTGTAGAGAAAGCTCGCTTACACCATCCAGCCCCAAACCCCCACCCCAGAAACAGACCAATTGTTTCTCTTGGCAATTTGTTTTCTCCCATTCCCGCTCTGACAAAAGGAACAAAAAATTTAAAGGGGCTCTAACCATTGACAGCTTCTGTATGGATAGAGAGCAGACTTCAAACCCTAAGGAGACTAAAAGCAGACTGTCTCCAGAGGAATCCCCTAAGGAAGATATGATCTGCTGCTCAATACACAAAATTCTCATAGAGGAAATCAAAAAGGCTCTATGAGAGCTAGAAGAGAAATGGGAAAAGGAAAGGAAAGCTTGGCAAGAGAGTCTGGAGAAGTCATCCCACACATTTAAAGACAGAGTGGATAAAGAAATCAAATCATGGAGGGCGGAGCCAAGATGGCGGAGAAGAAACACACGACTCAGTGAACGTCCTCATTCCCTCACAACCAATTAGATAAATTAAGTCTCAAAATTAGCTCAGGACTGATAGATACCACAAGGACTGGAAGCACAATTTACCAGCTGAAGAGAATCTGGAGTTTCAACAGGAAAGGTCAGTTCTCAGGGGAGGAATAAGAGAGACCAGCACAGACGGTGGGGTAGTGGCACACTGCGCCCATTGCGCTGGGAAGGGCTCTGGGATCAGAGAAGCCACTGAGGTAAAGGAATCTGGCACAGGCTGTTAGCTCTTCTCTGCTAATTATTTAGCAGTTCAGAAGAGAAAGCCAAAATATTTTAAAACAAATTAGATTTTCCCCGACCCGGGGGGGTGACTCAGCAGAGAATTGGCACCAGGGGGTGTGGCCTCAGCTACCACCTGAGAATAGTTAAGAGATTGACAAGTGGGTGGATACGGCCCAAGGCAACACACCCTGCCTAGCTTAGCTGGAGGGAGTGGAACTCAGCTCCAGGAAGTCCCAGAGAAGCGGAACCTTTGAACTAGGGACCGCGGTTTCTGGCAGACACTTCCAGTTTGAGCACAGGGGCTTCTCACGTCACCTGCTGCAGACGTCCATTCCCCACCCGGACACATAGGCTGGGCTTCGTGCTGTCTTCACTATTCTACGCCCTCGAAGCACAGTAGTGCTAATCATCTCTGAGGCACTCCCAGGGAGGGGGTGGGGAACTCTCTCCCAGAGCTCTCTCTTAGCTCAGGCGCAGGGGCCGTTGCATCCATCCGGTCTGGGAGGAAGCTGGTAAAGAAGTAAATAATTTCCTACCCCAGAGACAGACCCCAAAAGATTTTTTTAAGTATGAGCAAAAAAGCTAGAAAAACCATAGATTCCTTCTATACAGAGAAAGAGCGGGTAACCAACCCCAAGGAAGTTGATAGCAGAGAATCAACAGACAACAACCTAAAGGGGAACGATTCCTGCCCCCCATCACATAACTCTCTCCTAGAAGAAGCTCTTAAAAAATTGAGGGAGATCGAAGAAAAATGGGGAAAAGAAAGGGAAGTTATGATAGAGAATAACAACGTACTGAAATTGGAGTTGGAAAAAATAAAGAATTCACAGGAGATGCAGGGAAACAAAATTAGTGAATTAGAAAAGGTTAAAAAAACACAGGAAAGTAGGATTTCTGAATTGGAAAAGATAAAAAAGTCTCAAGAAAATAGAATTTCTGAATTGGAAAAAGAAAATAATTCTCAAAAAAAAAAATTAGGGAAATGGAAAAAAAACTCAATAGAGCAAAATAATTCATTTAAAAACGAAATTGGGCATTTACAAAAAGAACTAAAAACTGTGAAAGAAGAAAATAACTCCTTAAAAGTCAGGATGGAACAAATAGAAATGAATGATTCACAGAGAACCCAAGAATCAGTCAAACAAAACAAAAAAAATGAGAAGCTGGAGAACAACGTCAAATACTTACTGGGAAAATCTATAGACCTGGAAAATAGATCTAGGAGAGATAATCTGCGGATTATTGGACTTCCAGAAAACTATGACCAAAAAAAGAGCCTAGATTCTATTTTACAGGAAATTATCAAAGAGAACTGTCCAGAGATAATAGAAACAGAAGGGAAAGTAGATGTGGAAAGAATTCATCGAACTCCTTCTGAAATAGACCCTAAAAAAAGAACACCACGGAATATTGTGGCTAAGCTGCAGAATTACCACACAAAGGAGAAAATCCTGCAAGCAGCTAGAAAAAAACAATTTAAATACCAAGGTGCCACAATAAGGGTCACCCAAGATCTGGCTGCCTCCACATTAAAAGATAGAAGGGCCTGGAACCTGATATTCCGAAAGGCAAAAGATCAAGGACTGCAACCAAGAATGAACTACCCAGCTAAGTTTAGCATCTTTTTCCATGGAAGAAGATGGTCATTCAATGAAACAGAGGAATTCTATATGTTTCTAAGAAAAAAAACCAGACTTAAACAAAAAATTTGATCTACATCCACAAGACTGAAGAGAAACAGAAAAAGGTACACAGAACCCTTGAGAACTGTAACTCGGTTGTGGGTATATAAAAAATACTCAAGGATAATTTGATTTTACTGATATAAAAGAAAAAAAGGGGGGTGTGGTAAAGGGAAGGAGGTTGGTTCAGAAAAATGGGAAGGAGTGATAAAAAGAGGGAAACTACATCCCAGGAAGAGACATAGAAAATACACCATATCTGAGGGAACTTAGTGAGGGGGAGAATCATTGTGTGAATCTTACTCTCATCAGAAGAGGCTCAAAGAGTAAATAATTAGCATATTTGTTTTTCAGAGAATTTTCTCTCACCTCATTAAAAGGGGGGAGAGGAAAAGGGGAAAGGAAAAGGAGAATAAGTGAAGGGACTTGGAGGGAGGGGGGAGGGATCTTAAAAAAAAAAAAAAAAAGAGGGAGGGTTGCGCGTCACAATGGGGGTCTGTAAATTAAATATCGGGGAGGGGGATCAGGGGGGTCAAGGGAAAAAAGTATAATCTGGGGATAATACGATGGCAGGAAACACAGAATTAGTAATTTTAACTGTAAATGTAAATGGGATGAACGATCCCATCAAACGGAGACGGATAGCAGATTGGATCAAAAAGCAGAACCCTACAATATGTTGTCTACAGGAAACACACTTAAAGCAGGGAGATACATACAGAGTAAAGGTAAAAGGTTGGAACAGAGCCTATTATGCTTCAGGTAAAGCCAAAAAAGCAGGGGTAGCTATCCTTATCTCAGATCAAGCAAAAGCAGAAGTAGATCTCGTTAAAAAAAGATAAGGAAGGAAACTATATCCTGCTGAAAGGTAGCATAAATAATGAAGCCATATCAATACTAAACATATATGCACCAAGTGGTATAGCATCTAACTTTCTAAAGGAAAAGTTAAGAGAACTGCAAGAAGAAATAGACAGTAAAACTATAATAGTGGGAGATCTCAACCTTGCACTCTCAGATTTAGACAAATCAAACCACAAAACAAACAAGAAAGAAATTAAAAAAGTAAATAGAACATTAGAAAAACTAGGTATGATAGACCTTTGGAGAAAACTGAATGGCAATAGGAAGGAATATACTTTCTTCTCAGCAGTTCATGGATCCTATACAAAAATTGACCATATATTAGGACATAAAGATCTCAAAATTAAATGTAGGAAGGCAGAAATAATAAATGCCTTCTTCTCAGATCACAATGCAATAAAAGCTACATTCAGTAAAAAGTTAGGGGTAAATAGACCAAAAAGTAATTGGAAACTGAATAATCTCATCTTAAAGAATGACTGGGTGAAAGAGCAAATTATAGAAACAATTAACAATTTCACCCAAGATAATGATAATGATGAGACATCATATCAAAATCTTTGGGATGCAGCTAAAGCAGTAATAAGGGGAAATTTTATATCTTTAGAGGCTTATTTGAAGAAAATTGAGAAAGAGAAGATTAACAAATTGGGCTTACAACTTAAAAGGCTAGAAAAAGACCAAATTATAAACCCCCAACCAAAAATTAAACTCGAAATACAAAAATTAAAAGGAGAAATCAATAAAATCGAAAGTAAAAAAACTATTGAATTAATAAATAAAACCAAGAGTTGGTTTTATGAAAAAGCCAATAAAATAGATAAACCTTTGGTAAATTTGATCAAAAAAAAGAAAGAGGAAAATCAAATTGATAGTCTTACAAATGAAAAGGGGGATCTTTCCACCAATGAAGAGGAAATTAGAGAAATAATAAGGAGTTACTTTGCCCAACTTTATGCCAATAAATTTGATAACTTAAGTGAAATGGATGACTTTCTCCAAAAATATAGGCTCCCTAGATTAACAGAGGAGGAGATAAATTGCTTAAATAGTCCCATTTCAGAAAAAGAAATAGAACAAGCTATTAATCAACTCCCCAGGAAAAAATCCCCAGGGCCAGATGGATTCACATGTGAATTCTACCAAACATTTAAAGAACAATTAGCCCCAATGTTATATAAATTATTTGAAAAAATAGGGGATGAAGGAGTCCTACCAAACTCCTTTTATGACACAGACATGGTACTGATACCTAAACCTGGTAGATCGAAAACTGAGAAAGAAAATTATAGACCAATTTCCTTAATGAATATTGATGCTAAAATCTTAAATAAGACATTAGCAAAAAGACTTCAGAAAATCATCTCCAAGATAATACACTATGATCAAGTAGGATTTATTCCAGGAATGCAGGGCTGGTTTAATATTAGGAAAACTATTAATATAATTGACCATATTAATAATCAAATTAATAAGAACCATATGATCATCTCAATAGATGCAGAAAAAGCATTTGACAAAATCCAACATCCATTCCTACTAAAAACTCTTGAGAGTATAGGAATAAATGGATTATTCCTTAGAATAATCAGGAGTATATATTTAAGACCGTCAGTAAGCATAATATGCAATAGAAATAAACTGCAACCTTTCCCAGTAAGATCAGGAGTGAAACAAGGTTGCCCACTATCACCATTACTATTCAATATAGTACTAGAAACGCTAGCCTCGGCAATAAGAGCCGAGAAAGAGATTCAAGGAATTAGAGTAGGAAATGAGGAAATTAAACTATCACTTTTTGCAGATGACATGATGGTATACTTAGAGAACCCCAAAGACTCTGCTAAAAAGCTACTAGAAATAATTCAAAATTTCAGCAAAGTGGCAGGATACAAAATAAATCCACATAAATCCTCGGCATTTTTATATATCACTAACAAAATGCAACAGCAAGAGATACAAAGAGAAATTCCATTCCAAACAAATGTTGAGAGTATAAAATATTTGGGAATCCATCTACCAAAGAAAAGTCAGGAATTATATGAGAAAAATTACAAAACACTTGCCACAAAAATAAAATCAGATTTAAATAATTGGAAAGACATTCAGTGCTCTTGGATAGGCCGAGCGAATATAATAAAGATGACAATACTCCCCAAACTAATCTATTTATTTAGTGCTATACCAATCAGACTCCCAAGAAACTATTTTAATGACCTAGAAAAAATAACAACAAAATTCATATGGAAGAATAAAAGGTCGAGAATTGCAAGGGAACTAATGAAAAAAAACTCAGAGGAAGGTGGTCTAAGTGTACCTGATCTAAAGCTATATTATATAGCAGCAGTCACCAAAACCATTTGGTATTGGCTACGAAATAGACCGGTAGATCAGTGGAACAGATTAGATACAAAGGACAAAAAAGGGTACATCTATAGCAATCTAATCTTTGACAAACCCAAAGATTCCAACATTAGGGATAAAAATTCATTATTCGGAAAAAACTGTTGGGAAAACTGGAAATTAGTATGGCAGAAATTAGATATGGATCCACACTTAACACCATATACCAAGATAAGATCAAAATGGGTCCATGATTTAGGCATAAAGAGGGAGATAATAAATAGATTAGAGGAACAGAGGATAATCTACCTCTCAGACTTGTGGAGGAGGAAGGAATTTATGACCAGAGGAGAACTAGAGATCATTATTGATCACAAAATAGAAGATTTTGATTACATCAAACTAAAAAGTTTCTGTACAAATAATACTAATGCAAACAAGATTAGAAGGGAAGTAACAAATTGGGAGAATATTTTTAAAAACAAAGGTTCTGACAAAGGTCTCATTTCCAAAATATATAGAGAACTGACCATAATTTATAAGAAACAGAACCATTCTCCAATTGATAAATGGTCAAAGGATATGAACAGACAATTCTCAGAGGAAGAAATTGAAACTATATCCACTCACATGAAAGAGTGTTCCAAATCACTACTGATCAGAGAAATGCAAATTAAGACCACTCTGAGATACCACTACACACCTGTCAGATTGGCTAAGATGACAGGAACAAATAATGACAAATGTTGGAGGGGATGTGGGGAAATTGGGACACTAATACATTGCTGGTGGAGTTGTGAAAGAATTCAGCCATTCTGGAGAGCAATCTGGAATTATGCCCAAAAAGTTATCAAACTGTGCATACCCTTTGACCCAGCAGCGCTACTACTGGGATTATATCCCAAAGAAATACTAAAGAGCGGAAAGAGACATATATGTGCCAAAATGTTTGTGGCAGCTCTTTTTGTTGTAGCTAGAAACTGGAAGATGAATGGATGTCCATCAGTTGGAGAATGGTTGGGTAAATTGTGGTATATGAAGGTTATGGAATATTATTGCTCGGTAAGAAATGACCAGCAGGAGGAATATAGAGAGGCCTGGAGAGACTTAAATCAACTGATGCTGAGTGAAATGAGCAGAACCAGAAGATCACTGTACACCTCAACAACAATACTGTATGGGGATGTATTCTGATGGAAGTGGAAATCTTCAACATAAAGAAGATCCAACTCACTTCCAGTTGATCAATGATGGACAGGGGTAGCTGCACCCAGAGAAGAAACACTGGGAGGGGAATGAAAATTGTTAGCACTAATATCTGTCTGCCCAGGTTGCATGTACCTTCGGATTCTAATGTTTATTGTGCAACAAGAAAATGATATTCACACACATGTATTGTACCTAGACTATATTTTAACACATGTAAAATGTATGGTATTGCCTGTCGTCGGGGGGAGGGAATAAAGGGAGGGGGGGTAATTTGGAAAAATGAATACAAGGGATAATATTATAAAATATATATATATATATATAATAAATAAAATAAAATAAAATAAAATGATAAAAAAAAAAAAAAGAAATCAAATCATTGAAAAAAAAATATAGTGAATTGAAAAAGGTAAACAACTCCAAGGAAAACAGGATTAGTGAGTTAGAAATAGAAAACAGCTCTCTAAAAGATAAAATTGATGAGATGGAAAAGATTCCATAGAAGATAAAAACTCAACTGGACAATTACAAAAAGATATAAAAAAAGTCAGTGAAGAAAATACATCATTGAAAATTATAATCGAACACGTAGAAATGAATGACTCCAGGAGAAACCAAGAAGTAGTCAAGCAAAACCAGAAAAACAAAACAATTGAAAAGAATGTCAAGTACCTTATTGGAAAGACAATAGACCTCGAAAACAGATCCAGGAGAGACAATTTGAGAATAATCAGACTCCCTGAAAAATGTGACGAAAAAAAAAGAACCTGGACACTATTTTCCAGGAAATTATCAAAGAGAACTGCCCAGATGTTTTGGAAACACAGGGTAAAATAGACATTGAAAAAATTCATCAATCACCTACTGAAAGGGACGCTAAAATCCAAACGCCAAGAAATATAGTGGCCAAGTTCAAGAACCAGCAGACAAAGGAAAAAATATTGGAAGCTACTAGAAAAAAGCAATTCAGATATAGAGGAGCCACAATAAGGATAACCCAGGATCTAGCAGCATCAACATTAATGGAACGAAGGGCCTGGAATATGATATTCAGAAAGGCTAAGCAACTTGGCAAACAGCCAAGAATAACTTACCCAGCCAAAATGAGCATCCTTTTCCAGGGAAGAAGATGGACATTTAACGAAATAAATGAATTCCATCTATTCTTGATGAAAAAAACACATCTCCACAAAATGTTTGATCTTCACATACAGAACTCAAGAGATTTCTAAAAAGGTAAAAAGAAATCTTGAGGACTATATTTCTGCCATCAAAATAGGTAAAAAACACATGTATAATTTGTCCTAGAAACTAGAGGTGGAAAGGAAATTATAACCTAAAAAAGGGTAAAGTGGTGGTACTACATCTCATGAAGAGGCAAAGGTAACCTATTATATCTGAGAGAAAGAAAGGAGAGGGATGAACATAGTGTGTATCAATAGACATATTCAGTTTATGGTGAAACTTCTTCCACTTCATTGAAAAGTGAGAGGTAAGGAGTAAGATAAGGGGAAGGGAATAGAGAAATTTCGAGGAAAAGGGGTAAAATAAGGGGAGGAACTTTAAGGTGGGGGAGAGATCCTAAAAAGGGAGGGCTGTGAAAAGCAAGTGGTGTTCACAAGTTTAATACTGGGTAGGGGGGTAAAAGGGAAGGAAAGGGGAAAAGCATAAGCAGGGTTAATAGGATGGCAAGCAATATAGAATTAGTCCTTCTAACCATAAATGTGAATGGGGCAAACTGCCTCATAAAGAGGAAGCAGTTAGCAGACTGGATTAGAAGTCAGAATCCTACTATATGTTGTTTACAGGAAACACACCTGAAACAGGGTGAGACATTCAAACTAAAAGTAAAAGGGCGGAGCAGAATCTATTATGCTTCAGGCAAAACTAAAAAAAGCAGGAGTAGCCATCCTCATCTCAGATCAAGCAAAAACAAAAATTGATCTAATTAAAAGAGATAAGGAAGGGCATTGTATCCTGCTAAAGGGCATCATCAATAATGAAGCAGTATCAATATTAAACATATATGCACCAAGTGGTGCAGCATCTAAATTCTTAAAAGAGAAATTAAGAGAGCTGCAAGAGGAAATAGATAGCAAAACTATAATAGTGGGAGATCTCAACCTTGCTCTCTCAGAATTAGATAAAGCAAACCACAAAATAAATAAGAAAGAAGTCAAAGAGGTAAATAGAATACTAGAAAAGTTTGGTATGAGAGATCTTTGGCGAAAGCTAAATGGAGACAGAAAGGAGTAAACTTTCTTCTCAGCAGTTCATGGAACCTATACAAAAATTGATCATATACTAGGGCATAAAAACCTCAAAATCAAAGGCAGTAAGGCAGAAATAGTAAATGCATCCTTTTCAGACCATAATGCAATCAAAATTACATTTTAAAAAAAGCCGGGGGAAAATAAACCAAAAAATAATTGGAAACTAAATAATCTTATACTAAAGAATGATTGGGTAAAACAGCAAATCATAGACATAATTAATAAATTCACCCAAGAAAATGACAATAATGAGACATCATACCAAAATGTGTAGGATACAGCCAAAGCAGTAATAAGGGGAAGTTTTATATCTCTACAGGCCTACTTGCATAAAATAGAGAAAGAGAGGGCCAACGAATTGGGCTTACAACTAAAATTGCTAGAAAAGGAACAAATTAAAAACCCCCAGACAAAGACAAAACTTGAAATTCAAAAAATAAAAGGTGAGATTAATAAAATTGAAAGTAAAAAAACTATTGAATCAATTAATAAAACTAAGAGTTGGTACTATGAAAAAACCAACAAAATAGACAAACCCTTAGTAAACCTGATTAAAAAAAGGAAAGAGAAAAAGCATAGTATGGCAGAAACTAGGCATGGACCCACATTTAACACCACATACTAAGATTAGATCAAAATGGATCCAACATTTAGGCATAAAGAACGAAATCATAAATAAATTGTAGGAACATGGGATGGTTTACCTCTCAGACTTGTGGAGGAGGAAGGAGTTTGTGTCCAAGGGAGAACTAGAGACCATTATGGATCACAAAACAGAAAATTTTGATTACACCAAATGAAAAAGTTTCTGCACAAACAAAACTAATGCAAACAAGATTAGAAGGGAAGTAACAAATTGGGAAAACATTTTTACAGTTAAAGGTTCTGATAAAGGGCTCATCTCCAAAATATACAGAGAATTGACTTTAATTTATAAGAAATCAAGCCATTCTCCAATTGATAAATGGTCAAAGGATATGAACAGACAATTTTCAGATGATGAAATTAAAACTATTTCTCCTCATATGAAAGAGTGTTCCAAATCACTATTGACCAGAGAAATGCAAATTAAGACAACTCTGAGATATCATTACACCCCTGTCAGATTGGCTAAGATGACAGGAACAAATAATGATGAATGTTGGAGGGGCTGTGGGAAAACTGGGATACTGATGCATTGTTGGTGGAGTTGTGAAAGAATCCAACCATTCTGGAGAGCAATCTGGAATTATGCCCAAAAAGTTATCAAAATGTGCATACCCTTTGACCCAGCCATACTACTACTGGGCTTATACCCCAAGGAACTACTAAAGAAGGGAAAGGGACCTGTATGTGCCAAAATGTTTGTGGCAGCCCTTTTCATAGTGGCTAGAACCTGGAAGATGAATGGATGCCCATCAATTGGAGAATGGCTGGGTAAATTATGGTATATGAATGTTATGGAATATTATTGTTCTGTAAGAAATGACTAACAGGAGAAATACAGAGAGGCTTGGAGAGACTTACATCAACTGATGCTAAGTGAAACGAGCAGAACAAGAAGATCATTATACGCTTCAACAATGATACTGTACGAGGATGTATTCTGATGGAAGTGGATATCTTCAACATAGAGAAGAGCTAATCCAATTCCAATTGATTAATGGTGGACAGAATCAGCTACATCCAGAAAAGGAACACTGGGAAATGAGTGTAAACTGTTATTTTTACCTTCTGAATCCAATTCTTCCTGTGCAACAAGAAATTTGGTTCTACACACATATATTGTATCTAGAATATATTGTAATATATTTAACATGTATAAGACTGCCTGCCATCTGGGGGAGGGGGTTGGGGGAGGAAGGGAAAAAATCTGAACAGAAGTAAGTGCAAGGGATAATGTTGTAAAAAATTACCCATGCATATGTACTGTCAAAAAAAAAAGTTATAATTATAAAATAAAATTAAAATTAAAAAAACAACATAAGAAAAAAAAAAAGAAAAGTGAGAGGGAAAGAGTAAGCTAAGGGGAAGGGAATACAGAAATTGTGAGGAAAAGGGGTGAAATAGGGGGAGGAATTTTAAGGTGGGGGAGGGACACTAAAAAGGGAGGGTTGTGAAAAAAAAAGTTGTGTTCACAAGTTTAATACTGGGGAGGGGGGTAAGAGGGAAGGAAAGGAGAAAAGCATAAGCAGGGGTTCACAGGATGGCAAGCAATATAGAATTAGTCATTCTAACCATAAATGTGAATGGGGTAAACTCCACATAAAGAGGAAGCAGTTAGCAGACTGGATTAAAAACCAGAAACCTACTCTATGATTACAGGAAAGGCACCTGAAGCAGGGTGATACATTCAGAATAAAAGTAAAGGGGTGGAGCAGAATCGACTATGCTTCAGGTGAAGCCAAAAAAGCCATCCTCATCCAAGCAAAAAGAAAACTTGATCTAATTAAAAGAGATGAGGGCATTATATCTTGCTAAAGAGTAGCATACATAATGAAGCAGTATCAATATTCACACCAAGTGGTGCAGCATCTAAATTTTTAAAAGACAAATTAAGAGAGCTACAAAAAGAAATAGACAGCAAAACTATCATAGTGGGAGATCTCAACCTTGCACTCTCAGAATTAGATAAATCAAACCACAAAATAAGAAAGAAGTCAAAGAGGTAAATAGAATACTAGAAAAGTTTGATATGATAGATCTTTGGCAAAAGCTAAATGGAGACAGAAAAGAGTACCTATACAAAAATTGATCATACACTAGGACATAAAAAAACTCAAAATCAAATGGAGTAAGGCAGAAATATTAAATGCATCCTTTTCAGACCACAATGCAATGAAAATTACATTCAATAAAAGGCCAGGGGAAAATAGACCAAAAATAATTGGAAACTAAATGATTTTATACTAAAGAATGATTGGGTGAAACAGCAAAACATAGACATAATTAATAACCTCACCCAAGAAGATGACAATAATGAGAAATCCTACTAAAATGTGTGGGATACAGCCAAAGCAGTAATGAGGGGAAGTTTTATATCTCTAGAGGCCTACTTGCATAAAATAGAGAAAGAGAAGGTCAATGAATTGGGCTTACATCTAAAAATGCTAGAAAAGGAACAAAGTAAAAACCTCCAGACAAACACGAGACTTGAAATTCAAAAAATAAAAGGTGAGATTAATAAAATTGAAAGTAAAAAAACTATTGAATTAATTAATAAAACTAAGAGTTGGTTCTATGAAAAACAAACAAACAAACAATAAAATAGACAAACCCGTAGTATATCTGATTAAAAAAAAGAGAAGAGGAAAAGCAAATTGTTAGTCTTAAAAAAGAAAAGGGAAAACTCACCACTAATGAAGAGGAAATTAGAACAATAGTTAGGAGCTAATTTGCCCAACTTCATGCCAATAAATTCGATAACTTAAATGAAATAGAAGAATACCTTCAAAAATATAGCTTGCCCAGATTAACAGAGGAAGAAGTAAATAGTCTAAATAGTCCCATTTCAGAAAAAAGAAATAGAACGAGCTATTAAACAACTCCCTAAGAAAAAATCCCCAGGCCAGATGGATTTACATGCGAATTCTACCAAACATTTAAAGAACAACTAACTCCAATGCTATATAACCTATTGGAAAAAATAGGGATGGAAGGAGTCTTACCAAATTCCTTTTATGACACAGACATGGTACTGATACCTAAACCAGGTAGGCTGAAAACTGAGATAGAAAATTATAGACCAATCTCCCTAATGAATATGGATGCTAAAATCTTAAATAAAATATTAGCAAAAGACTACAAAAAATCATCCCCAGGATAATACACTATGACCAAGTGGGATTTATAAGTGGGGTTTATACCAGGAATGCAAGATTGGTTCAATATTAGGAAACGATTAGCATAATCAACTATATCAATAACCAAATTGACAAAAAATCTATGATCATGTCAATAGATGAAGAAAAAGGATTTGATAAAATCCAACATCCATTCCTACTAAAAACACTTGAGAGTATAGGAATAAATGGACTATTCCTTAGAATAATCAGGAGCATATATTTAAGATCGTCAGTAAGCATAATATGTAATGGCGATAGACTGGAACCTTTCCCAGTAAGATCAGGAGTGCAACAAGGTTGCCCACTATCACCATTACTATTCAATATAGTACTAGAAACACTAGCCTTGGCCATAAGAGCCGAGAAAGAGATTCAAGGAATTAGAGTAGGTAATGAGGAAATCAAACTATCATTCTTTGCAGATGACATGATGGTATACTTAGAAAACCCCAAAGACTTTGCTAAAAAGCTATTAAAATTATTCAGAACTTTAGCAAAGTTGCAGGATACAAAATAAATCGACCGAAATCCTCAGCATTTGTATACATTACCAACACAGTGCAATACCAAGAGATACAAAGAGAAAGAGAAAATTCATTCAATATAACGGTCCATAGTATGAAATATTTCGGAATATATCTACCAAAGGAAAGTCAGGAATTATATGAGCAAAATTACAAAACACTTGCCACAAAAATAAAGTCAGATTTAAATAATTGGAAAGACATTAAGTGCTCTTGGATAGGCCGAGCGAATATAATCAAGATGACAATACTCCCTAAACTAATCTATTTATTTAGTGCTATACCAATCAGACTCCTAAGAAACTATTTTAATGACCTAGAAAAAAATAACAACAAAATTCATATGGAAGAACAAAAGGTCGAGAATTTCAAGGGAAGTAATGAAGAAAAAAATCAAATGAAGGTGGCCTAGCTGTACCTGATCTACAACCATATTATAAAGCTGCAGTCACCAAAACCATTTGGTATTGGCTAAGAAATAGACTAGTTGATCAGTGGAATAGGGTAGGTTCATAGGGCAAGATAATGAATAAAAATAGCAATCTAGTGTTTGACAAACCCAAGGACCCCAGCTTCTGGGATAAGAACTTTGACAAAAATTGCTGGGAAAAATGGAAATTACCATGGCAGAAAATAGGCATTGACCCACACTTCACACCCTACACCAAGCTCAGGTCAAAATGGGTTCATGACCTAGGCATAAAGAATGAGATTATAAATAAACTAGAGGAATATAGCATAGTTTACCTCTCAGACCTGTAGAAGAGGAATGAATTTATGACCAAAGAAGAACTAGAGATCATGATTGATCATAAAATAGAAAATTTTGATTATATCAAATGGAAAAGTTTTTGTACAAACAAAACGAATGCAGACAAGATTAGAAAGGAAGCAATAAACTGGGAAAACATTTTTACCAAAGTCAAAGATTCTGATAAAGGCCTCATTTCCAAAATATATAGAGAATTGACTCTATAAGAAATCAAGCCATTCTCCTATTGAAAAACGGTCAAAGGATATGAACAAGCAATTCTTCGACAAAGAAGTTGAAACTAGTTCTAGCCATATGAAAAGATGTTCCAAGTCATTATTAATCAGAGAAATGCAAAGACAACTCTGAGATACCACTAAATACCTGTCAGATTGGCTAGAATGACAGGGAAAGATAATGCGCAATGTTGGAGGGGATGTGGGAAAACTGGGACACTGATACATTGTTGGTGGAATTCCACATACATCCAGCCATTCTGAAGGACGATTTGGAACTATGCCCAAATAGTTATCAAACTGTGTATACCCTTTGATCCAGCAGTCTCACTACTGGGCTTTTATCCCAAAGAGATCTTAAAGAAGGGAAAGGGACCTCTATGTTCAAGAATGTTTTTGGCAGCCCTCTTTGTAGTGACCAGAAACTGGAAACTAACTGGATGCTCATCAATTGGAGAATGGCTGAATAAATTGTGGTATATGAATATTATGGAATATTATTGTTCTGTAAGAAATGACCAACAGGATGATTTCAGAAAGGCCTGGAGAGACTTACATGAACTGATGCTGAGTGAAATGAACAGGACAAGGAGATCATTATATCCTTCAATACTATGATGATCAATTCTGATGGACGTGGCCATCTTCAACAATGAGATGAACCAAATAAGTTCCGATAGAGCAATAATTAATTGAACCAGCTACATCCAGCAAAAGAACTCTGGGAGATGACCATGAACCACTACATAGAATTTCCAATCCCTCTAATTTTGTCCGCCTGCATTTTGGATTTCCTTCACAGGCGAAATGTAAATGTATACTATTTCAAAGTCCGATTCGTTTTGTTCAGCAAAACAACTGTTTGTTCATGTAAACATATATTGTATTTAATTTATACTCTAACATATTTAA
Source organism: Sminthopsis crassicaudata (assembly GCF_048593235.1). NCBI lineage: Eukaryota > Metazoa > Chordata > Mammalia > Dasyuromorphia > Dasyuridae > Sminthopsis > Sminthopsis crassicaudata. The sequence goes on along the minus strand of NC_133621.1, from coordinate 272,184,292 downwards.
CATGTATTGGTCAACCTGCCATCTTGGGGGGGGAGAGGAGGGGAAAAATTGGAACAAATGGTTTGGCAATTGTCATTGTTGTAAAATTACCCATGCAAATACCTGGTAAATAAAAACTATTAGATATGAAAAAAAAATACTATGCATTGATCCATAATCAGAGTCCACAGTTTTGCTTCTGGATGTGTATGTTACTTTCCATCACAATCTTCATTGTTGAAAAGAACCAAGCCCATCACAGTTGATCATCACATAATTTTCTAACTATGTAGAATTTCCTCTTGGTTCTGCTTGTTTCACATAGCATCTCTTCATATAAATCTTTCCGGGCTTTTCTAAAATCTACCTGTTCATTATTTGTAGAATGATATTCCATTAAATTCATATACCATAACTTGTTCACCCATTCCCCAACTGATGGGCCTCTTCTCAATTTCTTGTTTCTTTCCACCTCAAAAAGGGCTGCTACAAACTATTTTTCAAAAGTAGGTGTTTTTTTCTCTTTTGTGCTCTCTTTGGGAAACAGACCCAATAGAGACACTGCTGGATAAAAGGGAATGCAGAATTTGATAATTTTGGGGAGATATGGTTCCAAATTGCTGTCAAGAATCATCAGATCATTTCACAATTCCATGAGCAATGCATTAGTGTCCCAGTTTTCCCACAGTCTCTTCATCATTTAGCATCTGTTCCTGTCATTTTAACCAATCTGAGAGGTGTATAGATACATCACTATTGTCTTAATTTGAATTTCTCCAATCAGTAATTTTTAATATGATTAGAAATGGCTTTAATTTATTCATCTGAAAACTGGCTGTCCATATCTTTTGATCACTTATCAGTTGAGGAATGGTTCGTATTCTTATAAATTTGAGTTTGTTTCTATACATTTTAGAAAGGAAGCCTTTATCAGAAAAACTGGATAGAAAAAAAAAAAAATTTTCCCAGATTTCTGCTTGCCTCCTAACCTTGTCTGCATTGGCTTGCTTTGCAAAAAAACATTTTTTAAATAACAGCTTTTTATTTACAAGTACATGCAAGGGGTGGATCCAAGAATGGCAGATTAAAAACAGGAACTTGCCCACCCTCTCCCTGAGACTGCTTGAAATTCCTTTAAATAATGTCTCTAAACAAATTTTAGAGACTTAGAACACCCAAAAGAGAAGAATATTTTCTAGCTCAGCAGAAACTTGGAAGCAGCTTGGAAACTCAGCAAAAAAGGTCTGTGACACCAGAGTGGGAGTTCTGGGACAGAACACAACAGGACAGGACACACATGCAACCCTGGATCTAGCCCCAGCCCAGCCCAAGCCTGACCTCTGAATCAGCAGCAGTACCAATAGTTTCCAGGTGTCTCAGCCCAGGCATACCAAAGAGAATTTAGAAATATGGTATTCTTATCCTTCCTGGTAATCCCCAGAACCTTCTTAAGACAATTCAAATGGAAGCAATTCAGTCTTCTGAAAAAGGGTTTTAACAGCCTAAAACAGTTAACTATAAGGAGGAGAAAGATGCCATGAAGCATGGGGGAGGAAAGACTTCTTCAGGTGGAGTATTACAGACTAAAAGAAAGATTTTGTGGAAAATATATACTATGAGGGCATGTTTTATAGGGAAATTTAACCTTGAGCGTTTGATATTCATAACTTTGCTTTCTGATTGCATACAGCGAGGTTAGCTTGGCAAAGACCTCCACCAATGACCTTCCTTGCTTGCCCCAAGGAATGTTATAATTTTATCTTGAGGCTTCTCTGTTACCCCAGCTTACTACCCAGGAACTCATCACATAGAGACTTTACAGCGCCCAGAAAATTCTGGTCTCCAAAAACTTGATATATAGATTTGCATATTAGAAAGTGTTCCTCTCTTTACATCATAGAATTCATAAGAAAAGCAAGCTTTGTGTGTATGTATGTGTGTGATTATACTGTGTTAAAAGAGCTTCTCAAGTATTTGAAATCACTTTCAAGTGGGAGAAATATTAGGCTTGTTTTGCTCATGAATGGAAATTGTAAACACACAAATTTAGTTTTGATGTAAAGAAAAGTGTTTCTAACAGAGGAATCCAAAAGGGAAATAGGTGGTTTCCAAAAACCTTTTTTTGGAAGTGGTGAAACATCTGGGGCAATATTTGCAAGGACTCTTGGAACGACAGATCTCCTTCCAACACTGCTCCTATAATCCTAAAAATGAAAAACATCCCCCAAAAGGATGACTAATAGGCAGAAACAGTATGATTGAGTATTGCTTTAATAGATTTTAAAATGACAAAGAACAAACAAAAAACAGTTTGGTTGCAAGGTGATCACTATTACCATTAAGAAACTTTATAATATAACATAGCTATATTAAGAGTTTAAGTTTAAGTTAAGAATTTATTCTATAAAAACAGGACATGAATTGATTTAAGAGAGGTAAGGACTGATATAACTGAGATTGTCATTCCATTCCACCAGTAAGTAGGTTAAGACCCTTCCAGTTCAATATTCTCCATACATTATTTTTTCTATTTTAGGGAATAAAAGATTTTCTTCCTCCTGGAAGAATAACAAATAAATGAATATAGCTAAAGCTACTGCTTTTTAAGATTCTAGTATTTGATGAGACATTTCCTCAATTCTGATATCTTACACCACCAGAAGTTAGGGCAAAGTCCTTAAGAACTTTTGAAAAATAAAAGTGCTCAAATGAGATAACATTTGCAAATTTGTGCTATGTATGTGTTAACTGGTAGTAGTGCTATACATGTGAATTCTGAAACTCTCCCCTTGTCAGGAAATGCTAAAACACTCATCTTGCAAACTCTCAGACTTCCAGACTGTCTTATTACCATAGTTAAGCCAATCTTGATGGGCCCACATTGCCTTGAGTAGTATATCTTAAATATTCCTATGATGGAAACTTCCCAGACAATTTGCTTAAGCCCTAATTAGAACCAAATTTCCCCCAGAATATCTTTAAGACATTCTCAGTATCTCAAATACATATTCTTTAACTTTTCTTTGGTATTTCCCCTCCTTCCCTGAAAAACCCCAAGTTTGTATTTACCTAAAAAAAAAAAAAAAGAAAAAAGAAAAGGTGTGCTTATGATGAAGATTTTTGCTAAGTCCTTTTTAGAACTAAGCCAGCTAGTTATCTTCCTCTCTATAACATCTTCCTTTTAATCATGTCTTTCTTCTGACTATAGTTAGCTCTAGTTAGACTGCTAAACTCCTCTATGGATAAAGCTTGCCATTCGATGGTGTACTCACAGTTTGTGGCATATTCCTTTAATGGTTTCTTCCAAATACCTTTCTTTAGTAACTATTGATCTCCCAAATCTATTTCTATCTATCCCTTCTGGTGCCTATTTTACTTCTTCATTTTGTCTGTAAATAATTCTCATAAATAAAGGTACCTTTTGGCAAAGACAATGTCCTTATAAATTTTTCACTTGGACCTTGGATTTTGTCTTTCATATTAAGAATTGCTACTCTTACCCCATCATTAATTTTTAATAATGACAATTAGAAGCAGTTTATTTTACTGTCATTAATTTACTGTCCTACAGTTCTCAGCAATATTTATCCAAAAAATGACTTTGTAACATTTATAGGTTTCTGAGAGCAAGATATGCAAGGTTAGCAAAGAAAGAGGTTTTTAACAATTAAACGATGGAAAAGACAAGTTTTCACAGTAGAACTCACAATTAACCTGGAGAAAGGTGGAAATAATGTTTATTCTGCAGACTTTATATAAAAGCTAGTAATGTAATTTCATGGTTTCTTCTTTCAATCTTTACCTTTGTTTTGGGTTTGTAAACTTATCTAAATAATTTTAGGAAAAATATTTTGGAGATGTAAGATAAGGATAATTACACATCCCACTACAATGGAATTAATTTAATCTTAGTAATTTTAAATTAATATATAAGTTGAAAGACCTATCTTTTACTCACGTAATTGGCTAAACACGTATTTTATGAAACAGATTAAAGACCTTAAAGGACAATTAGAAGCAGAATCTTCAAAATATATAGAATTGGAATTAAAGTATATAAGTCTTCAAGAAGAGTTATTTTCTAAGAAAATGATGCAAGAGAAATGTATCAAGTTGGGAATGAAGAAAAGGCAATATGAAGGAGCAGTTAATGTTAAGGATAATTTAGAATTGCCTGAAGTAGAACACGGTCAAGGAGAACAAGATGAACTGGACTTTAAGCAATTCTTACAGGTTATTTTATTTATCACTTTTGTGCTTTAAAAATATATCCATGTAAATGAAGGGTTTTTTTTCTCTATTCTAAATCTAAATTCTAAAAGATTTTTTTTCTCTGTCTTCTTTACTATAAGCCTCCATAAGCTTAGTATCATTATTTAAAAAAAAAAAAAGCTTTTGTTGTGAATTCTAGAAACCAACTTATGCTCTTCCCTTGTCAGGAAATGTTTAAGTGTTCATTGTGGAACTTTCTTTCCCAGGCTGTCTTATGCCATCTTATTTGCCCTCCTCCGTAACATGGTATGAATCCCCTTACTAGGGGAGGGGAGATGTTGCTTCTCTAAAAGATGTGCTTATGAAAAAGATTTTCAGGACTATGAGTTACTCTCCATCTCACAGCATCTTCCCTGCAATAGCTCCTCGTTATTTGTGAGTTCCAATATGGATTTCATCTTATCCCTTGTTAATTGATGTAATATAATGCATATCTTTGTAAACTGTGATGTTTATCTTATCATGGTTCATCCATGTCAAGAACAGAATTCTTATTTTGAAATTTTCATGTAAAATTAATTTTAGAAAATTTTGCATCGCTGAATGTATTTCTAATTACCACCTTATCATCTTTGAAATCATAAATGGGGGGCAACTAGGTGGTGCAGTGCATAGATCACCAGCCCTGAATTCAGGAGGATACGAGTTCAAATCTGGTCTCAGACACTTAACACTTCCTAGCTGTGTGACCCTGGGCAAGTCACTTAACCCCAGCCTCAGGGGGAAAAAAAAGATCATAAATGAAAATAACCATATATACTATCAAATTTTTTCATTAAAATGCTCAATTTTAAAAATTGAAAGGTGAATTGTTATTTTATTTATCAAATATTTTAATTGTAAAAATATGCTCCAGAAGTTTCTGGAATCATTTTTTTTTAGAATTGTACCTCTTGGTTTTTTGTTTATCCCTGAGAAAATTAGGACCACACAGCTGGTAAGTGTTAAAGTGTCTGAGATCAGATTTGAACTCAAGTCATTCTGACTTCAGGGCTAGTGCTCCATCCACTACACCACCTAAGGGCCCCTATCTATGGTTTTTATAATCTAAAATAATAGCACTAGGATAAGAACTAGTGAACTATCATCTAATAGAAATACAGTTGTCTTTTTTTTTAAGTTCAAGTTTAATTCACCTTAACTTGATCATGATTTTTTTCAAAGTTAAAACCTATTTTTAGGAATTCAGCCTAGTTCTTTGAGTCACTGACTGAAATTAAAATAAAATCAGGGGTGGAGCCAAGATGGCAGAGAAGATACACGCAAATCTGTAGGCTCCCTTCTTCCCTCATTACCAATTAGTTAAATCAGCTTCAAAAATAACACTGGACTGATAGAAACCACAAGGATTGGAAGGACAACATACCAGCTGAAGAGAATCTGGAGTTTCAACAGAAAAGGTCAGTTCCAAGGGGAGGAAAAAAAAGGCCAGCACAGACGGTTAGGTGCTAGCACACTGTGCCGATCAGGCTGGGGAGAACTCTGGGATCAGAGAAGCCACTGAGATAGAAGAATCTGGCACAGACTGTTAGCTCTTCTCTGCTTATAAAACAGCAGTGCATAAGAGAAATCAAGCCACTTTAAAATACCAAGCCAGATCCTAGAACCACCCCAATCTAGAAGTGACCTAACAGATCTCGGCACGGCTTTGCAGCCGCTTTCTGCTGTCCAGGCTTCACCTTGGGGTAGTTAAGAGCCTGAACAGTGGGGACACAGCCTGAGGCAATATCTAATCTACATTGTGCTGGACTTGGCCAGAGGCTGTGGAAGTCCCAGAGAAGCAGAACCTTTAAAATATGGACCTTAGTTTCCAGGCAGACACTTCCAGTTTGAGCGCAGGGGCTTTTCACTTCAGCTGCTGACATCCACGCCCCAGGGGACACATTGGCTGGGCTTTGTGTCGCCTTTACTGTTCAGTCTTAAACCTCAGGGAAGTCGCTAGGACACACAGCGCCCTCAAAGCACAGTCCTGCTAATCACCTGTTAGGCACTTCCAGGGAGGGGGTGGGGAACTCTCTCCCAGAGCTATCTCTTAGCTTAGACACAAGAGACGCTGCATCCAGTCTGGGAGGAATCTGGTAAAGAAATAAATAAATAAATTGCTTACCCCAAGGACAGACACCAAAAGATTTTTAACCATGAGTAAAAAGCTGAAGAGCACTATTGATTCCTTCTACACAGAGAAAGAGCGGGTATCCAACCCCGAGGAAGTTAACAGCAGAGAGTCAGCAGATAACATTCTAAAGGGGAATGATACTTGCCCCCCATCACATAACTCTCTCCTAGAAGTTAAGAGAGTTTGAAGAAAAATGGGGAAAGGAAAGAGAAGCTATGATAGAGAATAACAACATTTTGAAATTTGAGTTGGAAAAAATAAGGAATTCACAGGAGATGCAGGGAAACAAAAATTTGTAAATTAGAAAATGTTAAAAAATCACAGGGAAGTAGGATTTCTGAATTGGAAAAGTTAAAAAATTCTCAAGAAAGTAGGATTTCTGAATTGGAAAAGATAAAAAAGTCTCAAGAAAGTAGTTTTTCTGAATTGGAAAAAGAAAATAACTCTCTTAAAATATTAGGGAAATAGAAAAAAATTCAATAGAGCAAAATAATTCATTTAAAAACTCAATTGGGCATATACAAAAAGAACTACAAAATGTGAATGAAGAAAATAACTCATTAAAATCAGGAGGGAACAAATAGAAATGAATGATTCATTGAGAACCCAAGAATCAGTCAAAGAAAACAAAAACAAACAAACAAAAAAATAATGAAAAGCTGGAGAATAACGTCAAATACTTACTGGAAAAATCTATAGACCGGGAAAATAGATATAGGAGAGATACTCTGAGGATCAGTGGACTTCCCGAAAACTATGACCAAAAAAAGAGCCTAGATTCTATTTTACAGGAAAACATCAAAGAGAACTGTCCAGAGATAATAGAAATAGATAATAGAAGGGAAAATAGGTGTTGAAAGAATTCATCGAACACCTTCTGAAAAAGACCCTAAAAAAAAGAACTCCACAGAATATTGTGGCTAAGTTGCAGAACTGGCAAACAAAGGAAAAAATATTGCAAGCAGCTAGAAAACAGTAATTCAAATATCACGGTGCCACAATAAGGGTCACTCAAGATCTGGCTGCCTCCACATTAAAAGATCGAAGGGCCTGGAACCTGATATTCTGAAAGGCAAAAGATCAAGGATTGCAACCAAGAATAAACTACCCAGCTAAGTTTCACATTTTCTTCCATGGAAGAAGATGGCCATTTAATGAAACAGAGGAATTCTATTTGTTTCTTTTTTTTTTTTTTTTTTTTAATTTTTTATTTTATTTTATAATTATAACATTTTTTGACAGTTCATATGCATGGGTAATTTTTTACAACATTATCCCTTGCACTTCTATTCAGATTTTTTTCCCTTCCTCCCCCAACCCCCTCCCCCAGATGGCAAGCAGTCTTATATATGTTAAATATATTACAGTATAATTTAGATACAATATATGTGTGTAGAACTGAATTTCTTGTTGCACAGGAAGAATTGGATTCAGAAGGTAAAAATAACAGTTTACATTCATTTCCCAGTGTTCCTTTTCTGGATGTAGCTGGTTCTGTCCATCATTAATCAATTGGAATTGGATTAGTTCTTCTCTATGTTGAAGAAATCCACTTCCATCAGCATACATCCTCGTACAGTATCATTGTTGAAGTGTATAATGATCTTCTGGTTCTGCTCGTTTCACTCAGCATCAGTTGATGTAAGTCTCTCCAAGCCTCTCTGTATTTCTCCTGTTGGTCATTTCTTATAGAACAATAATATTCCATAACATTCATATACCATAGTTTACCCAACCATTCTCCAATTGATGGACATCCATTCATCTTCCAGCTTCTAGCCACTATGAAAAGGGCTGCCACAAACATTTTGGCACATACAGGACCCTTTCCCTTCTCTAGTAGTTCCTTGGGGTATAAGCCCAGTAGTAGTATGGCTGGGTCAAAGGGTATGCACATTTTGATAACTTTTTGGGCATAATTCCAGATTGCTCTCCAGAATGGTTGTATTCTTTCACAACTCCACCAACAATGCATCAGTGTCCCAGTTTTCCCACATCCCCTCCAACATTCATCGTTATTTGTTCCTGTCATCTTAGCCAATCTGACAGGTGTGAAATGATACCTCAGCGTTGTCTTAATTTGCATTTCTCTGATCAATAGTGATTTGTGCATTTCTCTGATCAATAGTGATTTGTATTTGTTTCTAAGAAAAAAGCCAGACATAAACAAAAAATTTGATCTACATCCACAAGACTGAAGAGAAACAGAAAAAGGTAAAAAGAACTTGAAAACTGTATATCAGTTGTGGATATATAGAAAGTCCGCATGAATAATTTGATTTTACTAATATATAAAAAGGGGGGGTGTAGTAAAGGGAAGGGGGTAGTATCAAAAAAAATGGGAAGGAGTGATAAAAAGAGGGAAACTACATCCCAGGAAGAAACATAGAATAATATACCACATCTGAGGGAATTTAGAGAGGGGGTGAAACATTGTGTGAATCTTACTCTCATCAGAGTAGGCTCAAAGAGTAAATAATTTACATATTTGTTTTTCAGAGAATTCTCTCTCACCTCATGAAAAGGGGGGAGAGGAAAAGGAAAAAGGAAAAGGGGAATAAGGGAAGAGTACAAGAAAAGGGAAGGGATATGGAAGGAGGGGAGGGATACTAAAAAGGGAGGGCTGCATGACACAAGTGGGGTCTATAAATTTAATATTGGAGAAGGGGTTCAGTGGTGTCAAGGGAAAAAAGCATAATCTGGGTATAATATGATGGCAGGAAATACACAATTAGTAATTTTAACTGTAAATGTGAATGGGATGAACTCTCCTATCAAACGGAGACAGATAGCATATTGGATCAAAATTCAGAATCCTACAATATGTTGTTTACAGGAAAGACACTTAAAGCAGAGAGATGCATACAGAGTAAAGGTAAAAGGTTGGAGCAGAATCTATTATGCTTCAGGTAAAGCCAAAAAAGCAGGAGTATCCATCCTTCTCTCAGATCAAGCAAAAGCATAAGTTGATCTAATTAAAGGAGATAAGGAAGGAAACTATATCCTGCTAAAAGGTGGCATAAACAATGAAGCCATATCAATACTAAACATATATGCACCAAGTGGTATAGCATTTAACTTTGTAAAGGAAATGTTAAGAGAGTTGCAACAAGAAATAGACAGTAAAACTATAATAGTGGGAGATCTCAACCTTGCACTCTCAGATTTAGACAAATCGAGCCACAAAACAAATACAAGGAAGACATTTTAAAAAGTAAATAGAACATTAGAAAAACTAGATATGATAGACCTTTGGAGAACACTGAGTGGTGATAGAAAGGAATATACTTTCTTCTCAGCAGTTCATGGAACCTATACAAAAATTGACCATATATTAGGTCATAAAGATCTCAAAATTAAATGCAGGAAGGCAGAAATAATAAATGCCTTCTTCTCAGACCACAATGCAATAAAAACTACATTCAATAAGAAGGTAGGGTTAACTAGACCAAAAAGTAATTGGAAACTGAATAATCTCATCTTAAAGAATGACTGAGTAAAACAGCAAATGATAGAAACAATTAATAATTTCACCCAAGATAATGACAATGATGAGACATCATATCAAAATCTGTGGCATGCAGTTAAAGCGGTAATAAGGGAAAATTTTATATCTTTAGAGGCTTATTTGAACAAAATAGAGAAAGAGAAGATTAATGAATTGGGCCTGCAACTTAAAAAGCTAGAAAAAGACTAAATTAAAAACTCCGAACCAAAAATCAAATTTGAAATACAAAAATTAAAAGGAGAAATACATAATATTGAAAGTAAAAAAAAAAAAAAAAACTATTGAATTAATAAATAAAACTAAGAGTTGGTTTTATGAAAAAGCCAATAAAATAGATAAACTTTTGGTAAATCTGATCAGACAAAGGAAAGAGGAAAATCAAATTGTTAGTCTTACAAATGAAAAGGGGGATCTTTCCACCAAGGAAGAGGAAATTAGAGAAATAATAAGGAATTACTTTGTCCAACTTTATGCCAATAAATTTGATAACTTACGTGAAATGGATGACTTCCTCCAAAAACATAGGCTTCCTAGATTAACAGAGGAGGAGATAAATTGCTTAAATGGTCCTATTTCAGGAAACAAAAATAGAACAAGCTATTAATCAACTCCCCAGGAAAAAATCCCCAGGACCAGATGGATTTACATGTGAATTCTACCAAACATTGAAAGAATAATTAGCCCCAATGCTATATAAACTATTTGAAAACATAGGGGATGAAGGAGTCCTACCAAACTCCTGTTATGACACAGACATGATATTGATACCTAAACCAAGTAGATCAAAAACTGAGAAAGAAAACTATAGACCAATTTCCTTAGTGAATATTGATGATAAAATCTTACATAAGATATTAGCAAAAAGAATACAGAAAATCATCCCCAGGATAATACACTATGACCAAGTAAGATTTACACCAGGAACGCAGGGCTGGTTTAGTATTATGAAAACTATTAGTATAATTGACCAAATCCAACATTCATTCCTACTAAAAACGCTTGAGAGTATAGGAATAAATGGACTATTCCTTAGAATAATCAGGAGCATATATTTAAGATCGTCAGTAAGCATAATATGTAATGGCGATAAAATGGAACCTATCCCAGTAAGATCAGGAGTGAAACAAGGTTGCCCACTATCACCATTACTATTCAAAATACTACTAGAAACGCTAGCCTTGGCAATAAGAGCCGAGAAAGAGATTCAAGGAATTAGAGTAGGCAATGAGGAAATCAAACTATCACTCTTTGCAGATGACATGATGGTATACTTAGAGAACCCCAAAGACTCTGCTAAAAAGCTATTAGAAATAATTCAGAATTTGAGCAAAGTTGTAGGATACAAAATAAATCCACATAAATCCTCAGCATTTTTATATATCACCAACAAAATGCAACAGCAAGAGATACAAAGAAATTCCATTCCAAACAAATGTTGAGAGCATAAAATATTTGGGAATCCATCTACCAAAGAAAAGTCAGGAATGATATGAGCAAAATTACAAAACACTTGCCACAAAAATAAAGTCAGATTTAAATAATTGGAAAGACATTCAGTGCTCTTGGATAAGCCGAGCGAATATAATAAAGATGACAATACTCCCCAAACTAATCTAGTTATTTAGACTATACCAATCAGACTCCCAAGAAACTATTTCAATGACCTAGAAAAAATAACAACAAAATTCATATGGAAGAAAAATAACAACAAAATTCATATGGTCGAGAATTGCAAGGGAACGAATGAAAAAAAAGTCAGATGAAGGTGGTTTAGATATACATGATCTAAAGCTATATTATATAGCAGCAGTCACCAAAACCATTTGGTATTGGCAAAGAAATACACCGGTCGATCAGTGGAACAGATTAGGTACAAAGGATAAAAAAGGGTACATCTATAGCAATCTAGTCTTTGACAAACCCAAAGATACCAACATTAGGGATAAAAATTCATTATTTGAAAAAAACTGTTGGGAAAACTGTAAATTAGTATGGCAGAAATTAGATAGGGCTCAACACTAAACACCATATACCAAGACAAGATCAAAATGGGACCATGATTTAGGCATAAAGAATGAGATCATAAATAGATTAGAGGAACAGACAATAGTCTACCTCTCAGACCTGTGGAGGAGGAAGGAATTTATGACCAGATGAGAACTGGAGATCATTATTGATCACAAAATAGAAGATTTTGACTACATCAAACTAAAAAGTTTCTGTACAAACCATACTAATTAATGCAAACAAGATTAGAAGGGAAGTAACATATTGGGAAAACATTTTTACAGTTAAAGGTTCTGATAAAGGTCTCATTTCCAAAATATATAGAGTACTGACCCTAATTTATAAGAAATCAAACCATTCTCCAATTGATAAGCTGTCAAAGGATATGAACAGACAATTCTCAGATAATGAAATTTAAATTATATCCACTCATATGAAAGAGTGTTCCAAATCACTACTGATCAGAGAAATGCAAATTAAGACAATTCTGAGATACCACTACACACCTGTCAGATTGGCTAAGATGACAGGAACAAATAATGATGAATGTTGGAGGGGATGTAGGAAACTGGGACACTAATACATTGTTGGTGGAGTTGTGAAAGAATCCAACCATTCTGGAGAGCAATTTGGAACTATGCCCAAAAAATTATCAAACTGTGTATACCCTTTGATCCAGCATTGCTGCTATTGGGCTTATATCCCAAACAAATAGTAAAGAGGGGAAAGGGACCTGTATGTGCCAAAATATTTGTGACAGCTCTTTTCGTAGTGGCTAGAAACTGGAAGATGAATGGATGTCCATCAATTGGAGAATGGTTGGGTAAATTGTGGTATATGAAGGTTATGGAATATTATTGCTCTGTAAGAAATGACCAGCAGGAGGAATACAGAGAGGCTTGGAGAGACGTACATCAACTGATGTTGAGTGAAATGAATAGAACCAGAAGATCGCTGTACACTTCAATGCTGTATGAAGATGTTACATCTTGCTAAAGGGTACCATAGATAATGAAATAATATTAAACATATATTCACCAAGTGTTGTGACATCTATATTCCTAGAGATGTTAAGAGTGTTGCAAGATGAATTAGACAACAAAACTATACTAGTGGAGGATCTCAAATTTGTTCTTCAGAATTTAATAGAACCATAAAATAAATTTAAAAAAATTAATGGGGTAAATAGAATTATAGAAAACTTAGGTATGATAGAACTTTGAAGAAAACTGAATGGAGACAGAAAGGAAAATACTCAGCAGCACATGAAATCTATACGAAAATTGAGCATGGATTAGGGTACAAAATGATAAAATCAAATGCAGAAAGGCAGAAATACTAAGTGCATCTTTTTCTGATCATGATGCAATAAAAGGCCAGGGGAAAATAAATCATAAATTCATTAGAAACCAAATAATCTAATCCTACACAATGAGTGAGTGAAATATAGTAAAGAGAAGAATCAATGAATTTGACGTACAATTAAAAAACCTAGGAAAAAAACAATTTAAAAACCCCCAAATAATACCAAATATCAAATTCTGAAAATAAAAGGAGATTAATAAAATTGCAGTTAAGAAAACTATTGAATTAAAAATGAATAATGAAAAACAGAACACAATAAATTAACCTTTAGTTAATTTGATTAGAAAAAGGAAAGAAAATCAAATTGATAGTATCAGAAATGAAAAGGGAGAAGTTTCCACCAATGAGGAGGAGATTAGAGATGTTGCCCAACTATATGACAATAAATCTGATAATCTAATTGGAATTGAGGAATACTTACAGTATATGAGTGCCCAGATTAAAAGAAGAAGAAATAAATTACTTAAATAGTCCCATGTTAGAAAAAAGAAATTGAGCAAGCTATTAATCAACTCCCTAAAAAAATTAATAGAGCAAGATGGTTTTACATGTGACTTCTAACAAACATTTGAAGAACTATTGAAATACAAGGCAAACTATTTGGAAAAAAATGAGAAAGGAGGAGTCCTACCAAATTCCTTTTATGACACAAATGACCAAGTAGGATCAAAACAGAGAAAATTATAGACAAATTTCTCTAATGATATTGATGCAAAAATCTTAAATAAAATATTAGCAAAAAGATTACAACAAGTTACGCCCAGAATAATAACCATGACCAAGTAGAATTTAATAATAGAAATGCAAGGCTAGTTCAACATCAGAAAAACTATTAGCATAAGTGACGATCAATAACCAAACTAATACAAATCATATAATTATCTCAAGAGATGCAGAAAAGGCATTTGATAACAGTCTAACACAAATTCCTATTAAACTAGAGTATCTAGGAATAAATGGAGTCTTCCTTAAAATGATCACTAGCATCGATTTAAAACCATCAGTAAGAGTCTTTTGTAATTGGGATACACTAGAACTATTTACAATAATTATTATGGTAGAACGCAGACATTGACCCACACCTTACACCCAGTCCCAAGATAAGGTCAAAATGGGTTCAAGATTTAGACATAAATAATACAAGCAAATTAGAAGAACAAAAGATAGTTTACCTCTCAGATCTGTGGAAAAGGAATTTTCGGCCAAAGTAGAACTGGAGTACATTATTGAATACAAAATAGATCATTTTGATTATATTAAGTTAAAAAATTTTATGCAAACAAAACCAATGCAGATAAAATTAGAAGGAAAGCAACAAACTTGAGGTGGGGGATTTACATTCAAGGGTTCTGATAAAGGACTCATTTCTAAAATTTATAAGAATTCAAGCATTCTCCCATTAATAAGTGGTCAAATATTTAAACAAACAATTTTCAGGTGAAGAAACGGAAACCATTCCTAGTCACATGAAAAAGTGCTCTAAATCGCTATTAATCAGAGAAATGCAAATTAAGAAAACTCTGAGGTACCACTAACCACCTCCAGATGATGATGGCTTAAGATGACAGAAAAAGATGATGATGTATGTTAGAGATATGGGGAAACAGGGACACTCATACATTGTTGTTGAAGTTTTGATCTGATCCATTCTGGAGAGGAATTTGGATCTGTGACCAAAAGGCTATCAAACTGCATACTTTTGATCTAGCAATATATCTACTGTGTCTATTTCCCACAGAGCTGACCCCTATATGCAAAAATATTTGTGGCAGCCCTTTTTATAGTGGCAAGAAACTAGAAACTGAATGGAAGCCCATCAGTTGGAGAAGGCTGAATAAGTTATGGCATATGCATGTTAGGGAATATTATTGTTCTGTAAAACAATAAGCAGGATAATTTCAGAGTGGCCTGGAGTGACTTACATGAACTGATGCTAAGTGCAGTGAGTAGAACAAAGGGGACATTGTACACAGCAAGAATATTAATGTATAATTCTGATGAACATGACTTTTTTCAACAATGAGATGATTCAGGCCAGTTCCAATTTTCTTGGCATGAAGAGTCATCTGTACCCAGAGAGACAACTGTGGAAACCGAAGGTGGATCACAACAAAATTTCATTCTTTTGTGTCTTTTGATTGCATTTTTCTTATTTTTTATCTGAATTTTCTTTTGCAGCACAAGAAGTGTGGGAAAATGTATAGAACAATTACATATGTTTAAAGTATATTGGATTATTTGCCATCTAAGGGAAGAGGTAGAGGGAAGGGAGGGAAAAAATTAGAATACAGAGTTTTGCAAGGGGAAATGTTGAAAATTATCCATGCCTATGTTTCTTTAAAAAAATAAAAAGTTACACATATCTTCCCATGTAGTGATGTAAACATTTCTTCTTCCCTCTTTCTCTTCTTATTCTTCACATTTTCTGCTTAGCTCTGGTCATTTCATCAAAAATAATTAAGAACCCCCCCCATATCATTGAAGTATCTATCTTATCCCCTGAAAGAAAACGCTTAGCTTTGTTTTGTTGGCTACTTGATCATTAGCCATGGTCCAAACTCCTTTGCCCTACATATCTTATTCCAGGCCTGGAAAGTTAATACTTGAAAGATCTTTCCTGAAGTTTTCCCAAAATATCTTCTGCTGGAAATTTGTTACACTCCAAATGTTTGTGGTTTCTATCACACTAAAACTCATTCAGAAACTTGATCTGGTGTTGATTCTGAGGAAAACCAGAAAGAGCTCAGCCAAAGACCAGTCTACTCTCCTCTGTCCGGGCTCCACCCCCAATATTAATTTTTTATTTCAGAGCTTAATACTAGAACATAGCTGAGCTTCTTATAAAATACAGGCATAAGATTTGAGCTTTATAATCTAAATCTTAGTCATTTCTAAAATTAATGTGAGGATAACTAAGTCTTCATGGACAGCTTATGGATCAAATTGAGGTTCTATTTAGCAGAAAGAGTTTGGTTAAGTAAATTATAGGCTATCTTGTGTTACCTAACCTAATGTTTCACATGTCTTGAAAGGCAGACATTTTATTTTAACTTATTCTCTGTGCACGGTTTTGCAATTGACTATTCAGTGTGTTTATACATCCCGTCCCAGAAGTTTTTCTTACAATTGCAATTATTTTGACAATTTTAAAATTAATTCATTTGGGTCATCTTTTAAAAATGTTTTAAAATATTTAAAATTTTTTAAAAATATTTTTCTAGCAAAATCTCATCCTCCTAGAGGATCAACATTTAAATGAAAATAGCTAGAAAGGAAAGTAGAGTGATTTTTCCCTTTGGTTTTAGTAAAAAGTTAGGTAAACAAAATTAGGTAGTTGCACATGCCATATATAAAATTTGGGTGGAGAATTTTTTTTTAATTTTCAGTTGTCATTTGAATATGTCAGCCTACAATGTAAATCATCTAGTTTAGTGATGTTGACATTATTGCTACTGATGTTTGAGCTAGCTCTCACTATCTGTTCACTAATTAGGAATTACTTAGTAATGGCAAAAGAAAGTATAATTAGATCTATTGCATCAGAGAACCTCTGGACATGAATTGAACTGGAAAAACAATGCAACAAAAGCTTCTGTCATTCCACTCATTACAATTTTGCTATGAGGAGAAAAGGGAACAAGAAGAGTACTATCTCACCATCTCACTTGTGATAGCTTATATCATTTCCTCCTGCCCAAGGAGAAGCTTGCTCCTCCATCTTCTGTGGGGATTTACTTCATCCAACTGATGACTGTGCTGCTATATCTTTCTAAGGAAAGACCTCTGAGTGGTTTGTCATTTCCCTCGGTAGTGGATTAAGGCATATGTCACTTATTCTGAGTCATATAATAAGTACCTGAAGTTGGATTTAAATTTACATCTATTAGACTTCAGGCCCATCTAGTTGCTTTAAGAGTATGTTCTCGTTGGTCAGAATTAGATAGGCTTAAAATATTCACATCCAACTGCTAAACCAATTGGAATTGCTTAAAAAGATGAGGAGCTTACTTTGAGATTTTCCACTTCAGTTTTGTGTTTTTTAAAGAAGAGTGGCTAACACCTATGGGTACCTGCTACTTTTTGCTACCATCTTAATCCATTAATAGAGGTGAGCAAGGAAGGAGAGAATGCAGCTAAACTGGATTAAAAGCAGAGTTTTAAGGAATTAGTATATGGTTGAACCATAGGAGAAACTGGCTCACTTTCATACCAAGGAGGTATAATCAAGGAACAGTTGTCCCCTATAGGGTATTTGCTCATCAATTGCATAAACACAGGCTAAAAATAAAGGTGGATTCTTCAACTCAGCAGGTATTGGAGAAAGGGAACACTATCTACATTTTGATTTATTAGAGAATGTAATATCTCGGCTAGTTTTCTGGAGGTCTTCCAGAAGGTCCTTGGTCTCAACAGGATAGACACCATGAGAATGGACAAGAATGAGTCCAAAGTCTTTATTTCTTACACAGTCTGCGTCTGTCATAGTTCTGACCCAGTCTCCTCCAGCAGTCTTACAGTCTGCCAGTCTCAACTAGTCTTCCTCCCCTGAGTCTTTGTCTCCAGTTTAAATACCCCAGTATAGTTACATCATTACACTACTGAATATGTGTGAACTAGAGAACCATTACATCATCATACTAAGTACTAAGTATATATGTGAACTAGAGAACCATTATCAGTTCCACTGAGTTAGCACCTTGTTTCAAGTATTCTTCTCCAGAGTTCCAGCTCTCTACAAGAGAAGGTTTCATATGCAAGACAAAAGACAAAACAAAAATGAAAAATGAAAAGAAAGTCCTGAGAAGGCAGAGAAAAGTGGTTACTAAGAGTCTCTGAAACTGGTGAAAGAAAGATGTCATGAGAAAGAGTAAAAACATGCCCAAAGCTAGAGCTGTAGAATCTGTATCCCATAAATGTAAATAAAATAGTAGCATCTCCTACTCTATAGTTTACAGAACTTTAGCCAGGTTAGCAGGCATATTTTGGAAGACAGCATATCTCGATGATGCCTTCTAAAAGCTCCATGACCTTATAGAAAACATGCTTATCAAATATGATGTCAGAGTCCTGTGACTAAACCTTTCCATATCTATCCCATCATAGGTTGTGGAATGACTTTAATGTAATTTAATAATTCTTTAATTATTTTCCTATTTTGTCTCATTACTTTCATTACCTTCAATAAGGTTTAGAGTGGGTATTAATCTGAAAGGAAAAATTTCAACACATTAAGACATGCAGGTTTGCTCAGTGAACCAACCTCATTGGCTATATATTGAAATAATGTTGTCTGAACCTGGTAGTCCTTTGAGGTGGTGCATCTTTTCTTTATTCAGCCTTATAGTTTCGCCAACTTATTTTCTCAGTCCACTTTGGAGTGATCGGGGATTGCAGAACTAGTACCCATCAAACAATACTTAGGAACTGACCTATTATATAAAGCAAAGATCAACTGCTTCAAATCCTATCTCTGTCCTATGTATTGTCCTAGGCAAGTCACTTATATGTGTCTCTGTCCTAGGGGATTCTTTGTGAGTGTAAGTGATAAAAGAAGAGGCTGACATGCATTGGAAGAGGGAGCAATTCAAGAGAAATCCAAATCAATTCAGGAAATTAATCAACTGCTTGATGAAAAAAGAATTATATCAGAGAAAATAATGTTGTACATTATAAATATGCTTTATATTATAAATCCCATTTCTATTAAACTATGAATTTATATCAAAGTTTATAATCCTATTTTAATGATATCTTAAGACTTTTTTTTTTTCCTCCTGAGGCTGGGGTTAAGTGACTTGCCCAGGGTCACATAGCTAGGAAGTGTTAAGTGTCTGAGACCAGATTTGAACTTGGCTCTTCCCGAATTCAGGGCTGGTGCTCTATCCACTGCTCTATCCACTGCACCACCTAGCTGTCCCCTATCTTAAGACGTCTAAACTACTGAATAGAATTTTGATATATGAATGAAGTTAGTTTTATGAAGGATAGTAATTCTACGGCATTCATTTGAGTTTCAGTGCTAGAAATCCATTATTTTAGTAAAACACAAGTAGTGCTCATATACATTTTTTACTGAATCCAAATATTAAAATTGTCAGTGGTCAGTTAAATTTAATGAGTCAAAGCATTTACATTAAAAGGAAGCCTTTAACATCTTGGGAGAGATCCTGAATCTCCTCCTATTCTGAAAGCAAACTCAATATAACCAAAAGCCCTGCACTGGCCAAGTTGTTTCTTTTGTAAAGAGTCAGTTTTAGGTTTAAAACTGATCCTTTCCCTTTCCCCTCACAAATATCGACTCACACCAGTTCAGCTGAAGTTGTAAGTGTGTAAGTTGCAAATGTGCTAATGAAGTTTTAGCACCGGGTTATTCCATTGCAAAGTGTGAATTGCTTTCTCTTACTAGGATGTCAAGATGCAATACCATTGGCCAGAATAAAAGTTGGTGTCCCTTTGGATTTGAAATAAGCCCTGGAGATAGTCTCTGATAGTCCAAATGTATATGTTACAACTCTACCTGCATTTGACGGTCCATTCCATTGGCCTTCTTTCTGTTATGCACCATGATTCTTCCATTCCTACCTTACTTTCATCTTATTTTCTTAAAAATGTGGCTTTATGAATAATTTCTACGGGATGACATTCCCTAATATTATCCCCACCAAATACTACTGTCCACCCTGGCAAAGTAAATAAATTAACAAATAAGTAAATAAATAATTACATCAGTTCAGCACTTGCATTAGCAGGAAGTAGTTAGGAAGCATGCCAGCTGGAAGAGATTTCCCCAGATTTAGAATCATTTTGCAACTTGTATCTTTTGTCTATTAATGAAGTTATTTATCTAAGGTCCTTAATCCATTGCCTTGCTTTGCCATTGAATATTCACTGTTGATGCTTTGATGCTTCTCTATTATCTATCTGGATTTTTCCCCTGGAAAATGAGCTTTATGTATATAAACTCTAGCTTTCCAAATTTATAGCAAAGCAAGATGTAGGCAGAAGTATTTTTAAAAAGCATAAAGGTCATCCAGTTCACTCTACAAACAATTTTATGCCCAAATCATGTATCCATGGGTGACAACTCTCTCGCTGATTGGTTGTGTGTGTGACCTCCTGGGCCCTTTATAAGCCCACTGCAGACAGCAGTCACTCTCTTTAACCTGGCTCCCTAACCTGGGTAGCTGAGCCAAGTGGATGGATAGCCCAGAGAGGTAAGAAGTTTGGTAGTGAACACATGGGTCTTCAGACCAGGTGTTCACTAGGGAACCAACAAGTCAGGGCATTGTTGTGAGTAGGAATAATAAAGGCTTTTAAGATTACACCTGGCTGTTCTTGAGTGTGCTACCGTTTATTAAACTATAGATTCAAGAGATCATGGCCAGAGATCTTTGAAGGCCTCAGAGGAGGCGATGCCGGGTAGAGTTGACACTGCAAAGGTCAGTGGTCAAAGGTACACTGTTGGGCCTAGGACAGACTAGTAATTGGAACTGCCAGGAGGGCATGTTACAGGGTATGTAAATAACAATCACACATATGCCTCCTTCACAGCCAAGAGACAGTCCAAAACCAATCTATTTTCCATTACTGCATGTATCTGGGAATCCAATGATCCCTGCAAGTTTTTGAAGTCCTGCAATACTCTTATCATGTCTCAGAGAATCCAATGATTCCCGAGGGCTTTCAAGTCCTACAACAAACTTTACATGTCACAGGGATTGCAATGATTCCTGAAGGTTTTGAAGTCCTGCATCAGTCTCATTATCAAATTTTAATATCCATGAGTCAATTGCCATAACTGCCATTCTCTTTCAGTGGTGGGCACAATCAGTGATGGAAACATCTGATGTTTCTTGGTCTTCTCCTTCCTTTCAAGGGTTTGCTCCATCTCGCTCTGATGGATGAGACAAATACAGCTCATTGGCACCAGTCTGATTCCTGTACAGATACGAGCAAACCCTCTCCCCCCATCTGGTCCTTCCTATTCACTACTTTCTGGTCTTCTCCAACTCACCTGGCAATTATCTAAAGATAGTGGAGCTGGTCCCACTGGATGCTGCCCTTCCAGTGGGTTATAAAACCTGTCTGCTGGGGCCAGTGCATCTTTGTCAAAAATCAACAAGTTAATTGTATAAAGAGCTAGATTTAGAAGTTCTCTAGGGTTACCTGTGGCTCCCCCTTCCTTTTGTTTTTGGAGGAGTGTTGTATTGTCTCTTGTTTCTCCTCTCTACTCTTGCCTGTCCTTGAGGATTAAAGGGTATGCCTGTGGTATGTAAAATCTTATACTGTGCACAAAAGTTAGCAAATATTTTTAAAGGTATATGCGGGTCCATTGTCTGTTTTTATTGCTTGTGGCACAACCATAATTGCAAATGCTTTTATAAGGAAGTCAGTGACTACTAGGGCTGTCTCTTTTGCTGCTGTTAATGCAAAAGTGAATCCTAAAAAGGTGTCTACCACAACATGGATAAAAAGCAGACGACCAAAAGATTTATAATGGGTCACATCCATTTGCCAAATTTCATTGGGTCTCAAAGCATGAAGGTTCTTCCCTGGAGGGAGTGTAGGAGTGTGGAAAGGAAGTTAAGCTGGACAGGCTTTTACTATGCTCCTAGCATCCTCTCTTGTTATTCCAAATTGTAAATGTAAAGCTTGAGCAGCCTGATGATATACAAAATGAGATTCTTGGGCTTCTTGAAATAAAGGAGTATTGGCTAATATGGTTATAAGGCTATCTGCCTTTGAATTACCATCAAAAATAGGACCTGGAAGTCCACTATGAGAATGGACATGCAAGATACAAATCTTACCTGGATGCCTTCTCACTAGCTCTTGAAGTTCCTTAAAGAGCTGATATATTTTATTTGGGCTGTGGCAATTCTTTCTACCACACTTACTGAATAGGCTGAATCAGAAATTATATCTCCTGGATAATAAGAACTACAATGATTGCATACAATTCATTTTGCTGAGTGGACTGAAAAGGAGTCCTGACTACTCTCTTCATAGTTAAGTCACAAAAGTATGCTGTGCAAATATTATGTTTAGATGCATCTGTAAAGATCCTTTAAGAAAAACTTTAGAAGCCTTTTCTTCAAGAACACATCGCCAATTATGTAATAGTCTGGTTATCTTTAATGGAGATGCGTGTATAAAATTTGCAGCCATGGCTAATAAAATTTGCCTCTCTGGGATGGTTTCATAGCATATATTAATTTGTGCATTAGGATAAAAGGTGTATATCTTGTCAAGTTTTATCTTGGATAATTGTACTACTCATTTAATGGCCTTTAATAAAATTCTAGCCACAAGCACTTGGGTAAGGACTAAGGCTTTGTTCTGGTTGTGCTGGGGGATTCACCCACTCTATCACACTGTCTCCTTGATGAAGGACTGCTGTGGGTGCCTCTTGTGTAGCAAAAACTGATACTTCCAAGGGTTTTTGAGTGACTCTTTCAACCACATTGGATAAAGCTAGTTCAACTTCTCTCAAAGCCTCTTGACCTTCTTTTGTAAGTTGGCATGGTGAGTTTAAAGCACTGTCTCCCCTTAATATGTCGTATAATGGTTGCAATGGATTAGTAGTCAAGCCTAACATTGGATGCATCCACTGGATATCTATTAATTTCTGAAAGTCATTTAAGGTGTTTAGCTTCTCAGTTCTTAAGGAAAGTTTTTGTACTGTAAGCACCTTAGTGTATACTTTATATCCTAACTATTGAAAAGGAGCATGTCTTTTAATTTTTTTCTGGAGCTATATGCAATTTTTAGTTCCTTAGTGTTTCTATGGTCTTTTGTAGACATGCTTCTAATATTTGTTCCTCAGGTGCACATCCCAATATATCATCCATGTAATGTAATTACATTACTTTTGAAAATGCTTTTCATACTGGAGTAAGAGCAGCAGCAATATACATTTGACACATAGTAGGGCTGTTTTTCATTCCTTGTGGCAAAACTGTCTATTCATCTCTCTTACAAGGATCAGTTAAGTTAACAGTGGGAACTGAAAAGGCAAATCTTTTCATATCCTCCTTATCTAGAGGGATACTATAGAAACACTCCTTAATGTCTATAACCCAAAGAGGCCATTCTCTAGGCAATTGAGTAGATGGAAGTCCAGGCTGAAGAGTTCCCATAGTTTCCATATGTTCATTTACCTTTCTTAAGTCAGTCAAGGTCCTCCATTTTCCAGATTTCTTTCTTACATCAAATCTGGGGAATTCCAAGAACTTAGAGAAGGCTGTAAGTGTCCTTGTTCAATTTGCTCCTGTACTATATCTAATAAGACTTGAATTTTATTGCTACCTAAGGGCCACTGTTCTATACACACTGGTGTACCAGTTTTCCATTGGACAGGAACAGGTGAAAGTGTTGGTAGGCCTTCAACAGCAGCTCTGCCTAAAAAAACCAAAGTGTTCATTTTTAATCCTAATTGTTGTAAAATGTCTCTTCTCCACAGATTGATGGGGATTTTTTCAATTGTAAAAGGAGTAATAACTCCTGTTTCAAAATTCAAAAAAAAAAATTCAAAATTCAAAAAAAAAATTCAAAAATTCCTGTCCCAGCCCCCATTCTAATGATCTGCTCAGGTTTCCCAACCCCCACCTAGCAAATTCTAGCCCCCGATGAAATCCAGCAAGGAACTAACCTGGGACTGCACCTATAGGCCCCTTTAGCTAAATCTCTCCTTATAAAAGAGACAAGCTGGAATCATCTCTTTGCAGAGGGTCAAAACATGCTAGCACCATGCTTTGTACCACAGACTCTCTGTCCACTGGAACTTCTGGTGTATTTCTCTCTTTACCTAACACCTTTTATTAACTAGACTTTAACTTCCAAACCCCATAATGAGCCTCTTTTATCAATCTAGGTCTTCAGGCCTGTAAATTCCTTTACAGGGGACTCTGTGCCGCCACTAGAACTCATTTAACTCCATATCCTTGTGCCAAATCCAAAGGGGTTGCAGGGGAGCTCCATTTGACTCCCTGTGCCCCGAGCCTGACACTAGACCTCAATTAACCCTAATTTCATTTCGTTACCCCTAATCTAGATCTCATTAATTTCAATTTCATCATCTGAAAATTGTCTGTTCATATTTTTAACCATTTATCATTTGCGAAATTATTTGTATTCTTATAAATTTGACATGGTTCTTTCAGAACCATTTTAGAAATGAGCCTTTTATCAGAAACAGTGGCTATGAAATTTTCCTAGCTTTATACTTTTCTTTAATCTTGGCTCCTCCTTCTCAAATGCCAACTCTTCCTTTTGTTTCAGCCTGTTACTTCAGTAAATACCACAGCCACAACTTTAGTGGTCTTCTGGGGCCTCATGACCTTCTGAAATTTGTAAGATCAACTGGGCTCATCCATCTTGAGTTTTGACTTAGTCACCAAGTGACTTTGAAAAAGATAAATCTTCCACAATTCCCTTACTCTACTTTCCTATGAATCTTTGTAAAGATTTCTTATGATAAGAAACCATAAAGGAAAAAGAACATTTGAGGAGGGGGACAGGGGTTTGAAACTTCTCATTGGTTCTTTAGCCAACAGTGTGGGCATACAGATAACTCTTGATTAGTACAAACGATGACTTCTCTGAAGTTGGCCCTCATATTCACAAGATTTAAAGTTATACTTATATAAAATATGGCCATTGGTTGTAGCCCAATTAAACCCGGTAGTGCAAACCCAAATGATATATGTGACCAAGACATATTTCCATTAATTGAAACCAAACTAAGTTCTGCCTCAAGAAGCAATCATATAGACTCAATCAGATAGACATCATCTATACTCAAAAACAGCTGGGAAAAGGGCACGCAATATTCATGTATCCTATAAGTTGGAAAACCAAGGAGAAACTTCAAAAGAATGGCTTTATTAAATTTGCCATCCAAAGAACTGGGGTCAAATATAGCCTCTTTCATTTATCAGTTGCATTCCTAGCACTTAAAATGTCTATTTGTTAGACAACTCTGAGATACCACTACACACCTGTCAGATTGGCTAAGATGACAGGAACAAATAATGATGAATGTTGGAGGGGATGTGGGAAAACTGGGACACTGATACATTGTTGGTGGAGTTGTGATAGAATCCAGCCATTCTGGAAAGCAATTTGGAACTATGCCCAAAAAGTTATCAAACTGTGCATACCCTTTGACCCAGCATTGCTGTTATTGGGATTATATCCCAAAGAAATACTAAAAAGCAGAAAGGGACCTGTATGTGCCAAAATGTTTGTGGCAGCTCTTTTTGTTGTAGCTAGAAACTGGAAGTTGAATAGATGTACATCAGTTGGAGAATGGTTGGGTAAATTGTGGTATATG
The DNA here is from genome assembly GCF_048593235.1 of Sminthopsis crassicaudata. NCBI lineage: Eukaryota > Metazoa > Chordata > Mammalia > Dasyuromorphia > Dasyuridae > Sminthopsis > Sminthopsis crassicaudata. The sequence continues at coordinate 272,158,711 of NC_133621.1, read as the reverse complement.
AAGGTTATGGAATATTATTATTGCTCTGTAAGAAATGACCAGCAGGAGGAATACAGAGAGGCTTGGAGAGACTTAAATCAACTGTTGCTGAGTGAAATGAGCAGAACCAGAAGATCACTGTACACTTCAACAACAATACTGTATGAGGATGTATTCTGATGGAAGTAGAGATCTTCAACATAAAGAAGATCCAACTCACTTCCAGTTGATCAATGATGGACACAGATAACTACACCCAGAGAAAGAACACTGGGAAGTGAATGTAAATTGTTAGCACTACTGTCTATCTATCCAGGTTACTTATACCTTCAGAAGCTAATAATTAATGTACAACAAGAAAATGGTATTTACACACATAGATTGTATCTAGGTTATATTGTAACACATGTAAAATGTATGGGATTGACTGTCATCGGGGTGAGGGAGTGGAGGGAGGGAGGGGATAATTTGGAAAAATGAATAAAATAAAAAAAGAAATAAAAAAAAAGAATATACCACATAAATATGATAAAAAATGTCTGTTTGTTGTAAATTTGCAGTAAAAATAAAGTACATAAGTATTGTGTAAACCACCAGATACTAAGTATGTGGGAGCTATTAATAGCAATGTTAACTGTAAGAGGAATTATTTGTCCATTTTCATCTAGTCTGTGTTCATCTGTATTCAAGAAAATGATTTTCAGACTCCACACATTTCATACTAGTTTTCAGCCAAATATCTGTAAGTCATCAAATTGTAATTATTTGCCTCTATATTTGAGTTTTAACAAACTAGATTTACGTGTTTATTCTTCATGTACACTGGCCTTCTCCCCAATAAGAAGCATAAGTATTTTCAAATAATTATATAATTCATGACCAATTTTTTTTGTCCACAACATATACACAGTACAATACATTTACCATAATGGAGTCTGTTACTTGTTCAATGGGGCTTCCAACTATCCAAGCCATTGTCCAAATCTATTCAAAGTATAGCATAGTGCTAAATGCTAGAAAATGTTATAGAACATCATATGCAATTTCTAAATGGAAGTATTGAAGTTCTACTGGATATCATCAAGTAGGCACAAACCCTAGAATAAGTCTATCCCTTGAATAGATACTGACCAGCCATTTCACAAGTAAAATCAACAACTTGACTACAGGATTTACAAACTGGATCACAAATAATCCCTACTGAGACCAAAAGAGCTACAGGATGAGCTAATATTTTGGTTTTTGGAAAGGAGGAGAGGGGAAAAGGGAGAGGAAGGGAAGAGGGGCAAAGGAGAGGGAACGGGGCTCTAGGAGTAGGAAAAAGAGAAGAAAGGAGGGGGAAGAGAAAGGGGAGAGGAAAAGGGGAAAGAAAGGGAAAAAGAAAAGGGAGGGGGAAGGGACCAGGGGACAAAGGATTCGAGATGAGGAGGAACTAAAGGGGAAGACCAGAAGTAAAATGAGAACAATCAAGGGGAGCAGTGGGGACGGGGTGGGGGAGGTCATTAGGATGGGTATGCATAATTTCCGTATTCTCAGATTCAGTGATCCTGGAGCTGAAAGAACAAATCAATGTGGGTGGTGGTGCAGAAGATACATTTCACATAGTGAATGGAACCTAAAGAGGCGGCAGGGAAAAGCAGCAAGGGGGAAAGGCCAAGACTAGTTAAATAATAAACTGCATTGTTTCCCTTTGCAGAAATGTCTTTATGGTTTGGGGGTTGAATGTAAATCAGTAAAACAACATACTGCTAGCTTCTACTCCACACTATATGTGACTTAAAAACAAAGAAGGCTTTGAAGATCTGTCCTAATGGAAGCTTGCAACAGTATGATATAAACTAATATAAAGTGACCCGTGCCTGATATTTGAAAATAGTCATATCTTCCCTTACTCTTCTCTTTCTTATCCGTATCTCTTGTTCCTTCCTGAATGAATTCATCATTGTCTCTCCTAGAATGAAACATACTTAAAAACACAAAAATCTTTCAACTAAAAGTGTTATATATTTTGTCAATAAACCACTGAATCCCTCCTCCTGCCCCCTCCATTAATAACAGCATCAATAAAGTAATTAGAATTCTGTAGAGAGTGGGCTTGAACCCAGGACTGCCAGGTTGAGACCGGCTGTCGGGCTGGCTGTCCCTTACAAATTCTTCCCTGACACATTTGAAGATGGGAAAGTAACGGGAAAGGAAGAGTCAGAAGAGCATTTACACTTCATTTGTCCATCCCGGCCCCTAGGGTCCCTTCCAGGCTGGGCTGTAAGCTGTTCAGCTTCACAGAACTGTTAAACGGCTGTAAGAGACTTGAGAAATTATCGAGTAGAATCTCTTCATTTTACAGAAGTAACCCAATCTCGGAGAGGAAGGCCATCATTAAGAAAATAAGCAACAGAGCGGGTCCCGAGATTCTAACGGGAGACCTGGAGCTCACCCATCCTCGTGATCTGGAGCTTTGCACTCCTCGCGCTGAGAGCCAACGGACCCGGCCCCCGTGCCCTCACCACTGCGTGACTTGACAGTTTATCCTCGCATCCGCGTGAGCAGAGAACCTGATAAAAGCCGGTGCAGAAAGCCCGCACAGTTCACTTTCCCTCCTGCCGTTGACAGGGTTGCAGTCGGCTCTGAATCGATGATTAATGCTATGGGGCTCACAGGTTTCTAAACCTCTGGCCTCGGATTATTGACATTTCCCCTTTAATTCTCCCTTTAATTTCCCCTTTAATTCTTCCTTTAATTTATCCCTTTAATTCCCCCTTTAATTTCTCCCTTTAATAATCCCTTTAATTTCTCCCTTTAATTCTCCCTTTAATTTCTCCCTTAATTTATCCCTTTAATTTCTCCCTTTAATTCTCCCTTTAATTTCTCCCTTTAATTTTTCCCTTTAACTCCCCCTTTAATTTCTCCCTTTAATTCTCCCTTTAATTTCTCCCTTTAATTCTCCCTTTAATTTATCCCTTTAATTTATCCCTTTAATTTTTCCCTTTAATTCTCCCTTTAATTTCTCCCTTTAATTTCTCCCTTTAATTCTCCCTTTAATTTCTCCCTTTAATTTCTCCCTTTAATATCTCCCTTTAATTCTCCCTTTAATTCCCCCTTTAATTTCTCCCTTTAATATCTCCCTTTAATTTCCCCTTTAATTCTCCCTTTAATTTCCCCTTTAAGTCCCCCTCCGAGCAGGCTGAAGGGCCCGAGAGAGGACTCCCCCATGAGTTCTACCTCCCTGCCCTGAAGCCTGCCTCCAGGATGAAGAAGATTTTCAATTTCGGCAAGAAGGGGCAATCTTCATCTAGCCGCTTCAACCTGCCGAGTTTCTTTGGCTCCCAACCGGTTTACCGCACCCAAGGATACCTGATCCAGAGCAAGGACCTCGGAAAGATCCATAAAGCTGCCTTGCGCGGGGATGTGGTGAAGGTGCAGCAGCTGTTGCTGCTCGGAAAAAACACCGTAAATGAACTGGATAAAATGAAGCGGTAAGTGCAAAGGGTGGGGGCGGGGGAGAGAACAGGCTGACATTCCCTCCCCCCATCCGTCCACTTGAGCCCGTGTCCCCCTCCCCCCATTAACCCTGGAGAAATCAAACCCCCTCCGCACCTGGGGCAGGGGCAGGGTCACTCTTTGCCTTGTAGAGATTGGATTGGAAGTCCCAAAACCTGGCTTCACATCCTAGCCTGTCCATTTTTAATGACTTGGAAACTCCTTCCTTTTACTTTTAACCAGGGTTCAACTAATTATTTCTTAATCAACAGCTATGTGAGAGTAAATACTATTCCCTCCTGCTGAATTGCTGACATTTCAAAAACGACTGTGTGAGACTATCCATGAGGATATTTGGGGGATTTTCTTGGGAAAGTTAGTGGAATGGTTTGCCTTTTCCTTCTTCAGCTCATTTTGACAGATGAGGAAATTGAGGCAAACATGGTTAAGTAACCTGACCAGGATCACAAAATGGTAAGTATGTGATATCAGATTTGAACTCAGGCACCCATTGTACCACTTAGCTGTCCCAGCTGTTGTAATATGGATATGTGAAGAGTAAAAGTTTCAAGGCAGAAAATTAATCGCTGCTCTTAAGAACTAATATGTATATACACACACACACACACACACACACACACACACACACACACACATACACACAAGACTCCTGTTTTGTAAAATAGTTTTAGATTTGGCAATTTGGCACAAGTAGGCCATCTTCATTTGTTTTTTGTTTTTTGTTTTTTGTTTTTTTTCATTAATTTCTGTGAAATTCTTGACCTTTTATTTTTCCAGATGAACTTTATTATTTTTTCTTGATCAGTGAAATAATTTCTTGGGAATTTGATTGGTATAGCACTACATAAGTAGATTAATTTAGGTAATATTGTCATTTTATTATATTTGCTCATCCTTCCCAAGAGCACTTGCTATTTTTTCCAGTTGTTATTTATTGACTTTATTTCTGTAGAAAGTGTTTTGCAACTGTGTTCATATAGTTCCTGACTTACCTTGGCAGGTAGATTCCCAAATAGTTTATATTGTCAACATGTATTTTAAATGGAACTTCTCTTTATATCTCTTCCTACTGGACTTTGTTGGTAATATATAAAAATACTGATGATTTATGTGGATTTATTTTGTATCCTGCAACTTGGATAAAATTATGCATTGTTTCTAGAAGTCTTTTAATTGATTCTCTGTAGTGTTCTCTTAAGTATTCCATCATATTTTTTTAGTTTTTTAGTTGATTCTCTATAGACTTCTCTTAAATATTCTATCATATATTTCAGTATGTCAAATTCCACAACCTTCAATCCTTTAAAATGGAAGCTGCTAGATCCTGGGTAATTCTAATTGTGACTCCTTTGTATTTAAATTGTTTCTTTCTGACTGCTGGCAATATTTTTCCTTGGTCTAATAATTCTAAATTTTAGCCACATTATTCTTTGGTTTTCATTTTGGGGTCTCTTTCAGGAAGTGCTCAGTAAAATTTTAAATGGCTATTTTTACTTTCTGATTCTAGGTCATCAGGGAAGTTTGCCTTGATGACTTCCTGAAGGATGATGTCGAGGCTCTTTTTTTTTCGTAGTTTTCAGGAAGTACAATAATCCTTAAATTGTCCCTCCTAGATCTATTTTCCAGGTCATGTTTTTCCAAGGAGGTATTTTACATTTTCTAACTTTTTTGTTTTCGTTTCACTGGACTGATTCTTGTTGGCATTTATTTCCATTTGCTCAGTTCTGATTTTTAGTTACCTTTTAAAATTCTTTTTGTATTTGTCCACTTTAATTTTAAATGAGTTGTTTGGTTCTATGGGTTTTTTCCATTTCACAAATTTTGTTTTTTCAGGAGTTATTTCCTTTTTCCACTTGCTATTTAGCTCTTACCATTTCACAAATTTTGTTTTTTCAGGAGTTATTTCCTTTTTCCACTTGCTATTTAGCTCTTTTTTCTGCCAAATCTTTCCCAGGAATATCATCCTTTTACCCTGTCTCCTTTAATTTTGCTTATCCCTTTTCTGAACAAAAATGTGGACCTTTACATTGGATAAGCAAGGGGGACACCTAGATTGAGAGATAAAATTAGGAGTGTAAACTGAATTAACCAATCTCAAATGTTTTTAAGGTTACCTTGATAATGTCAATAATAAAAGGCTTCATCTCATCTCCACCTTTTCTAATTTAACTTTTAAAATTAACAGTTTATTTTTAAGAGATGCAAAAGCCTTGTTTTATTGTTTTTGTTTTATTTAATTACTAATTTAACTAGTCATTAGAACCAAATACTCAGAATGACTTGAATTCATATTCAGTCGCATATACTTTCTAATTAATGGGACCTGAGAAAATTTGTTTCTCAGTTTCCTCAAGTATGAAATGAGAATAATACCCACTTCCCAGGGTTCTTACAAAGATCAAATGAAGTAATATTTCTAAAGTGCTGAGCACAGTGTCTTGGACATAATAGATGCTAGTTTTTCTCCTTATCAAACTACATCTAAGCATGTCAACCATTGCAGTTGAGAGGATAGGGGAGACAGAAATATCTTCCACTTTACCTATCTTAGACACTCTGGAAGAAGGCATAAGGAAAAGGAAAAAGGAGTCCTCAAAAACAAGAAAAATTACAACATACATGTATGAATATTTATATACACATTCATTACTTCTGAAATATATGATTTTGTTGTGAATATTTCCTCTACCAATACATAACATAACCTCTTTACAACTTGATGTTATCAGCTATGGGCAGCAAGGTTTTCATTGAATAGAATGCTGGGTTTGGAATCGAGAAGACTCCATCTTTGTGAATGTGAATTCAAGTCTAGCCTCAGATACTAGCTGTGAGTCTCTTTGCAAGTCACTCAATCTTGTTTACCAGTTTCCTCATCTGTTAAATGAGCTGGAGAAGGAAATGGCAAACTGCTCCAATATCTTTATCAAGAAAACTCAACATGAGGTGACAGTCAAACAGGACTGAAATAACTACACCACAAAGATTGAAATACACTATGAATAAAAAATTCATCCTTCGTTGACCAAACTGATGATATCTTTATGACATTAGTTAGGTTGGTCAATGGGCAGCAGATATACCAAGTGCTCACTGTAAACCTTCCCAGCATGGTAGAACTTCCAAAACTTTTACTCTTCTGGAATAGCCTGTAGCAATATAGAGCCACTTCAACTTTACACTGCTGCATTTCAGTAAGCATTAGTTGAGAATGCACACATATGTGCCCATGTGATTGTAGAAAGATACAATATGCAAATATGTAAGGGCCTTTTTCTGAGGCAGTTGCTTTACTAAAAAATGTGTAGTTGTAGATGGATATTCTTATTGGGAAAAGTAATTAGTTATTAAAAGTTATTAGACTTGACCACCAGGCAGGGTGAAGCCCTGTAATCTGTTACAGGGAGGCTAAGGCTGGCAGATGTCTTGACTCATGAGTTCTGGGTTGCAGTGGGCCATGCCATAAGAACTCCATTTGACATCAGCATGGTTAATCCCAACAAGGGACCAGCAAATTTCTTCAGGAGAGGTGAAGCAGCTAAGGTCAGAAATTGAGCAAAGTTCCCATGCTAATCTCTGGTGAAATCTAAATTTACCTACTGGATATATTCTACTCCCACTTGCCAGCGATTTTGTCTATCATATCAACAATGAGAGTTAATTCATATTTTGTATTTAGGTGACAAGAGTGGTCATTTATTTTGGAGGTGATTTACAGTTTAGGCATAATAACAGTGCATGTTATATTAAAATATATATATATATATATATATATATATATATATATATATATATATATATATTTATATAAAACAATGGTAAAATTTTTATTGTTGTAGTATATTAACAAACATTACTCTCTCATTTCTGTAGAACACCTCTTCACCTGGCTTGTGCTAATGGATATCCAGATGTTGTATCTCTCTTAATAGAGAGAAAATGTGAACTCGACTTGTTAGATAATGACAACAAAACACCTTTAATGAAGGTATGCATTAGTTAACCATGCTTTTCCATGAAATGCATTTTGATTTCTTTGATTAAGAAAATTAATAGTAAATAAGTTACTAAGTTTGCTAACAATTAAATATCACTAATGATGCTTGAATATATTAAATTTTATATCATATTATTATTTCTTTATACATATTATACTGACAGGCAATAGAGTGTCAAAGGGAAGAATGTGCAACAATCCTGCTGGAACATGGTGCAGACCCTAATCTTAGGGATAGCCACAGCAACACTCTACTTCACTATATTGCCTCTGGTGGGAACAAATTCATGGCAGAAAAACTGATTGAACACAAAATTGATATTGATGCAAAAAACAAGGTAGAAGCAAACCTCTTGTATAATAAAGTAAATTATCAGCTAAAAAATCAAATAATGTCCATTTCACATATTTTATAATTCATTTATTCATGAAAGCATTTCTTTAATGGAAATAAATTAAAATCATTCTGTAGTCAAAATCCATCAGCCTTCAGAATTTTCTGATGCAGGATGGAGGGATGACGAAGGGGAGGAGTGGGCATGACACTGGAAGAGATTTCTTAAAACATTCATTCACATTCACATTCATTCCTAAGAAGGAAATACCCTCTACTACTGATTTAGACCAGCAATTGCTCTGTATTTTAAGCATGGATTCTTCAGCTGGGGTCCATTAATTTTAAAAGGACTATAATAAGTTTATAGTTATTTCAATGTAATTGTTTTGTTTTAGTTTTCTACATATTTTAGGCATTATTCTGGAAAAGGGGTCCATGACACAAAAAAGTTAAGAAACCCTGCGTTACTTACTGAAGTACTGCAGGTCACCCAGTCAATATATACTTGCCAGCATCAGGCCCTGAATCTAGGTCTTATTGACTTTAAAGCTTGCTAGCTAGCTATTTAATCACATCTGTCTCTCCAGAATCTTCTTTGCACAAAATATTAGGTCTGCTCTCCAGAATTCAATAGTTCCATCAGATATTGTGGAATTATACATTTAATTTTTTACTATTCTACATTTTATTTTTCTATTCTATTCTACATTTAAATTTTTACAATATGAATTTCACATGAAGAAATGTCACAATTTTTAGGAAAACTTTTTGAAATTTGTTCCTATTAGGTATAAAACTAGAGACAGAATTTTCACAGGAACAAATTTTTTTTAAGTACATGCTTCTTTATCCTAATTATTACACATTTAAATAATTTTCTCTCTAGAATTACTGAATGACTCCTGATTTTTTGGAGCAAAGGCTTAATTTGTAGTCATTACCACTTGAGAGAAAAAAAAACAAAAAAAACAAAGAACATATTAGGAAGGTTGGTAAGAAATGGAAAAGTCTAGATGAATGACTTTCTCCTGGGTTTAACCCTCTCAAGACAATATTTTTTTTAGTTTGTTTTGATGGTGGTTGTGGACATGGTGGTTGTTTTGAGAAGAATGGGTAAAGATAACTAGTCACCTTTAAACTCAGCCAGGATATAGCTTTATTTTAGTAGAGTTCTGAGGGGAAAAGTTTGGCTGCATTTGGACAATTGATTATGAAATGAAAATGGCAAGAAAGGAAGACACCCATGGAATAATACAAAATGGTCTCTAACAAATTCTGGATTTCTGTCTTATTACATAATTACTAGCTAGAAGGAATCCCAGAGACACCTAGTTTCATTATGTCATTTTTAATATAAGTAAACTTAGGGCCCAGAGAGGTGATATAAATTGCTTAATGATCACATAGGAATTAACTAATAGACAACAGGATTAATGCTGTGGTCTTTTAACTCCAATGTTCCATTGTGCCATACTTCCTTTCCATATCATCATCACATTTACAAGATGTTCACAAAATATCATAAAGTGCATTAAAGTAAATATAAAATGCTTGCTTATTATAATGGTATCTTTATTTTGACTTTGCAGGAAGGTCGTACACCACTTATGCTGGCAATTTCAGCAAGAAACATTGAGTTGGCAGATTTTCTCTTAAAGAATGGAGCAAATGTGAATGCCATGGATGACTCTAAAAGGTACAGCTTAAATTAATTACGTTAAATTAAACCTTAAAATTTTTAATAAAGCAACCTTTCTAGAGGAGTAAGATTAAATCATGGAATTTATATCATGGAACACTTAGTGAATGAGATTGAATATCATTAGAAAGGGGTGAAAAATGTCAACAAACATCAGCTATAAAAATAAAAATGCTTATTGATTCTGCAAGAAAGAAACCTCTTCACGTGAGCATATAAACTACTGTTTATTGGTAATTACTATTTGCAGTTTTCTTTATTGATTTGAAATTATTTAAGATTATTCCATAGAAGTTTTGAACTCTCGTGATTTAGTTGATTCTCTTGATGAAATAATCTTAATGTCACCCATGAGGATTGTAGCATTTAATTTCTGCTCCTTCTTCTTTCAATTTCTCTTAAGAATATTCACATTGACAAATGTAAATAAATAAAAGCATGATATGGTGAAATACTTTGATGGACCCCTTGATCTTATTGTCAATACTCATGATGCTGTTTCTTATTTTGATCCTTCCATCCAATCTCCTCTCACAGGACTTTTGTCGTTCTTCATAAAAAATCCAGGAAACACACTGATTCATTCCCTTGGTTCTTTTAATACTTGAGTACCAGTGCAAGCTTTTATTTTATTTTCAATACAATCTTAGCACACCTTTTTTCTGTTCATTTATGTCTTGACAATACTTACTATACATCAAAGTCATTATTGCCTGCACCTACTTATATTCACTGTACATATATGTCCATGGCTCTTTGGGATTATCTACAATTTTGATTCTTCTGAGATCATGTATTTGGGTTTGGAACTTTGAAACATTTACTGTGGCCAAAAATCATTCCTGAAAGAATATTGATGTTTATAAAATTAGTTTTTGAGACAGCATAATCATTAAAAGTACTGTGTAATTTTTTTTAAATGAGATCCGATTAGCTCTTTTCTTTTGAAGCCACTGCATTGTTGTTCTTCAATGGCCATGCAGGCTTTGTTGTATGCATGTATTTCTATACATACAAATAAACCAACTAGATAGAGTGACCCATTAAACTACACAGAATCTAGTTTGATCAGTTCTGACAGACATGACTGTTTTCAATAGTAAGGTGATTCAGGCCAGTTCCAATGGTTTTGTGATGGAGAGAATTATATACACCCAGTGAGAGGACTATGGGAACTGGGTATCGATCACAACATGGTATTTTCCTTTTTGTTGTTGTTTGCTTGCTTTTTTCCTTCTTTTTCATTTTTTTTTTTGATATGATTTTTTGTACAGCATGATAATTGTGGAAATATGTATAGAAGAATTGCACATGTTTGATATATATTGGATTACTTACTGACTGGGGAGGGGGTGAGGAGAAGGGAGAGAGAAAAAAATTTAGAACACAAGGTTTTGCAAGGGGAAAACTATGCATATGTTTTGTAAGTAAAAAACTTAAAAATAAAATAAATTTAATTAAAAACAAAAAGTTTTGAGTCCCTACTCACAGTTCGCATTAAAAAAAGCATATGTGACATTATGCAAAATAAAAGGATTGTGGACAAAGAAATTCCATCATTTAAAAAAAAAAAAAAAACAGCAGCAGCAGCAACCTTTCAAAAGAGAAGTAGGATTGGAGGAAAGGAGAAAGAAAGGAGCAGAGAAGAAAATGAGAAAGAGAGGAGAGAATACTTCATTCTTTACTCAGATATAATCAAATCAGTTTCTTTTAAGTCCTTCAGAATAGACATTGATCATCGTACTACTGAGAATAGCAAAATAATGCACATACCACAATTGAAATAGCCATCTCCCAATTGATGGGCATCTTGATTTCCAATATCTTGCCCTGAGAAGAGAGTTCCTACCAATATTTTTGTGCATATACATCCTTTTACTTTTTAAAAATTCTCTTTTAGTATTCATAATTAGTAGTCAAATTATTAAGTCAAATGATATGCACTGATTTATTGCTCTTTGTATACAGATTTTATCTTCTGATCATTTATCATTTGGAGCATAACTTTTTAATAAATTTGACTCAGTTTTTTCTGTTTGAGAAATAAGGTGTTATCAGGTGAAACTTACTTCAAAATTCTATTTACAATTACTGTTGCTAACTATATTTTCTCAGATTCTATTCCCTCTCTCCTTTCACACTGACCCTCCACAAAAGTGTTTTGCTACTGACCATATCTTCACCAAATATGCCCTCTAATTTTATCACCATCTCCCTTTCCTGTTTCCTATTCCCCTCCTAATTTTTCTGAGTTAGATTTCTGTACTTCTATTGAGTATGCATGTTTTTTCTTCTTTGAGCCAATTCTAATAAAATGAAAGTTGACTCTCATCCTTTCCTCCCCTACTTCCCATTCACTGTAAAAGCTCATTCTTGCCTCTTTTTTGACAGATAATTTACATTATTTCCTCTTCTCCCTTTCTCTTTTTCTCAATACATTCCCCCCTTAACCACCTAATTTCATTAATTTTTTAAAAAATATCATCCCTTTATATTCAATTTATAGCTGGGCCCTCTGTCTATATATGCTCCTTCTGTCATAATGAGAAAATTCTAATGAGTTATAAGTGTCATCCTCTATGTAAACAGATAAACCCTTATGATATCACTTTCCTGATTACCTCCTTATGCTTCTCCAGAGTCTGGTATTGAAAATCTGATTTTCCATTCAGCTATGATCATATCATCATAAGTGTCTGAAAATCCTCTATTTCATTTGATGCCTGTCTTTTCCTCTGAAGGATTATACTCAGTTTTCTGCATAAGTGATTCTTATTTGTAATGCTATCTCCATAGTTTTCCAGAATACCATAGTTCTAGCCCTTATCTTTCAAATAAAGAATCTGCTAAATCTTGTGTTATCTTTTCTTTTTTTAAATGGACTCTTTGTTTTAATTCACTCATTTAGGCACCTGCCATTACTAGCAAAAATTTCCAACATACACTATTCTTACTAACTTAGGGGAAACAACTTTCTGCTGTGCTTTATATATTTTTTTTTCATTCAAATTGGTTTACAAAATATGCTGTATTTTTGTACTGTCCAATAAAAGGTAGATGATTTAAAACAGATCCTATAGAAATGACATGTTATCAGTAATTTACAATTTAAAAAAATCCAGCCACAAAAATAAAGTCAAAGCTAAAAACAAGATTTTGCTACGAATCAGTGCTTCTATCACCCTTCTGAAAGAAAAGTTATTTTTAATGTGATGTAAAGGCAACATTGAAGATTTTTCTTTAAATTAACCACCTAATTTATCCCTAAAATTACAAAGAATCAAAGTCCCTTTACAGATCAAGTGCAGTAAACTAGATGTTCTTTCAGCACAAAGCAGCACTGGAAGTAACAGTTGTAGATGGAGTGGATTAGTTTTTCAGGGGCTGCTCCAAGATTAACATACATATATCAGATGTTATTCATCCAAGATCACAGACACAAATACAAATTGGATGTGAAGGAAACATGTTTCACACTTAGAGCTGACAATGTCCACTGTCTTTGCATCTTTCTGTATTGGATGACTTTTTAAAAACAATTTTTAAGTCAGGTCATGTCAAGCAGGCTGCTTTTGCCAGTTGCCAATGGTAATCTTGTGTTATCTTAACTGTAATTTCACTATAACTGAATTGTTTCTTCCTGTATGCTTGTAATATTTTCTCCTTGACCTGGGAGTTGCAGAATTTGACTATAATAATACATGAGTTTTCATTTGGGGATCTCTTTCAGAAGGTGATTGGCCAATTCTTTCCATTTGTATTTTATACTCTGGTTCTAGAATATCAGTTCAGTTTTCCTTGATCATTTCTTGAAATAAGATGTCTAGGCTTTATTTCAATTATAACTTCATATACTGTAATAATTCTTAAATTTTCTCTCGTGGACTGATTTTCCAGGTCAGTTTTTTTTTTCATTTTTTTTGTTTTGATTTATTGTATCTGGATTTCTCATAATGCTTCCATTTACTGAATTACAATTTTTAAGGAAATATTTCCTAAAGTGAAATTTTGTACCTTTTTTCTCAATTGGAAAATATTCCTTTTTAAGTTATTCTCATTAGCTTTTCGATTTTCCTTTTGCACCATTCTCAATTCTTTTGCTAATTTTTTTCTTCTCTTTCTGTTATTTAATTTTTAAAAATTCCTTTTGAGCTCTTCCATGACCTGGGATCTATTTCATTTTTTCTTGGAGGCTTGTAATATAGGTTCTTATAATCTTCTTCTGAGTATGTGTTTTGATGTTCCCTATCACCATATTATCTTTTATGGGTCAGAAACTTTTTTGCTATCTGCCCATTTTCCTAGCTTATTATTTGGCTTTTAAGTCTTTGTTAAAATAGAATTCTTTTTTCCCAGGGTAAAGGGTGCACTGTCCCAGGTTTCACTATTTGCCTTCCATGGTTGTGTTGGAGGTTTCACAGCTAACTTGCTGATCCTTTGGCTTTAGAACCAGGATAGAGTAGCCAACACTACTGTATTTTGGATAAGAGCCTCCCACAATATTCCCTGTGCATGGGGCCTCTCCATCCTGGAGCTCCGTGCATGGCATTGGTGCTGATTCACACACACACTCCCTATATCCCTCTGCTAATTAAGTCCTTCCAAAATATCTTCTGCTGGAAATGGGTTGTACTCCAAATATTTGTGGGTTCTGTCACTCCTAAACCTGTTCAGAGCCTTAATCTGATGTTGATTCCAAGGAAAGCCAGGAAGAGCTCAGGCACAGATCTGTCTACTGTCTGCCACCTTGTCTCCATCTTCTATAATTTCCTTTGTCTTCTCTTTTGATTAGATCTAGTTTTGCTTCTGCTTGATTTGAGATCAGGATATCTATGAATGCGTTTTTTCCCCTTTCAACTGGAATACATTATATTCTGTTCCAGCTTTTTCCCTTTACTATGTATTTATTTCTCTGCTTCAAAGGTGTTTCTTGTTAACAACATATTGTAAGATTCTGGTTATGAGCTTTAATTGTGTAGGGGGGAGTTCATTGAATTCACATTCACAGTGAAGGTTACTAACTTTTTTTCTGCCGTTCTATTTTTCCAGGTTTTATTTTTTTCTCTTTTCATCCTTTTCCTCCTCAAAAGTGTTTTGCTTCTAATCTTCAAACTGCCCTCCCTTTTGTCAACTTCCTCCCCTTTTCTTATCCCTTTCTCTTATTTCTTTCTGCCCTCCCTTCTATAACCCTTCTGCTTTCCTCCTACTTCTCAGTAGAATAAGAAAAACTTCTATACCACACTAAATAGGTATGTTATTCCCTCTTCAAGCCAAATCCTGTGAGTTTAAAGATGCTTGTCTCCCTCCCTGCTTTTTTTTCTTTTTCATGTGATGTGTTTTATCCTATTTTTACTCTTTCCTCTTTCCCCAGTACAATTTCTTTTTCACTTCCAATTATTTTTTATATCATGACATTAAGGTTAACTTAATCTACTTAAGTATGCCTCTTCTAACTATCTTGAGAAAGAATTATATGCATCATCTCCCATATAAAGATTCAAACATTTAACCTTTAAAATGTAGGTGTTTTTCTCTTCAATTTACCTTTTTATGCTTGTCTTGAATCTTTTATTTGAAGATAGAATTTTCTGTCCAGTTCTGGTGGTTTTTTCAGAAATTATTGAAAATCCTCTATTTTATTGGATTTTCATCTTTTCCCAAAAAAATGATAATGCTTAATTTTGTGGGGTTGTTTCTTGGTGTAGTCCATAATTCTTTACCTTCCAGAATACAATACTCCAGACACTCCAGTGCTTTAATGTGGCGTGGAATAGACCATGCTTTCTTTCTGGTACTTTTTGCAGTATTTTCTATTTGATCTGATAATTCTGGAAATTACCTATAATATTCCTTTCAGTTTTCATTTTGTGGGTCTCTTTTTGGAGATAATCAGTGGATTTTTTTAATGAATATCTTACTCTCTGGTTCTAGGATGTAAGAGCAGTTTTCCTCAATGAGAATTTAAAAAGTATGTTGAAATGAAAAATTGAAAGTAGTATCCAGATTCTTTTTTTCAGCATAGCTTTCAGGTAGTCCAATAAATTTTACATTGACTCTTCTGGATCTTTTTTTTTTCAATGAGCATTTTTACATTTTCTTCTATTTTTATTTTTTGAACTTTGTTTGATTCTTAGTATCCCATTGATTCAATCAATTCCATTTGAACAATTCTAATTTTAGTGACTTATTTTCTTCACTTAGCTTTGTTACCTGCCTTTGCATTTGACTAGTTGTACTTTTAAAGAAATTGTTCAATGAATTTTTTTTCCATTTCAACCAAATTTATTGTTTAAAGAATTTTATTTTTTAAATTATCTTCTTCAGTAGCTTTTTTTCCATTTCTCCAATCTTATTGTTTAAGAAGTTATTTTCTTCAGTCAGATTTTGTGCTTTTCCAACCTTTTGAAGTTCCTCCCCCCCAAAAAAACGAAAAAACGATTATTCTCCTGCATAGCTTTACCCTATTTTTTCTTTTATCTCTCTTTCAAGATCCTTTTCAAACTCTTTCTAGAGAGCTTTTTTGATGTTGAGATCATGAGATCCATTCAAATCCCACTTTGAGGTTTCCCCTGAAGTCATGTTGCCTTTGCTGTCTGCTTGCGATTCTCTATTCTGATCTTCCCTATCTCCAAAGTAGCTTTTTATGGTCAGAGCTCTTTTTGCCTATTTGCTTCTTTAAAAAAATTTGACCTCTGCTTATAGGGCATAGGGGGAAATTGTCCCAATCTTCTTTGGCAGGGTACGAGAACCTCTTACTGATAGTTCAGGGGCCAGAGTTGCTGCAAGTTTTCCCACTTACTGGGTGGCCTGACTAAGTTCCACCTGTTATACTGATTTTTGGGGGCTTACAAATTTTTTTATACTTGTACTGAAGGTTTCACATCTGTTCTGCTGATCACTGGTCTTCTGAACCCAGAATAAGTAGCCAACACTGCTATATTTTTGCTAAGAGCCTCCCTTTATATTCCTTGCCTATAGTGGGCCATTTTCCCTCCACCCAACTGAGCCAGACCTTTCCTAAAATCCTTCCAAGATGGCTTGAGTTGGAAAATTATTACTGTGAATGTTTCTGGGTTCTGTTACTGCAGATTCCATTCAGAAGCTTGATTTAGCATTGATTCTGAGGATTTGTTCTTATACTTTAGGATTAGATTCTTTAGTTTTCAATTAATTTTGATTTCTTTTTTTTCCCACTGCCCTTTGTTGAATTTAATCATATGTAATTAAGAGAATGAAAAGAATAGATGTAATATTTTGAATGACTTCTAGGAATTGAGCTAGAGGAATAAGCAGCAAATCAGTGTAGCTACCATATTCACCTCCAAACAAATATAAAATCATTTCCAAAACAAATTTGGGCACAGTAGAATCATGAAAAAGACAGAGAGAAATAATCTGTGACCCCAAGGAACTTGAAAAGTTAGCAGAAAATTAGCAGGTAAAAGGGGAGGAAGCCACCAACAAACTCCACCTCTGTAGCCCTTGGTAAAAACTGAGCACTAGTATGGTGGAGTAGGCAAATACCAACAGTTGTATGGTCAGAATGGTCAGGGGAACAGGGAGACTAGTTCTGAGAATTGTCACATCCTTCACTCTAGCCCCTAACAAACTGGTAATCTCCAGAGGCCCCAGGAAAATAAGTAGAGCCTGAACCTTCATGTACCTATGCAAACAGGCAGCTGCCAGTGACTGGATCACCATGTCCTTCAGTGTATTCAGGGTGAATGCAGAAACATTCAGTACACACCAGATGCCACCACTAATCATCTAACTCAGTAGCAAGTAAGCTGCTAGACCCTGAGGGCCTCCAGCAGTTCCAAAGGATAAGCAAAAAAAAAAAATTAAAGATAATTATGTAAAACAATTAGATTAAGTAGATGAAGACACAAAGTCATAAGAAGGCAACAATGTCAAAACATCTATGGGCAAAAAAAACCCCAACGAAAAGTTCTTTTTCTTTTCCCAATTTTTCTTTTATGATTTTTGTAAGCTCCTTTCAGAACTCTCCTAAAAGTTCTTTCTGGGCCTGCAAACACTCCTTTTTCTTTATGGATGGGGTGGGGTGGCTGACACTGAGGGAGGCTTGTTACAGGTAACTTGCTACTGAACCAATGTCCTAATGTTTGTGCCTGCCCTCTTTTAAGGCTGTTTCTGCATTTTTCCATAGATATACTGAAGCAGTGTTAGTCTGACTATAGTGGCTGCTTGTTTGCTTAGGTACCTATATGTCTGGGGTCTGCTTATTTGCCCAGAGTTACAGAAGTCTGTCCTCTGGAGGTTACCTGTTTATTTGGGGCTATGATAAAGCATGTGGCAGTTCTCAGAGCCGAAGTTTGTCTATTCCCCTGACTATGCTGAAGTACATGGGTGATGCTGGTGTTGGCTTTTGCTTCCTTCTCTGAGCCGACACTCAGAATCTACTGCTGGTTTTCTGAGATGCTCCTGTCTGGACTGCATGTCCCTTTTATTAAAATGAGACCTTTCCTTCCAATCTTCCAAGGTTCTTAAGGCTCATAGATTGTTTCATTCCATCCTTTTCATGGTTCTGCTTTTACAGCACTTTTATTGGGGAGCTATTTTATGTTGTTTGGAGGTAAATGTGAAAGAGTTAAAGTGATTTACTATTTAGTCCACAATTTTGAATGCTGAACTGAATAGTTAACTAAAAAAAAAAAAAAAAAAAAAAAAAAAAAAAAAAAAAAAACCAACAACAACAACAAAAAAAAAAACCCTAACCTTTTTAGACATGTGATATTAACTACTGATACCAGAGTTTAGGATTCCATCAATATATTTCAATAAATGCGTTTTTAAAATCTATGACTTTTCCAGTGAAGATTCGCCTTACATGAATTGAACCTTTAATAGAATTGGCAGTTTATCACTTATCACTAAATAGTCAAGGGATAGCAAATCTTCCCATTATATCATTTCAATACTAGCTTAGGTAAAAAGCCCATGCATCAGTATGCAATATGCTCAGTATTTCAGAATATTTATATTTTTATCAATATGGATATTCCTTCCACTTGTTCAGCTTTTAAACACTCTTTAATCTTTTTTTTTTTTTTTTTTTTTTTTTTTTTTTTTTTTGGCAATTGGGTCTAAATGACTTGCCCAGGGTCATGCAGCAAAGAAATGTTAAGTGTTAAGATTTGAACTTAGGTCCTCCTGACTTCAGGGTTGGTTCACTGCACCATGTAGCTGCCCCTTATCACTGTTAATCCTAATAAAATGCCTTTGTGACTTCATAGTCTTTCTCAAATCAACTATCTTCTGGTGATTAATTCTTCTTAATTTACAAAAGTTTGTCCTAAAACATGAAAGTTCATTGCTGTATTCGTGCTCAAAAAGTTTCAGAAAGACATAAAATAGCTTATTCTGGTTTTGCTTTAGACAAGCAGTGGTCACCTCTACATTATGATGGAACACTGGAGTAAGAATTCATTGGAGTGGCTAAGATTATTTCTAATTATTTTCAAAGGGCTTCCACTTTACTTTTAAGGCTAGTAAACAAGCTGAATTAGCTTAATGGTTTCATACAAGGAATACTGTGGGGTTTTTTCTCTTTTTTTTTTAACATTATGATTAATTTCACAATCCCCACTAAAATTGAAAGAAGACAAAAAAAAGTTGTCTTTTCCATCTTTTTGTCTGGTTTTTATTAATATTTGTAATTCTGCATTCGAACCATCATAGTACTGCTCTCCCAACATACATGTGCTCATGATGCACATATATATATATATATATATATATATATATATATGTATGTATGTCTGTATTGAGTAAAGAAAATATGAGATATCCTCTTATTGAAGGATGTCCAGAAAAATATGATAAATGTGACTAGTTAAAAATTTTAAAAACAAATTGCTTCTTTGGTATTCTAGAACGGCCCTTATGATTGCTGTCAGTGTCGGTATGGAAGCTTTAGGCTTGGTCACTCTTCTTCTTCAACATAATGCTGATCACACTCTCCAAGATAATGATGGATGGATAGCTGAGAAGTATGCTAAGCTCTATGGTTATCCTGTGTAAGTGCTAACATAATTCATGTCTTTATATCATTACATCTAAAAGAATATTTCCTCCATAAAATTGAGAGTGAATGTGGCTTTCATAGTTTCATATTATAATAATTGCCTGGCAAGCATCCTGGCAAACTACAGCTCTGAAAACTGCCACGTGCTTCAGCATAGCACCAGGCAAACAGGCAACTTCTTGAGGATAGACCTCTATCTGTTTTGTATTTAAGGTTACTAAAAAGGAATTGAGCAAATGGAAAATTTAGGCTATCAAAGTTCAGTATGACATAAACAAAAGGGATATAAGAGAGTCATAGTCTGAGATCAGAATTTTCAGAAATAATAATAGCCGCCATTTTAATTTTTTAAGGTTTTCAAATGTTTACAAACATTTTTGTATTTGATCTTCAAGGAGTTATATAATTTAATAATAATAATAATAATGTACATTTAGAAGTGGTTTTTGTCTTTGTTTCTATTTTAATGTTTTACTGATATCTCTCAACTATAAGAGACCTAAAGTTTTAATTTTAGGGAAAAATCACATATCTTGGATGCCTTCATATGAGTGATAACAAAAAAGAATCATAAATATTAATAGTCAACATTGGAATTCACAGAGAAGCAGTTTTCAGGGGTAAGGATGTTCACCTTGGAGTGCTGTGGTGAGATCATGCCCCTCATGCTATGTGTGACCTTGGACAACTGTAACCTTTCTGGGATTTAGTTCTTCATTGATAAAATAAAGAGATGATTGTTGATCCCCCAAATAAGCTTTATCAGTTCTAAGCCTAGAATTCTATAATATTGTGACTCTGAAGACAAGTGTATTACATCTAAATTGATTAGTATTGTTCTCCAGACTTTAGTTTTTACTAAAACAATAAAAAAAATCTAATATTTGAGATACACAAAGACTTGTTACATGCAATTTTTATCTTGGTTGATGTACTCTTATTATGTTTTACTTTTTATTTTAGAAATATTTATCACAAACAAATTGAAGACCAGAAGAAACAAATTGAAAAAGAGAAGGAAAAAATTGAAAAACCAAAGGTAAAGATTGAAAAACAGAAGGAACAAATTGAAAAGCAGAAGCCCTGTACGCCCCAAATCAGCTGTTCAGACAAGACTTCTGATATTGCACCATCCCTGGACAAAAAAGGTAGAACTGACAAACCCAAATAATAGTTAATTTTAAAAAAATGAAGAGCAATCTTAAAATTCATATATTCTGGGGTTTTTTCTATTTTCGTTTTATATTTTAAAATAATAACTGGTTTATCTTTGGTTAATGATTTAATTACCTCTGTACTGTACTATCTGAAACTACAAAAAACGTATTTGTGTTATTATCTGCTTTATTAGGAAAAAGAATCAAGCTACACTATGAATTTTCTGATTTCCAAATTATTTTAAACATGTTTAAGCAAATCATATGAAAATTCTTTAACACAAAATAGTAAATATTGTATTTGGCAATATGATGTTTTTATTCTTAAATGTGAAATAAATAATGAATATTACTTATGATTGAATATAGATTGATTGATAGAATGATCAAACAGCAGAAGAGCAGAGTCTTCTCTTTTGGAACTCAGTAAATCACTTATTCAAGTGGAAACACCTTTAAATGTTTTCAAATTTTTATAGTGTTCATAAAGCTTTCCCTTAATACAAACTAAAGAAAAATAAAAAATCAAAAGAATTAGGGCAACCAGCGAACAGAGGAGCAGATTTGAAAGGTAATGCATATGATCCTTCATTTTCTGCAAATATTTTTCATACACGCCCACTTCCAACTTGACCCTCGGAATACTTTACATCCTTCTGATTCAGATAGTTAAATGATAGAGCATTTTCTGGTTGAGTTTCTAACACTATAGCTTGCTAGCTGGCCCATTTGAAAAGTTAATGACCTAGATTTGCAATAATAAATTCATCTTAAATGATTATTTTTAAAATAATTTATCCATTACCACATGAGAAAGATAATATGGTTATTCTGGTGATTCCTACTTGAATGCTGATGAAAGCAGAAAGCTTAGATGACTTCCTTATAGGAAAGCATAGAGGAAAACATTTTAAGAATTGGGCATTACATTGTCAGAAGGAGATGAGTGATGTAAAGCTTATGGAAGAATAGAGGAATTACAATGGCAGAAAAAGCAGTATATAATTTTAGTTATATTTTATTGCTGCCTAAAAAAATCCTTTTCCAATAAAACACTTTCAATCCTATTGTTTGTGAGTTGAAAATTGATCATCATTTTTCCTTATTTATTAATTTGTAAAATGGTTGATCTCTGGCTACTTTTATAAAATTGTTGTGACATTTAAGGAAGGAAAGTGAAATTCTATTCATCAAAAATCTAACATTATTTTTTATCATGCTAATTACATATAAAATTTTTTAAAACTCCTAATCCAATTTTAATAAAAATTATTACATTAATGATCTCATGATGAAATCAAAGAAAAAGTTATAGTCTGTAACAGAATTTAATATAAGTACAATTAAAGAGTATGGCTTATTGGTGATAGAACTGTACCCAGATATGTTCAAGGAAGGTATCAGAATATAGACATACAAGGTCAAATTCCAGCTTATGGATAAATGTATTAATGTTGGTTTAAAACGGCTAAAATAATTAGGAGTTAATGTTGGTTTAAAATGGCTAAAATAATTAGGAGTATAAATAAGTTAATTATATGATTGCTATTATAAAATGCATTTGCTTTCTCCCAAATATTCATCTTCTACCATAAGACATTTATTTGGTCCACCTTATTTTCTGTTCATCAAAAAATTGATAAAATTCATTATTTGATAGGTTTGTATAGTAATAATAGAATTGCTTAATTACACATTACGTTGTTTTGAACTTAAGTATTTTTCCCTTTGAGTTTTACTAATAGAAAACCATATGCATATAAGTTTTCCTATAGATTACATTTTCAAAATGAACCAGACTCATTATCATGAACAATGAGTGTGCTAGAGCCCTGGTCCTGGTCCCTAGAAGTCCTTTTTTTTTTTAACATTCCTGGAACCAACATCTTGTTTTCTATATTAAGTATAATAATAAAATAATAATATATAATAATATAATAATAACTATAAAATAACTAGTTATTTTTATTGGTGACTTTGATATGTTAATTCAGGGTTATGGTGGAAAAAAACACAGTTTATCCATAACATTTAATAGATAGTAAATTCTTTTAGCACATGATTCAAATAGTTTGAAATTTTTAAATGAACTGAATGTAAGTATTTTAGTTATTTAATTCTTAATTCTTTTGTATTTTATTCTCTTCTGATTAGTAACAGCCGTAACTCACATTAAAATAGTGTTCTAATGTCTTCAAATTGTTTTCTTCACATTATTTTTGCCCTTATAATTTTTGAAATGTATGCTTTAGGGGAAATGTCTAGAAACTTTATTTTTAAGTAATATTTTCCCTTTTAAAAAAACGATTAGAAGATGGACTTAAAAACTTGGAATTGGACATTAGAGGTAATCTGATGTAACTCCATTTGGGAAAATTCACCATTAATGGTATTTACCTTCTGTCTTGGGAAAGAGATAACATGCTCTGTCAGTGCGAAGCAGTTAATGTAACCAGATCATTGACAGATATCCAATACTTTAAGACCCACCTCGTTCTACTAAAAGATAATAATACTACATTTATCTTATTTGACGCAATTCCATTTAAATCATATTGTTATTGCTCAAAAAGTACACTATACAATGGCTTTAGAATTATGCTTTTCATATTACGCTTTATAGAAGTTTTTTAAAAGTATGCTTTTCATAT
Organism: Sminthopsis crassicaudata; assembly: GCF_048593235.1. Taxonomy (NCBI): domain Eukaryota; kingdom Metazoa; phylum Chordata; class Mammalia; order Dasyuromorphia; family Dasyuridae; genus Sminthopsis; species Sminthopsis crassicaudata. The sequence continues at coordinate 272,135,348 of NC_133621.1, read as the reverse complement.
TCTATTTATGTATCAAATTTTAATTGTATTTTAATTTTTTCTATAATAGCAGAAGATGGTATTGTAGAAGACTCTATAAGCAGGTATGGTTCATAGCAGTTTTACATTTCTTTTAATTAATCCTCTTGAACTAGTCTTCCATGAGCTTTTCAATCAAGAGCAAAGCAGACTCTTATGACTCCAAAAGCTATATCTTTTATTTCACCAATTTCCACTATCACATTAATCCATGTTTATCTTTCAAAAAATTAGGTTTACTTAACTCTAATTGGTACGAGTGTATATGCATTTATCTATATATGTACATTATTATGTGTATGTATGTATATATGTGTATATACGCATAATATACAAATAATATGCCAATATATAAACACATACATATATGTATTTATGCACACTGTATGTGTAAGCATGTATGCTTATTTATGAGATTGGCAACTGCTCTGTGTTGAGTGTTGCCTGGGAATGCAGAAGGATTAAGTGACTTGTTTGGGCTACAAAATCAGTATGTGACAAAGGAAGAATTTGAATCCACAATATTTTTACCCACTTCTTACTTCTTATCCACAATGCCCTTATATAACTATTAGCAAATAGTTAATAAATGAATGAAAAAATGAACCGCTATGTTCCATATGGCCACACCACATAGTAGCCACCTGGAATGAATTCCTAGCAAGCCTTTTGAGGCACATCTGCAATGCAAAGATGTATCATATTATACTTGTGGAAATTTATCTAAGTGCTCAGTTGAAGGAATTATCAAGATGGAGTGGGAATTAGTCACTGGGACCAGGATCCTAAGTTAAGACAAGAAATGGTATTGGAAAATTCTCAGCAAGGAGAGAAGCAATAGAAAAGAAGAAAGTGTCTGGTGAGTACTTTCTGCTTGAAACTCTTGTGAACAACTATGGTACAAAGCTACTTTTCACTTTGAGACTTTAGCAGGAATATTTTTTTCCCAGTTAAGAGACATGTGGGCAAACTGGCATTGTATCATAAGAAGTGGTAAACCTTTTTTAAAAAACAATTTCTCTAGAGATGCTATAAAAGCAAACAGATGTAGCAGAGCATTAACTGTAAAAGCCATTAGCAGTAATGATCAAAGACTAAGTATCTCACTTCTAGTGAGCTTATTTTCCCACTTCACAGAATGTTTATTTTTCAGTGACCTATAGATTCTGCGCTCTTTATTGCTGTCAATGACTTAGTCTTACTACAAAAAGGGATGAAAAGTCTAGGGGAAAAAACCCTTTCCACTTTCTAGATGATCAAGTAGAATCAAGTATTAGTAGAAATGATTTTTTTAAATTAAAAATAAATAGAGAACCTAAAAGAGGGAAAACAGGGAGTGATTGTGTCAGGAGGTTGGTGGGAAGAATCCTGTGATACCAAGAAGCTGAACATTTCGTACCTTTCTAACTATTTTTATCCAAAGAATGAAGAGAAGTACCACATATATAAAGCACCAAGGTACCAGGCTGGGAGAGCAGTTCCTAATGTGACAAATTCACCCGAAATATTTATCACAATCACAAACAATGGCATTTGTTAATGTGAAACAGCGTATGGGCTAAATCATATAAATCATAAAGCAAGATACTTCAAGTAACATGGCTTTTTAAAATCAGAGGGAAGAGCGAGAGGGAAATAAGGACTTGACCTAGGGAGTAAAGACACCATTAGCAAGGAGTTAGGGAGTGGGTAGGAAAGGGGCTGGGTAAGAACAAATTCTCCTGTAAATTGCCTTGATGATTGAGTCAGTCTTAGATATTCTAACAAGACAGTCCCAGGAAACTGATCTCCTTTTGCATGGGATTATGGCTGATGGACATATTGCAAAATTTACATTATTCCTATTAATGGGGACAGAATGACCTCTTTTAGATCTGAATTTAAGGAAAAGCAAATGCGAATATGATTTTTGAAGCCTTAAGAACTTGGAAAATAGAGATTGAAAGTTAATAAAATTCAGGAGTCTTGAATTTCAGGAGAAATTGAAGTGACTTGAAGGAGAAAGATTCCAGCTAAAGGAAAAAAAGGAGCTGAGTCCAAGGAGGATTTGAAAAGATGGAGGACGACATAACAAAGACAAAATGAAGACTATAAGAAAAAAAGAGAAGGAATACAACTGAGAAGAGAAGAAAAAGAAAAAAAACAAGACAAAACAAGAAAAATCTGTGGGCACTTTTAAGGAGAAGGAAAAGGAAATCAGGGATGCTAGCAAGGAAATAGAGCTTTAAAAAAAAAGGAGGGGGAAGATGTCTTGATGCTAATAGATCCTAAAGAGCTGGGAAGAGAACCTTAGGGTCAGTGGACAAGGAGTGGGAATGGGAATAAAGATAGAATGGATTCATCCTTTGTCATTTTCAGCAAGTGTCCCCCAGCAACTCAGACACAACAGTTGTCCATCTACATTATTTCCTGTCTGGAAGTTCCCTGCACCAGTCCATCATAAGTGATATACCCCATCCTCCTTGAATTCTGGACCCAACTACCCTCCCCTTCCACCCCAAGTGAGTTGAAATTCTTTGAAGGCAGATTACCACAGCAGGTGTAAAATTTGTATCTAGCAAGGAAGATAAATGCTTAAAACTTTTCTGAGTCATACATTTTGGAAAGTATGACCTACTCGCATATCTGAAGGGCAGTTAGGAAAAGTAGTGGGTGCTATCCTGGGCTTGGAATCAAGAAGACTCATATTTATGAATTATAATCTGGATCACATACTTATTATCTTGTGACTCCAGGCAAGTCTCACTTAATCCTATTTGCCTCAGTTTCCTCATCTGTGAAATGAACTGGGGAAAGAAATGGCAAGTCATTTTGGTACCTTTGGCAAAAAAAACCAAATGGGATCACAAAGTCAGATGCTGAAACCAGTTGGGGGGGTAAGAAAAAATAAGTCAGTGAAAGTTTCTCAGAACCAAGTAGGGAAGGCTTGGAGAAGTGACATGTTACAATTTCCAGGGTTTTGTTGGTTCTGTGTTTTATAATGTCCCATTGTGTTCATTTGTCAACTTTAGAAGAGTGTAAAAATTAAAAATAATCTTGTTCTGGAGGACAGACTGACTGATAGTTTCTACATTATTTTCTTCTTAGTCAAAATAAATCTTGGAATAGGAATCATTGATAATACCCTGATCAATTAACACGTCCTTTGTAATGTATCATTTGATGGCAAAGCAACAACTGAACAGCAATTGTTGATGACTGATTTCTGGAAATGTACTAATTTTGGGTTATTTTTTTTTGAAAGATTCTCTGACAATACAGGATCTGATAAGGCTTGGCTAAGCACAGATGATGAACTGGATTTTGATACAAAGGTAAAGTTTCTTTATTAATTTTTTCTGTTTGGAGGATGTTTTGCTTTATTTTTAAAAATTGCAAACAATAGTATACAATTTCTCTAGTATTTAACACTAAAGATCCACATGGAGTTAAATGAACCCAAATGATTCTAAAGCATATAAGTTTTTATTCTGTTTCAAGTTTTCTTTCAAGTTCCCCACTTCTAGCTTATTTTTTTTGTTTGTTGTTTTTTTTTTTTCTGAAAAACTAAATGAAATAAACTTTTATAAAATTTACCTTCTGCTAATATTTCTATGTCTCTCCATATTTCCTTGTACCTTTGTGTTTATCAATGCACTGAAAAGAATCTTAGATTTGGAGTAGAGGACTAGGCTTCATATCTTATGACTGCCACTCTAAAATGAATGACATTTTAAAAATCTTTGTTTCCTAGATGATATTCAAGGTGCTTTCTAGATCCAAATCTGTGATTTGTTCCATAATGTTCCCTTAATGTTGATTACACAGGTGACTTCCATATTTTTGTCAATATAGATCCTATTTTCCTTCTTTTGCTCTTTTGAGGATGAATTCTCAGTAATGCAATCAGATTTATGAGTGTTGTATGTGGTTTTCTAAAACACCTGGATCAATGTGCAGTCCGCTTAGTGGTATACAGGATTTCCCATTATTTGAAGTTATTTTTGTTTGTTTGTTTGTTTTTCTATGGCATTTTATTTTTTAAATTTTATTTAATTTTAAAATTTAAATCGTAAAAAATGGAGTAAGAAAAAACAAAAGGAATACAAAACAAAATAAAGCAAAACAAAAGAGAACATTGTCATGGACCTTGAAAAACCTCCGAGGATTCAAAATATGTAACAACGAATTAATAGATCAAGAAAGTATAGATAGATAGATAGATATAGATAGATAGTTATAGATATAGATATTTGTATATATATATACATATATCTATGTACATAGAAATATGTATATATATATATATATATATATATATATATATATCGTTATTAGTAGAAGAAATTATATTTCATGAATTTCCATTATTTTTACTTCTTTGTATTTTGTTCTTTGGTTGTCTGCTGTATAACTTATTTACTTTCCGTGTTTTTTCCCCTTGAATCCCCTCCCCTACCCTAAAGCAAACTACAGTTAAAAAAAGATATATTTATGTAGATACACCACACATACACACACACCACATACATACAACTATTCCTGTTGACTCTTTAATATTCTACTCTATAACTTGCCTTGCTAATACTTAACCTCCCCCTCCCCATTCAAGGATTCCTCCTTTGTCTTATTCCTTACCCTTTGTTTCTTCATTTGCTCATCCTTCTGCCCTTATTTCTTTATAGATTTTGGAAGGTGCTATACTCTTCATAGTGTATATGTAGTGTTTGCCTATTGAACCCATTCCCAATGTGAGTAGGTTTTCAGAACTATGAGCCCTCTTCCCTTTGGTCTAATGCCTGTTCCTATTTTTATTCTACACCTCATTTGTATAACATGATTTACCTTGTCCTTCACTTTAACTCTGCCTATCTTTCTTTTGAGCTACCCTAGTGTTGATGTGAATCTTAGACGTATAGTTTATGTTTCCCATGTAAAAAAAATAATTTTTTGATGATTCAACAGTTTGTCTATGTTGAGTTTCTTAAAAGTGATCTTTGATATTGGCTCTTATATATTAAATTTTCTGTTAAATTCAGGTTTGGCTGATAGAAAGTCCTGAAAATTTGCAAGTTCATTTAATATCCATATTTCTCATTCAAAATTATAGGTAATTTTTCTGGATATGATCTTTTTCACCCCAGGCCTAGGTTTTTTTTTTTTTTTTTTTTGGTGAAGAGATTGATTCCAGAATGTACAATCCTTTATTTTACCTGTTACTAAGTCTTATACAATTCTAATTATAACTCCAGCATATTTGAATCATTTGTTCTTCCTTCTTGAAACATTTTCATTTTAATTTGGAGATTACAAAATTTGGTAGAAATATTTCCATGTGTTTTCTATAAATGATCTCTTTGAGGTGGTGTTCAGTGGATTTTTCCTATTTTTCCTTTCCCCTCATGTTCTATCACCCCAGGATAATATTCTTGGATTATTTCCTACATTATTTTGTCAAGTCCTTTTTTTGGTCACAGCTTTCTGCAGTCCAATTACTCCCATATTTTCTTTTTCATATATGATGTTTCACATTCTGTTCCATTATTTTCTCATTCTTTACAATCTGTTTTGTTGTTTCTTGGTTTCTCATAGCTTCACTGGCTTCCTTTTGCCCAATTCTAATTTTCAATTAATTTCATCTTTGAGACTCTGTACCTCCTGTTCTAGTTGGTTTACTTTTTCCCATCTCCTTATTTTTCTTGGATGGATTTTATTTTTAGTTTTTTCCCAATGTCTCTCACCCAGGGCCTTGTTTCAGCAGCACAATAGAGCCTGGCATTCCCAATCAGGTGATTTTCATTGTCTTCTGGATTAAAACTTCAATTTGACAAAAAGTCTCTATGGTTCCAGCTATACCCAGCTAGCCGATGGGTCCCCACTTGATGTTTCTGTGGGACTACCCTGGAGGTCTTTGCAGTTCAAACAGATTACTCTTCAGGCTTGGATCTTTCTAGATCATCTTGAGTTATATCAGAACCCCTTTTCTTTTCGAAGTCATCTTGATCTTTCACCAATCTGTTCGATCTGAGGCAAAAAGTTGTTCTATTTGTGGGGAAAATCTGGAGAGCTTGAAATTTACCAACTGACTCCTCCATATTCCCAGAATTCTTCCCTCTTTGCAATTTTTGACCTTCTAGCTGATATAATAAACGTGTTAATTTTTAAATTTCTCTGAGTCTTGGACAATTTGGAACATTTTTCATGAAGTTAATTCGTTCATTTCTTCATTTTGAGGTATTTTGCTAGGGAATCTAGGGAAGATTTTCAGCACATGGTCAATATGGACATTTTTTGTAAGAGAGATAGAATGATCTAGTAGATTGCAGAAATTTAAAATAAATGAGTTGGTATGAGAGAGGAGGCAAATCTATTGGAGGAGATGGGATGGCACAGGAGCACCTGAACAAGTAGAAAGCTCAACCTTGGTAAGGAGTAAAGCTACTTCATCATGGAAGGTAGGGATCAAGGAAATATTGGCAGAAGGCATCGGAATGATAGGAGATGTGGAAGAGGAGAGATGAAGGAGCTCATGCCAGATGTCTCAAATTTTTTTAGTAAAATATGAAGCAAATTAATCAATAGAAAGTATGGGGGAGAAGGAAAACATGGAAGGTTTGAGAGACAATGAAAAAGTATGGAAGAGCTGCCGTGGAAAGTAGGATAGTCAATTGATAAAGGAGGCATGGTAGGCCTGGAAGTAGTGAGGATTTGGTTGAGGTTATATATCATAAATTTGTAGTGACCTCATTAACAATAGGTGATTTTCTGATTTTTAATTCATTTCCTATTTAAACTTACATTTTTATTTTATGCACTTAAAATATTTTTGAATAATCTTCCATAAGTTTTACAAAACTGCCAGAGATCTATAACATACCCACACATACACACATACACACACACACACACACACACACACACACACACACACAGAGACACACAAGACTTCTGTTTTAAATGTATCTGTTTTAAATGTATTTTTTCATCAGATGTACATCATGCTTGATATTTGGCATTGACTTGAAAACAATGAACAGTAAAGAATATAATATCCATCATTAGACTGCAACAGCTTTTCCTAGATCCTGATAATTTTTACAGAATAAAGTCCACTCCTTCAAAGTACATATATAAAACACAAAAAAGTTCAAGCAATATAACACAGTTAGAAGTTTATATAATGAAGGCATTAAGGATCTTATGTGACTAAAGTTCTTATGCCCTTTCTTTTCAATATAGTAGCCTCTTGCAAGCAGGAGGTTTTGATTTCTTCTTGGTGAAGGAATAGAATGAATGAACCCAACAACCAGACCTAGAAAAAGGAACTCTGACATCAACATTTCCCTAGTTTCCTCAGTTTTGAGACTTTTACGCAGATGTGTCTCTCCCTTTTTTAAAAAAAAGTAACATACTATCTTTTTTTTTTTTTTACTATTCCAAAACATCTAAAGAATCTAAAATGAAAGACTTAAGATAAAATTCTTTGTTATCAGTAATGATTTACATTAAATATTAAATTTCTAAAATTTCAACTGTCATAAACAAAATGTTAATGTATAAGTTTTGGTGAACTAAATAGTCCAGAAGAGTTTTATTTTCTATATCATGATCAGATTAAATACATCACAATAGCAAATGTGAACTTTTAAATTAAAATTAAATTACATTAAATTAAATTAAGTTAGTATTGATACTCATTATTCTTACCACTTTTTTGGCAGAAACTCCCAAAATTGAACTTAGCCAAAGTTTTAAATGCTGCTCATCAAATTACAAAAATCAGTAAGCTATTTGAAGAATTTCTACTCTTATATTATTATTGCTTACCTTAAAATGATAGATTTGTTCATGTATTTTTTATTCATTTTTAATATAGGAGGAGAAGGGAGTCGCACTGTCAATACAGAAGATACAGCTTTTCTTAGAGACAATCAGCCAGACAATGAAAAAGATTTAACAGATTCTTTCTCTAAGTCTTCATCCCAAGCCCATTGCTCTCATGCTGTCCATCCCTCACCTGCTTGCTTTTCACAGTCTTCCCTGATGAAGTCTACTCTTCTGGACATAAAGGTAATTATATTTGGTGGTGTTCTTATATTTTTCCCCTATGTGTTCATCCTCTGTCCTTTTCTCTTATGCTCATAACCTCTTCATGGAAATGAGAAGGATTCTAGAAATGGAAGTCACATCACAAGAAAATTCAGGGAAATTTACACAAAGTTAAAACATTGATGGATCCAAACAATTTATGTGTGAGCTCTCAGAAAGAAGAAGAATTATAAAGCAGGCAAAATGAAGGACAAATCAAAAATTATGAAGATAAAGTGACAGAAGAGGAAAGAGAAAGGGGGGGGGGAGAATTCAGTCAACATGGTCAAGATGTTATGTCTCTTCCCTCCAGTCATATGGTATCTTATCTTCCCTTTTAGATTAATATAACTTGAAAACAAGAGCTATGTATCCTATTATTTTTATCCATTATTACTATTTGAATTTGTTGAAGTAATAATCAAAACATTCATCAGTATATGTGCTGTGCTAAACTCATACTTATAGAAAAGAGTTTCTGTAAACTAAATGTCTAAAATAAGCGATTGAACACATTGAATTCTTTGCATGATTTCATTGCTAGAGCCATCACCTTCTGGCATGTGCAGTATGGCAGACAGGTTTACATAATTTGTGCTAGCCATGCATTTATGAATAAATCTGGGGACATTGTACATCTCATTCTCATTAATTATAGGAATATCCAACAGACTCAGAAGAGGAAGCAAAGGAAAATGATGTTTTAGTTAAGAATGATACTGTTAAACAAATATCTCATGAAATTCCAAATATTCCTGATCAGCTACAAGAGAAATGTGCTGAGAGAAAAAGTAAGCTTGTTTTGACAGAGCACTTGTCAAATCCATTACTACTGTTCCATAGCATAGAGTCTCCCAGAGTGGCCTAAGGGCTAAGAAGTTCAATGTCTTGCCCATGGTCAAACAACCAAAATATCAGCAATAGAAATTAAACCCAAGACTGTCTAATTCCAAACTGGCCATCTATCTACCATAATGTGGTTCGCCTCAAGTTGTAGAATATTCTTACAAAACTTTTCTTTTGATAAAATGCCATTATAAATTATTAAATGTGGTCTATTTTTGAAAAAAAAAGTTCTATAAACTATAGCATATGTTCTATAAACGTAAACATAAAATTACCACTTATCTCCTAACTTCTATTTTTGAAAAACCCTACTTTGTCCATAAGCCCTAAATCCAAATGTTGCTCTCTTAATCTAACTGTGTCTCCTGGGATTTTTTGTCTCTTGTCATTTTCATTTAATTTTTCCTGAAGCAATTATGAGTAGAGATATTTAAATAGTTTTAATATGTTCAATAGCATATATTACAATTTTTCTTGTGGTTATTTACATATATTTTATAGCCACAATATCAACATTAAGATTGGAAGAGGAAGAAGAGTCACGTTGGGATTCAGAGGTATTTTCTATTAAGTTATTTTGAACCATCAATATTGATTGTTACTTTTAAAATTACATTTTAGATTTGCTTATTTACTTATCACTGCAATCCTGGGTGGAATTAGAATTGGAATTTTAGAGCTGGAAGTGATTTCAGAGATAATCTAGTAAAACTATTCATTTAAGATGTAGGGAAGGTGCACCTCAGAGAAGTCAACTAACTTGCCTATGGTCTCACAGCTAGTTTAGTGAACAGCCAAGAAGAGAATTTAATGGTCCTAACCTTCAGGACCTCATGCTTTGTACTCTACTCCTCAATAACTAATCAGTGTCAAAGTGCCTCTCAGTTAATCTGTCATTGAGTCAACAAGTATCATAGTACCTCACACTGTTCCAGGTATTCCAGTAAAGTAAGAGACTTTACAGAAATAGAAGCCTCCTTCCCTACTACATGATCAGCTTACCTATAAGTTCGAGGATGTGACCTACATAAGTTGATGTTATGGCCAACTCTTGGCAAATTTCTGTGTAACTTCTATACACAACTGCAGAGTCCAATAGATGGGAAATGGAAGAGTTAGTAGTGTTTAATCAGAAAAGACGTAATGAAAGAGGTAATAATTAGGGTGTAATGATAGGGTCATATTTGAATTGACAGAGAAGAAGCAGGAAAACATTCACAGAGAGAGAGAGAGAGAGAGAGAGAGAGAGAGAGAGAGAGAGAGAGAGAGAGAGGAAGGATGGTAATGCAAGCAATGGAAATCTTAAGATTTAGCTGTTTCAGAGGGCCACTAATAAAAGGCACAGATTATTTTCCATAAAAAAGAGTGTGAGTAGATTTGATTTGAATCAAGGAGCCAGTCGTTTCTTAGGCAGTAGAATAATATATTGAAACCTATTTTAGGAAAACGTGTTGTGATCATTATCAAAAATTAACTGGAACAGAGGTTTATCCTAGACAAAAAGAGGTTGTTCCAGTAGGGTGTAAGGTGAAAAACTGGAGTAGGTGTGAAAATAGTAAAGATTATTGTTAGGTTCTTACTAAGTGCTAATGAGATAATGAGATATTAGGTTCTTACTAAGGGCTAAGTCGGTACTTAACAATTCTCTAGTTCTGGTCTTTCCTAGGAGTTCAACCCCTTTGAATTTCTGGGGAGGAGCTTGCATGCTTAGAAGGAGCATGTTTATTGGTTGAAGTAATTTTTCCCAGAAGCCCTTGCGTTATCCCACGCCCATTTTCTGGGAGGATAAAAGAGGGTGGCGCTCAAAAGATAGGGAGTCTTGTCTGGGCCAGACTTAAGGCGGCTCTCCAGAGGAAGAAGAAGTCGAGAGACCAGAGGGCGATTGGCAGTTTCTGGAGACAACAGCACATTACAGGTTATTTTGAAGAATGATTTAGCAGTGTGTAGCTATTAATTGGTTGCAAGAGGAAAAGAAATAACTGAGGTTTTTTTTAAAGCTAAGGACCTGGAAAAATGTGCATGCCATGGAGAGAAATGAGGAAGTTGGAAAGGGTTGGAGGGTTCACATGATTACAGAGTAAGGTAACTTTTTAATGTGTTGTCAGGAAACATTTCAATGGAGTTATCTCAGAGATTGCTTGTACTTTAGATACTTGAGAATAAAATCGGATGATTTCCATGTCTTCTGGTAAGGGAGGATCAGAAATCTGGATCACACCACAATCACTTTATAACTGTGATAGGCTAAGTTGAAGGGACTAGCTCTTAGCTTTTTGTTGGAAATAATTAAAGGCAGAGGCAAAAAATGTGAAGACAAGAAAAGGGCATGAGTATGCTTATGCTTACTAGTTTAGGTAAAATGGAGATTAGAGACTTTTCTTACCATATATCATCACCATATAGATTAAAAAAAAAATTATGATCCAAAAGAGTTTTAGAGGCGATCATTAAAGCTATAAAGCTATAAAGAGGCGATATATTAAAGATATCAAACATGAGTACAAGAAATTAAACAAAGAAAAAAACAATTTACACGTGGGAGACCTCTAGAGAAAGTGAAAATTGTGTTGAATACTGGATTAGCAACAATGAATGTTTTAGTACAATACATATGTGGTTAAGCTAAAATTTAATGTCTATGTGATGAGGAGAAATTCTACTGTCTACTGGGGAGATAAACCCAGTCTCCTCTCTTTTTATACATTTTTTGCTTTTTGACTCTCTTATTTCTGTGTGTTTATATATATATATATATATATATGTGTGTGTGTGTGTGTGTGTGTGTGTGTGTGTGTGTGTGTGTGTACCTGTGTATATGTGAACATATACAAATTTACAAACATATATAAAGATAGGTTGATAGATTGATAGACAGGATAAATCTAAATCAATCTACACTTTACAAAGCCTCCTTGGTCAGTAGTTTCAGTCATGTCTGAAGACATGAGACCCAATTTGGAGTTTTCTTGCAAAGGGATTGAAGTAGTTTTGCCATTTCCTTATTAGTAAGGAAATGAGGCAAAGAGGATTTAATGACTTGGCCAGGTTCATACAGCTAGTGTCTGAGGCAGGATTTAAATTCATGAAGATGAATCTTCTGATTCTAAGCCCAGGGACCTATCAAATATACCCCCTCTTCTAAGGGGATTATGTACTGTGCTTTCAATTGAAATCATATTTTCTTCTCCCATATTGTTAATTGGTGCAAAATAGTATTTTACATGTACTGTATGTACTATATGTATTTATATAACTATCTTATGGCAATATCCAAAGTTAGAATGTTATCATTATTTCCAAAGTAGCCATTTCTATATGAAAAGGTATACTCCTGCATGCAGCACATGTTTGCCAGAGTTATCTCATTTAAAGTAAAAAAGACAGAAGAGTAAACCTGAAAATTATGAGCATGAAGTTGTTCTTTTAAAAAAAATGTTAAAGAAAATGTTTTATTTTCTGTAGAACTCTCATTTCTCTCTGTAAATTCTTCAAAGTTTATCAGCAACAAAGATTCAGAAGTGCTTTCATTAGTGGGCTTATTATTTTATTGACCTTTTCGATCTGATCAGTGTTCCACAGAAAATCTGAAAGGATCTGCAAGACATCTTTCATCCACAAATCAAAGCATAAAAGACAGTATTCCATTGAGACATGAAGGTAAGATTATATTTTATAGATAGGTAGGTTTCTTTTTAAAAAAATAAAAATAGCACTTAGGAGCTGGAGAAATGAGGGCTAGATCATGGGGTCTGGATTAAAATCTACCATCAAAAAGGTAAGAAATTGCATAAAGTCCTAGTCCTACTCACATAGCCTTATATAAGCAGCATCACTGAAGGCTTGTCTGAGCAGGAAAAAATAAGGAAGAGACGTGGTATTGGAAGGAGAGAGGGAAATTCATTGCACAAAGAGAGAAGAGAAATAGCTATGTATGAAGTGGAGTGACGGATTGGCTCTACGAATCGTCTTTGTTAATATGCATCCAGCCCTTGCATGGTATTTAGTTTGAGCAAATTGAATGAGCTACTTTTCAGTTTAATTAGCTGGTTATACAGATGACTTTTCTATGAAAGTGCCCATGTCACACAATTCTTTTTGCTGATACAGACTAGACCTGTAATTTCATTGAAACAGGGTCACAGAGAATTGTCTAGAGCACCAAAAGTACCTTGTTCATAGTCACACAACCAATCTGGGACTCAGGCTTGCACCTTCATTCTAGGGCTGCCTCTCAAACTTCACTGGTCTCTCTTATCCCCTTATTCTGAACCTTTTGGTTTATTTATTTCAGATAAATCTATCGGACAAAATGAAAAATGAAAAAAATTATTATAAAATTCATTTTTAAAACCTTAAAGATCTGCTTACTAAAGGCATTTTCTTGTTTCTGTTCCTGCCTTTGTACGTTATACTCTATAAGCTAAAGACAGTAAATAGTGACAAAAGTGATTAAAAAAAAAGTTGAAAAATAATAGGCAACAGAAAGTGAGAAACAGAGATGGGAGAAGTTGGTGCTAGAATTTTGGAACTAGGAAGAGAAAGCAACTAAAGACCCCTTTCCTTGCATTAGGGTTTGAGATCCTCAGGATATACTTTGAAATATCTTTGATGGCCACTTTGCTGCATGTTAGAATCCAGTTACATAGATTAAGGATATTAAACTGAGGTGATCATAGGATAAAATACAAACTAAAGAAAATGGTTTTTTCCAATAACTGGAGGTGGTGGATTGAGAGGGAAAGGGTGGGGGTGGCAGAGGCAGGAATCACTTGCATCAAACATTTAACAGATGAAGATATGTTGGCTTCTGAGGTCTTTGACAGTAGGATTCTACTGTACTTATGTCTTAGTTCATACTGCTTATCTTTACTTTCTTTGAAAGCCACATTATTTTGATTGTTTTTTCTAAATTTTGTCCTGCCCTGTTTCCATTCAGGTCATCTGTTAATAAGCTCTCTCTTCTTTTTCTCATTTGTATTTTACTAGTCTTCCGGAAAATTATTTGTTGATTTATTTTAAAGGGGTACTTATAAATATTGTCAACTTTTGTAACAGAGCATCTACTATTATGTTCATGACGCAATCCATCCCAAAACTTATTCAACTTAGACAAAATAGCTATTTTTTTTCCTGAAAAATGGCTTTTTTTCCCCTGAAATTTTCTTAAAGGAAAACAGACCAAATGTAAAATAATAACAAAAATAATTATGTATAAATATTTACTTACCCCCAGGTCCCATGAGTTTTGTCTACATTTGTCTAGATGCTCTAGATACTGATAGATTGAGGGTGATGTTCCCTGCCCACCTTGTCTTGAGTTATGTACAGTCTACTTTGCTAATTTCTGAGATGCAAAAAAAAAAAAAAAAAAAACAACCCATTACTTTATTGCTAGACATTCAGTAATTTCCCCCACAGAATACACATATTAGGACAAATATTGCTCATATCCAGAAGCATAGACTATCTCTCTCTCCTAGAAATTTAACTAGCACATGTATTCCAACTATCTATACCATTGGAGTAATACCAAAGATTGCCAGAATGAATGAAGAAAAAAAGAACTTCAGGTTAGAAAAGTGAAGGGAGAGCATAAAAACGATTGTGAAAGGGAGATTACATAGAAGTGATTGCTCCTGAAATGATACAGTATGCCACAGAAGGCCAGAAAATGGCCTTAAGAATATTACTTGACAGCTTTGTGTAGAATAGACCAAAGACCCAAGTAGTAATTAATTGCAAAAATCCAAGTAAAATTGGATGAGATCATAAAAGTAGAAAGGTAAATTTGAGAATGAAGAAGAGAAGTGATGATATTTATTGTAGAGTGCACATTTTTTAATGAGGAACAGACCATGCCAGCACTGATAACTAAGAAAAGGGAAGCAGGAAACTAAAAGTTGGTTATTTTCAATTTGAAGGTCCAGAAAGACAAATAGACTGAGAAATACAGAACCTTTTAAAATTCACTTGTTTTCCAATAAAAGCAGAAGTCAACCAGACTCCTTCTGGAAGAAAGTACCTCTCTTCTAATGAAATATCAGGTTGTTCTAGCTTTTTTTGGAAGCTATATAGATACTGAACATACATAATTCAGAAAATAATTCTGAACAAATTCTGAAAAACTTACTCCTAATTTGTGTTTGAGTTTGTGTTCACAAAGATGACATGAAATTTGTCAAGTACTTTGCTGAAATTTAGGTATATAATAATAACAATAATCCCTTGGTCAGTAGGTCTAATAACTCTGTCAAAATGTGAAGATAATATGGTATAATCTATTCTGACCACTTCCCAATGAAATTCTGATAATAGCATGAGATAAGCAACAAAGAAGTAAGAGATTTTTATAATGACCTAGTATCTGAGGCGATAAGGTCAAGAAGATAGACTGACAACAATCTAAGCTGATTTAGCAGTTAAGATACCATTAATAACTTTGGAGTAAGAAGTTTTGGTAGAGAGTTAGGCCCAAAGCCGGAAAAAAAAAAGGTTTCTGAAGTAACTATAAATTAAGTTTGTTAATTAGACAAACAAAAAAGAGCAGAGTTATTGGACAATAACATGGAGATGGCATAATTATTTTTATACCTCTTTTATTTATTTTCTTAATTAATTTTTAATAATTATAACATTTTCTTTGACAGTACATATGCATAGGTATTTTTTTTTTTACAAAATTATCCCTTGTACTCCTTTCTGTTCCGAGTTTTTCCCCTCCTTCCCTCCACCCCCTCCCCTAGATGGCAGGCATTCCCATACATATTAAATATCTTATTGTATATCCTAGGTACAATATATGTGTGCAGAACCGAATTTTGTTGTTGGTGTTGCAAAGGAAGGATTGTATTCGCAAGATAAAAATAATCTGGGAAGAGAAACAAAACAAAACAAAAAGCATTGCTCTCAGTTTACACTCATTTCCCAGTGTTCCTTTTCTGGGTGTAGCTGATTCTGTCCATCATGAATCAATTGGAATTGGATTAGCTCTTCTCTATGTTGAAGATATTCACTTCCATCAGAATACATCCTCATACAGTATCATTGTTGAAGTGTATAATGATCCCCTAGTTCTACTCGTTTCACTCAGCATCAGTTGATATAAGTCTCTCCAAGCCTCTCTGTATTCCTCCAGTTGGTCATTTCTTATAGAACAATAATATTCCATAACATTCATATACCATAATTTACTCAACCATTCTCCAATTGATGGACATACATTCATTTTCCAGTTTCTAGCCACTATGAAAAGGGCTGCCACAAACATTTTGGCACATACAGGTCCCTTTCCATTCTTTTGCATTTCCTTGGGATATAAGCCCAATAGTAGCACTGCTCGGTCAAAGGGTATGCACATTTTGATAACTTTTGGGGCATAATTCCAGATTGCTCTCCAGAATGGTTGGATTCTTTCACAACTCCACCAACAATGCATCAGTGTCCCAGTTTTCCCACAGCCCCTCCAACATTCATTGTTATTAGTTCCTGTCATCTTAGCCAATCAGACAGATGTGTAATGATATCTCAGAGTTGTCTTAATTTGCATTTTTCTGATCAATAGTGACTTGGAACATACTTTCATATGAGTGGAAATAGTTTTAATTTCATCATCTGAAAATTGTCTGTTCATATCCTTTGACCATTTATCAATTGGAGTAATGGCTTGATTTCTTATAAATTAAAGTCAATTCTCTGTATATTTTGGAGATGAGGCTTTTATCAGAACCTTTAACTGTAAAAATGTTTTCCCAATTTGTTACTTCCCTTCTAATCTTGTTTGCATTAGTTTTGTTTGTGCAGAAACTTTTTAATTTGGCGTAATCAAAATTTTCTATTTTGTGATCTATAAAGATCTCTAGTTCTCCCTTGGACACAAATTCCTTCCTCCTCCACAAGTCTGAGAGGTAAACCATCCCATGTTCCTCCCATTTATTTATGATTTCGTTCTTTATGCCTAAATCTTGGGCCCATTTTGATTTTATCTTAGTATGTGGTGTTAAATGTGGGTCCATGCCTAGTTTCTGGAGATGGCATAATTAAATAAAAGATAAAGAAACTTTAGAGACCCCAAAATTAACTGTTTATTAGATATTCTGGCATGATTAAACCCTTTCATCCATAATTATTTACTATTTATACTTTTTTGCATAAATGTAATTTTGTCACATTTTAAAGGGAATATTAAACTCATAAAGGTTGGAATTCAAGTAGGACAATCAAGCCCCCAAATGTTTAAATTGTTGAGGTTTTTTGTTTTTTTTTACTAAATTATGAATATATATTCCAAGTTAAGGACTAATCTTCAAGAAGTAAGATTATTCTGAGAAAAAAATAACTTAGATGAAAGTAGTTCATGTTAGAAAAAAATGATACAATCATACATAGAAGAAAGGCTACTTCATTTTTAAAAATATATATTCACTGAAAGAATGTAAATTGTAAGCATTTTCTGTGGGAAAATATTTCAAAATAATGGGTAAAAAGCTAGACTAAAAGCTTAGACCAGAACACATGGTTTTTAGTTTTATCTATGATTCATATTACTTATGTGATGCTGGGCAAGTGACTTAACCTCAAAGTATCCTATCTTGGTAACTCTTTAAGTCTGTAAGTTGCAATGAAGGGACTAGCATCTATTTTCTTAACTAAGAGTTTTCTCTAAATAAATCAGAGGTTTAAAAAAATCAGTTTCAGACTATTTTATAATCCTAAGAAATTTGAAAACTCAAATATGAATACATGTTTGAAATATGCATGTTAAATTTAAAAGGTCTTTGCAAGGATCTTATTAATGTACTCCTTGTGGCAACACACACGTAGAGAGAGGCTTTGATAATCCAAGAGAGCTGATAATCCAAGTAAAAGAGAATAGGCTCAGTATTGAAGGAAAACAGTTGTTGGTGATTTTTTGTCATGTTACCTGAAAGACAAAATATCACAAATAAAAACAAACAACAACAACAACAAAAAAAAAACATAGTTGGAAATTTTGAGTGACATTCTATGAAAAAATGTGTCAGTTAGATAAAACTAAAATATTATTTTAAAATATTATATTAAAGTATTTACTTTTGAGATGCTTTAAACTTGGATTCTACAAGTACTTCTGAGATAAATCACAGAAGTTCCAAGAATTTAAACTTGCAAAAGAATCATCCTTGCAAATCCTTGCCAGTGACTAAAAATAACTAGGTTCCACAGAGCTTAGAAATATTCAATTAAAAGAAGATGAAGGAGCTGCAGCTGGAAGTGGGCCCTATAAGGTTGGAGTTCAAGTAGAAAAACCAGGCCCCCAGAAGCATTGTGAACCACCTCTAGAAAAAGAAGCCCCAAAACATAAGATATAGGCGTTAATATTCTGAATTTATTTGCTCAATTTGTAACATTACAAACTTTATTCTTAGTAGAAGTAAGTTAAATAAATGGTAAAGTCATGTCATAATGAAATTCACTGCCCTGTGGTTAATCTTCTCAACAGACTAGAATCTAGGAGGTATCTTTCTAACAAGTGTTCTGATGTTCTCCTCTAATCCCCTGTAACATCTTCGACAAATACTGAAAGGGGCTAGGTTAAACTTGTGTCCTAATTGTGCTCTAATTGTCTTCTGTGTACTTAATTGTAAATTCCTACTTTTTTTAAAAATCCAAAAATCTTTAGGTTTGAATATCCCCAAATAAAATCCATATATGAATTTTTTTTTCTTTTTTTCTGTCATTTTGGATTATTTAGAGCTAACTTTGTTGATAGGTACAATTCTCTAAAAGTTCTGTTAATCTTTTCACCACTGAATTACTACTCCATCATATCCTATTCTATCTAGCTCTCAGATAACTAATTTTTATTTTATTATTTTTCCCCCCTGAGGCTGGGGTTAAGTGACTTGCCCAGGGTCACACAGCTAGGAAGTGTTAAGTGTCTGAGACCAGATTTGAACTCTGGTCCTCCTGAATTCAAGGCTGGTGCTCTCCACTGTGCCACCTAGCTGCCCCTGATAACTAATTTTTAAAATGAATTTCAAATTAGCTACTGGATCCATGTTACATGTTTCCTTGATTTTAATCAGAGTAGCTTATAGACTAACTGAAGAAATCAGATTTCATTTATTTTATTTCCCTATTTCTTTGAGACAATCCTGGTCAGTGGTTTCACAATTACAATTTATATTCCATTCTCTCTGTGTTTTTAAATATCGGTTTGATTCTGTCTTTTAAAAATTGATTTTATCTTCTTTCTGACTTTCATGATTTTTGTCTCTGAGCTTAGTTCAAAAATTAATCTGTTCTGTCATGAATTACCTTTAAAAATCCAGTTCTCTTGTTATGTTTCTATTCTTGTGTAAGGAAATCTGTTATCCTTGGATGCATATGGTCTAGGATCTTCATCCACAAATATATTCTTCAAGAATATTTGATTTGTAATCCAAAGAAGTCTAGTCCAATGTCTCTGATCTTGGAGATGGACTCAAAAAGGAAGATTTCTTGGTCACAAAACAGAAGGAAGGCGTTGTTGCTAACCCCTGATTCTCAACTAGCAGTCTGTCATGTTGTTCCCATCGTCATGATGCCATTCTCTAAGCTATGGCATTGTTTTTCCCACTTCCCCACTTCCTTTCTTCTCTTTCCCAAACCTATATCAAGGTCAGTAATCACTAACTCTTAGTCTTTGATTATTGAGAAAGTCCATTGACCCAATTTATTGCTTACTTGCTAGCCCAATAAATCAGACATAGATTTACTTCTCTCAGTTTACCTTTACTTTTCGAATGTAACAGTTTCAGCTACATTGAGTATATAAATTAGTCTTTATGTCTTCCTGTGCTTTGCTCGTATAAAATAAATATCTTACACACACAAAAAAAAACATAGAATGTAGCAGTAGATTGAAATTATAAAAGAATCAGTTAAATGTGTAATTAGTAAGCTAAAAATTTCTTACATTATATATCTTCCCTCAAAATGGGGGGGATCTTATTTATATAAGAAAAGTAATTGTAAATAAATTAAATTTTCATTTAAATATCAATTTAGACTTGAAACAAAAATCGAAATTTAAAGAATCATCAGACAGAAATCAAGAACGCTTTGATAAAAGAGACCAGAAACAGGTATGAAAGTATATTGAAATTTCTGATATTTCATTTTAGTAAATTACCTTTTATGCTACTTTTAATGTAAGTGTTTTTAGGAACTTGGTGTATTTTCAAATGAATTTTTGTCTTAATTATGGAGTTGAAATTTTCTTTGGAGGTAGCAGGACTAACAGCAAAACTTCAACCCTTGTTAGGTAATAAAAGTAGAGAAGAGTCCCTTGATAATGTTGGCCTTTTTATACATTTCTAACATACTAACTTACTTACTTGATTACATGATTATTTTCCCTTTAGTAGCCAAAATAACGTGTTAAAAGAATTGCCATAGATCTGCATTCATGTGAAAAAGTCTGAATTCTTTCTTACAGACAGGTTAAAATTTATTTACCAATGGGAAAATATCTAGAAATGTATATACTTTTAGAAAATATCAATGTATATACATGTTAGTGTGGCATTAAAACATTCCGTGATAATAAAGTCTTAGTATTAATGAACGTTAATCTAATTTATCTTTATCCTAAATAATCTTCTCTGCAGTATCCCCCAAAACTAGTTAAAAACCTTTTGTGACTGAAAAATTACTACCCGGGTAAACTTTATATTTGAATGGCTCCAATTGTTAGGGATGTTTTCTAGTGTTGAGCTACAATTTACTTTTCTGTGATTTCCAACCTGGGGTAATGGTTCTGACTTAACTCCGAATTGAACAAATCAAGCTCTTCTCCAATATTCTAAGTCTCTAATTAGTTAATGACTATTATCCTGAATTCTTTTGAATGGTCTTTCTTATAAACTTGCTTAGAAGTCCTACTTGTGATATGAATCATAGATGACTTCTAAGGTCTCTTTTAGTTGTTCTCAATTGCACATTTCTATTGTCCTATCTAAGAATAATAAAACAGATGTGATTTTAGCAAGACCTGTGGTGTCTCAGTAAGTATACTGTCCAATTTTTTGCCCTTTTGGAAGTCATATCATATTTCTTGTTTTATTATCAAAACATATGCATGGATTATTTTATAAAAGCTTATGTTCCAATTTTATTCATGATAGCTTTATATTTTCCAGATGCTTAGCCTTAAAAAAATATCTCCTTTGCTTTGTGCAACCCAGTAATTGCTATGCATACTGCTGAATCTTTCCTTAAATTAAATAAGTTATTATTTAACATTTCCTACTTTCACAACCAATCCAGTTTAGTTTGTTACTTTATACCCTATTGAAATAACTTTTTTGCCAAAAGTTATTTCAATAGGGTATAAGGTAACCTGCAACAGGTAATCTTCTAGACTGATTTCAAAATGTTTTCTTAAAAAATTTCAAAATATTATTATACTGTGATGACAAATGATGGTGAGTCCTCATATTATCTCTTTTGTAGAAAATAATTTGTTCCTATTACAGGTCCTCTGCAACAGTCCTCTGCAAACGTCCAAGATTACCTTCCCTGAAAAATCTTTTATTTCTTCTTCCTGTCCTCTCTCCTGGAAGGTTTTCCTCCTTCCTTTCTGAAATTTAAAATTTGATGCTATTATTAACCCCTAATTATTACCGCTTTTGTGAAGACTTTCCTGAATAAGCACAACTAATTTTGCCATTTCCCTTTGTATTGACCTCAGCAGTAATGTATACAATTTGAACAGAAAAAGAATAGCTGTACCCAAATTGTATACACTGGGGCAAAACTGTTTTTCATGAGAATTCTTGTGAGAAAGACCTATAAGTATTTATTGTGCCTTAAGTTTAATGCGATATAGCTTCCACTGTCAAGTGGAAATTAAGACATCACTACACACCTCTCAGATTGCCTAAGATGACAGGAAAAGATAATAATGAATGCTGGAGAGGATGTGGGAAAATTGGGACGCTGGTGCATTGTTGGGGGAATTGTGAGGGCAATTTGGAACTATGCCCAAAGGGTTATCAAACAGTGCATACCCTTTGAAGAAGTTGCAAAGATTTGGGGGACTTTTTAATGTGTTAGTTGTCAGGAAACTGACTTAAATTTTAGGAACTTGAGAGTAAAGTAAGATGGTTTCCATATCTTCGGGCAAAAGAGGGCCAAAAATCTGGGTCACAGCACAATCTCTTTTGCAACTGTGATAAGCCCAGTTGAAGCCCAGTCGGAAATAACCAAAGGCAGAAGAATAAAATATGAAAATAAGAAAGGGGCAATGAGTATGCTTATGATTATGCTTATAAATGTATATAAAATGGAGGAAGGAGACAGTTTTTACCTGGTACCACATGAGAGATTAAAAAAAAAAAATTGTGAGCAAAAAAGTGTTTGAAGGCCATCAAGTGCATTAAAGACATAAAATATGAGAACAAGAAATTAAAGAGAAAAAAAAATTAACAGCATGGGGGAGTTGTAGACAAGGTGATCATAGTTGATGTATTGAATACTCAACTAACAACAATGAATGAGATAGTGCAATAGATGTGGATGTGGATGAGGGGTTAAGTTAAAATTTTCTGTTTCTATGATGATTGCAGAAATGCCACCAGTGAGTTTATATGAAACTTAATCCCTCTCTTATACTTTTTTTGCTTTTTTAAAAAACCTCTTTTTTTGTTTGTGTTTTTTTTTATTTGTATGTATTTTTGTGTATAGATTTATATATATATATATATGTAGATATAGATTTGTACACATATATATTATACATATGTGTATATATTTTGTGTACATATTTGCGTATGTATGTTATATGTACATATGCAAATTTCAGACATATATAAATATAGATGAATAGATGGATAGATAGATTAAACCCAGATCAAATTGCACCGGGCAAGGCTTTGTCCTTGTTCAGTCCTTTTCATCATGTCTGATTCTTCAAGAGCACATTTAGTGTTATCAAAGGGACAGAAGTGGATTGACATTTGCTTCTTAGTAAGAAATTGAGGCAAACAGTATCTAAAGAATTTCTTAAGACCATTTAGCTAATGTCTGAGACTAGAATTTAATTCATGAAGATGAATCTTTCTGATTCAGGCCATTATCAAATAATTCTAAGGGGCATTATAAACAAATGTTCTTCTTCCATATTGTTAGCATGTGAAAATAGTATTATATATAGATAGATAGATAGATAGATAGATAGATAGATATATGTATATAGATATAGATATAGATATAGATATAGATATAGATATCATGTCTTATAACCCTGACGATCACAAAGATAATATCCTAAGGTCAAATTTTATCATTATTTACAAGTTAGCCATTTCTGTATGAAAAAGTATATTTCAGCCTGTAGCTCTGTTTACCAGAGTTATCCCCTCTAAAGAAAAAAACATCAAAGAGTAAAATGTAGGTTGTTCTTTTGAAGAAAATGTTATAAAAACATTTTATTTCCCAATAGAATCCTCATTTCTCTCTTAAGTGGAAATTCTTCACAATTTACAAGCACAAAATATTTAGGAGTTCTTTCATCAGTGGGCTTGCTAACTATTTTGTTTATGTTTTCATTTAATCAGTGTTGTCCTAAAAGTGTCCTGGAAAGATCTGTAGGAGGTGTACTTGTATCCACAAATCAAAATATGAAAGACAGTATTTCTTTGGGACAACATGAAGGTAATATAATATTATGTAGATAGTAGAGTTTTATGGAGTTTCTATTAAAAACAAAAAAAGCAAAATGGTATCTGGGAGGTGGAGAAATAGGGGCTGCAACATGGGGGCTGGAATAGTCTATCACATTTGTAGAAGATAGGAAATTGCATGAAGAACTAGTCTTCTCTCAGGACATATAAGCATTATCACTGAAGGCATGCCTGAGCAGGAAAAAAAAAAAGAGAGATACTGGAAGAAGAGAAGAGTTCAAAGGACAAACAGAGAACAGAAATAAATATGTATGTTGTGGAGTGACTGATTGGCCTGAGGAATTGTCTCTGTTAATATGCATTGGTTAGTTATACAGGTGAATCCTAATATGATGTGAGACCATCTCCCATAATTCTTTTTGATATAGAGATTAGACTTTTAATTTCATTGAAAAAGTCTCAGACAATTGTCTAGAGCACTGAGAGTTTAAGTGCTTTGTTCAGTCACACAATCAGTGTGATTCAGAGGTGAGACTCATTGATCTCTCTCAGCCCCAGACTCTTGAGATCTATGGTTGAGTTATGCCTTTGTGTCTTAATAGATAAAATGTAACCTGAATGTGTTATAAAACTTCATTTGTAAAAACTTAAAAGAGCTGCTGATTAAAGATTAGATTATTCTGTTTCTGTTCAGATCCCTGTACTGTAGGCTGATGACAGTAAATGGTAAGAAAAGTGAGTAAATGTGAGAAAAGCATAGGCAGCAGGAAGTGAGAAACATAGGTGGTAGAACCAGGAAGAGAAAGCAAGCAAAGACTCCCTTAAATACAAAAAAATGAAGAGCTCCAGAGGGACTGGGAGTTCTTTGTTGGCCCACATTGCTAACCCTTAGAGACCAGTAATAGAGTTTCAGAATGTTAAAAGGAGGTGACCATCTCATTCAAATCTATTCCACATTTTATTCTTAGAGATAAGGAAAGTAAATCTAAAGTCATGTGATAATAAAATTCACTACCTTGTGGTTAATGCTCTCAGCAGCCTAGAATCTAGGAAATAGCTTTTGAATAGGTATCTTTCAATTTCCTCCTCTCACATTGTTTTCTGTGTGTAATTAACTGTAATTTCCTATTTCTTCTTCTTTGAGTTTCAAATCAGAAAACCTGTGTGCTTTATACTCAAACAGAAAATCCCTATAGGAAGTATTTTCCTTTTTTCTGTTATTTTCAGTTATTTTTATGCTCGCTTCCACAAAAGTTAAACACAATGAATTTAACTTTCCCCATGTATTAAATTACCTGGTTAAGTGAAGCTTGCCAGTAAATGTTTCCATGGCATTGATTTGAATGAGATGGAATTACAAGCAATGTTATTTTTTTTTAATCTTATCATTGAATAATTCATGAATTCCAAAACTGATTCTTGTTCTGGATTAAATGTTTATGAAGATTTTGTTTCAGCCAAATATACAATTTTACCATTGAATTTCTCTCAATGGTTTCCTAGACTATTTAGCTATCATATAACTAATTTTCAAAATGAATTTCAAGTTAACTGCTAGAGTATTGACCTCATTTTGGTTACATATTTTCTTGATTTAATCTGAATAAAATAGTTACTGAAAGAAGCAATTCTCATTTACTTTCTCAATTTCTTTGAGACTGTCTTGGCTAGTGGTTTTGCTATTAAGATTTATGATTTTTTTTCTTTCTTCCTTTTTTTTTGGTTTTGTTTTTCTTTGGTTTTTTTTTCTGTGTTTTGAAATAATAAGATGGAAACTTTTAAAAAATTGTTTTTATCCTCTCTCTTCCTAAGCCAATTGGGAATTCTCTGGAAATATATCCCAGGTTCAAAAATCAGAGGTTGACATTCGATTTCAGAATGCTGAATAGTTTGAATTCAGATATATATTTTAAGTTTCATCGGTATATTCAAAAATCTTTCCCTAACTATCTTACTAAGACATTCCTTGCAACCACATTTGCAGATAGTATTTATTAGGTAACATACATAATTAGAGCTGATGATCAAGAATCAGAGTAGGCTGTATAGTGAAGTCAAAGAGTTTTTGTGAGCCTTTTGTCATGTTATCTGAAAGATCAAATGCAACACATAAGCAAAATTAAATTAAAAGTATAGGTGGTGATTTGAGTAACATGCTAGGAAAAAAATAATATATGACATAGGTAAAACTAATGTTCGATTTATCGCAAATATTTTCCTTTCAGATACTTCTTCCTGGGACTCAACAAGTCCTGGTGACAAAAATAAAAATCAACAAAGTTTGAAGGTGGAGAGCAGCAAACATGCTCGCAAATCCCCTTCAAAGTCAAGTCACAATCACGGAGAAACCACAAAGACAACAAATGCTTTGTTCAAAAACGAGAAAGACACTGGAAGTGGGTCTGACCCAAGCTACAAATTTCCAGCAAAAAAGCCAGGGTCTGAGAAGCCGTGTGAACCACCTGTAAGACAGGAGAAAGAAAAACAACCTCTAGAAGGTAGTTATTTAAGATTCTGAATTTTCTCTAAGTATGTTATTTGGTCAAATTGTTCCATTCCACATTTTGTTGGTAGAGGTAAGCAAAGTAAATGTAAAGCCAAGTGATAATCAAGTTCCCTGACTTGTGCTGAATGCTCTCAGCAGCCTAGAATGTAGGTAGTGTCTTTAGAATAGGTATCTTTCAATTTCCTCCTCTCACATTGTCTTCTGTGATTAATTAATTGTAATTTCCACTTTCTTCTTTTTTGTTTTCAGAGTTTCCTATCTTAAAACCTGAATGCATTTTATACACATAGAGAATCCATGGATAGAGGATTTTCCTTTTATCGGTTCTTTTCAGTTATTTATATGTTCACTTCCTCGAAAAGTTAAATAGAATCAATTTAATTTTCCCCACTATTAAAGTACCTGGTTAACTGACGCTTCGCGGTAATTGTTTCCATGACATAGATTTGAATGAGATGGAATTACCATACTGACCAGTGTTGTTTTTTTAATGTTATCATTGGATAATTCATGAATGCCATAACTGAATCATAATCTCCTTTATGAAGATTTTGTTTCAACCAAACATAAAACTTTACTGCTGAATTTCTCTCCATGTTTTCCTATTCTATATAGCTCTCAGCAAACTTAATTTTCAAAGTGAATTTCAAATTAACTGCTAGAGTATCCATGTTATCTTGTATTTATGTTACATATGATCTTGATTTAATCAGAATAAAATATTCTATTTAACTCAAATATTTTCCTTTCAGATACTTCTTCCTGGGACTCAACAAGTCCTGGTGACAAAAATAAAAATCAACAAAGTTTGAAGGTGGAGAGCAGCAAACATGCTCGCAAATCCCCTTCAAAGTCAAGTCACAATCACGGAGAAACCACAAAGACAACAAATGCTTTGTTCAAAAACGAGAAAGACACTGGAAGTGGGTCTGACCCAAGCTACAAATTTCCAGCAAAAAAGCCAGGGTCTGAGAAGCCGTGTGAACCACCTGTAAGACAGGAGAAAGAAAAACAACCTCTAGAAGGTAGTTATTTAAGATTCTGAATTTTCTCTAAGTATGTTATTTGGTCAAATTGTTCCATTCCACATTTTGTTGGTAGAGGTAAGCAAAGTAAATGTAAAGCCAAGTGATAATCAAGTTCCCTGACTTGTGCTGAATGCTCTCAGCAGCCTAGAATGTAGGTAGTGTCTTTAGAATAGGTATCTTTCAATTTCCTCCTCTCACATTGTCTTCTGTGATTAATTAATTGTAATTTCCACTTTCTTCTTTTTTGTTTTCAGAGTTTCCTATCTTAAAACCTGAATGCATTTTATACACATAGAGAATCCATGGATAGAGGATTTTCCTTTTATCGGTTCTTTTCAGTTATTTATATGTTCACTTCCTCGAAAAGTTAAATAGAATCAATTTAATTTTCCCCACTATTAAAGTACCTGGTTAACTGACGCTTCGCGGTAATTGTTTCCATGACATAGATTTGAATGAGATGGAATTACCATACTGACCAGTGTTGTTTTTTTAATGTTATCATTGGATAATTCATGAATGCCATAACTGAATCATAATCTCCTTTATGAAGATTTTGTTTCAACCAAACATAAAACTTTACTGCTGAATTTCTCTCCATGTTTTCCTATTCTATATAGCTCTCAGCAAACTTAATTTTCAAAGTGAATTTCAAATTAACTGCTAGAGTATCCATGTTATCTTGTATTTATGTTACATATGATCTTGATTTAATCAGAATAAAATATTCTATTTAACTCAAATATTTTCCTTTCAGATACTTCTTCCTGGGACTCAACAAGTCCTGGTGACAAAAATAAAAATCAACAAAGTTTGAAGGTGGAGAGCAGCAAACATGCTCGCAAATCCCCTTCAAAGTCAAGTCACAATCACGGAGAAACCACAAAGACAACAAATGCTTTGTTCAAAAACGAGAAAGACACTGGAAGTGGGTCTGACCCAAGCTACAAATTTCCAGCAAAAAAGCCAGGGTCTGAGAAGCCGTGTGAACCACCTGTAAGACAGGAGAAAGAAAAACAACCTCTAGAAGGTAGTTATTTAAGATTCTGAATTTTCTCTAAGTATGTTATTTGGTCAAATTGTTCCATTCCACATTTTGTTGGTAGAGGTAAGCAAAGTAAATGTAAAGCCAAGTGATAATCAAGTTCCCTGACTTGTGCTGAATGCTCTCAGCAGCCTAGAATGTAGGTAGTGTCTTTAGAATAGGTATCTTTCAATTTCCTCCTCTCACATTGTCTTCTGTGATTAATTAATTGTAATTTCCACTTTCTTCTTTTTTGTTTTCAGAGTTTCCTATCTTAAAACCTGAATGCATTTTATACACATAGAGAATCCATGGATAGAGGATTTTCCTTTTATCGGTTCTTTTCAGTTATTTATATGTTCACTTCCTCGAAAAGTTAAATAGAATCAATTTAATTTTCCCCACTATTAAAGTACCTGGTTAACTGACGCTTCGCGGTAATTGTTTCCATGACATAGATTTGAATGAGATGGAATTACCATACTGACCAGTGTTGTTTTTTTAATGTTATCATTGGATAATTCATGAATGCCATAACTGAATCATAATCTCCTTTATGAAGATTTTGTTTCAACCAAACATAAAACTTTACTGCTGAATTTCTCTCCATGTTTTCCTATTCTATATAGCTCTCAGCAAACTTAATTTTCAAAGTGAATTTCAAATTAACTGCTAGAGTATCCATGTTATCTTGTATTTATGTTACATATGATCTTGATTTAATCAGAATAAAATATTCTATTTAACTCAAATATTTTCCTTTCAGATACTTCTTCCTGGGACTCAACAAGTCCTGGTGACAAAAATAAAAATCAACAAAGTTTGAAGGTGGAGAGCAGCAAACATGCTCGCAAATCCCCTTCAAAGTCAAGTCACAATCACGGAGAAACCACAAAGACAACAAATGCTTTGTTCAAAAACGAGAAAGACACTGGAAGTGGGTCTGACCCAAGCTACAAATTTCCAGCAAAAAAGCCAGGGTCTGAGAAGCCGTGTGAACCACCTGTAAGACAGGAGAAAGAAAAACAACCTCTAGAAGGTAGTTATTTAAGATTCTGAATTTTCTCTAAGTATGTTATTTGGTCAAATTGTTCCATTCCACATTTTGTTGGTAGAGGTAAGCAAAGTAAATGTAAAGCCAAGTGATAATCAAGTTCCCTGACTTGTGCTGAATGCTCTCAGCAGCCTAGAATGTAGGTAGTGTCTTTAGAATAGGTATCTTTCAATTTCCTCCTCTCACATTGTCTTCTGTGATTAATTAATTGTAATTTCCACTTTCTTCTTTTTTGTTTTCAGAGTTTCCTATCTTAAAACCTGAATGCATTTTATACACATAGAGAATCCATGGATAGAGGATTTTCCTTTTATCGGTTCTTTTCAGTTATTTATATGTTCACTTCCTCGAAAAGTTAAATAGAATCAATTTAATTTTCCCCACTATTAAAGTACCTGGTTAACTGACGCTTCGCGGTAATTGTTTCCATGACATAGATTTGAATGAGATGGAATTACCATACTGACCAGTGTTGTTTTTTTAATGTTATCATTGGATAATTCATGAATGCCATAACTGAATCATAATCTCCTTTATGAAGATTTTGTTTCAACCAAACATAAAACTTTACTGCTGAATTTCTCTCCATGTTTTCCTATTCTATATAGCTCTCAGCAAACTTAATTTTCAAAGTGAATTTCAAATTAACTGCTAGAGTATCCATGTTATCTTGTATTTATGTTACATATGATCTTGATTTAATCAGAATAAAATATTCTATTTAACTCAAATATTTTCCTTTCAGATACTTCTTCCTGGGACTCAACAAGTCCTGGTGACAAAAATAAAAATCAACAAAGTTTGAAGGTGGAGAGCAGCAAACATGCTCGCAAATCCCCTTCAAAGTCAAGTCACAATCACGGAGAAACCACAAAGACAACAAATGCTTTGTTCAAAAACGAGAAAGACACTGGAAGTGGGTCTGACCCAAGCTACAAATTTCCAGCAAAAAAGCCAGGGTCTGAGAAGCCGTGTGAACCACCTGTAAGACAGGAGAAAGAAAAACAACCTCTAGAAGGTAGTTATTTAAGATTCTGAATTTTCTCTAAGTATGTTATTTGGTCAAATTGTTCCATTCCACATTTTGTTGGTAGAGGTAAGCAAAGTAAATGTAAAGCCAAGTGATAATCAAGTTCCCTGACTTGTGCTGAATGCTCTCAGCAGCCTAGAATGTAGGTAGTGTCTTTAGAATAGGTATCTTTCAATTTCCTCCTCTCACATTGTCTTCTGTGATTAATTAATTGTAATTTCCACTTTCTTCTTTTTTGTTTTCAGAGTTTCCTATCTTAAAACCTGAATGCATTTTATACACATAGAGAATCCATGGATAGAGGATTTTCCTTTTATCGGTTCTTTTCAGTTATTTATATGTTCACTTCCTCGAAAAGTTAAATAGAATCAATTTAATTTTCCCCACTATTAAAGTACCTGGTTAACTGACGCTTCGCGGTAATTGTTTCCATGACATAGATTTGAATGAGATGGAATTACCATACTGACCAGTGTTGTTTTTTTAATGTTATCATTGGATAATTCATGAATGCCATAACTGAATCATAATCTCCTTTATGAAGATTTTGTTTCAACCAAACATAAAACTTTACTGCTGAATTTCTCTCCATGTTTTCCTATTCTATATAGCTCTCAGCAAACTTAATTTTCAAAGTGAATTTCAAATTAACTGCTAGAGTATCCATGTTATCTTGTATTTATGTTACATATGATCTTGATTTAATCAGAATAAAATATTCTATTTAACTCAAATATTTTCTTTTCAGATATTCCGTCATGGGATTCTCCAAATATTTCTAAGATAAATGACAGTCACAAAAGTTCCAGGCATTCGAAGTTGGAGAGGAAACATGATTGCAATGCTGCTTATGTTGCAAAAAATATAATAAAAGCTGACTCAAAAGTTGCTATAAATGGAATTAAGGAAGATAGATCATTTGGCACAGAAATGACATTTAGTCAGCACAGAAACATCCCAAGTTTGCTCCAATCATGTGGTCCAGGAAGTCATGTTCAGCTTACTCTGTCTGATAATATGAAATCAATTAACCAAGACAAAAAAGCTGAACTTATTAAACCAAGAAAATGCAAGAAGAAAACAAAACATCTAGAAACCTCATCTCAGAGCAGTCTTGACAATGACTACCACTCTACATATGAGGTAAGTTTTGAGATGCACTCCCATAGGGACAAAATCTCCAAAATGCGCCTGCATAAAGATTGGAGGCAAGATACACAAAGACTGACAAATGAGTTAAGAATGTTGCAAGCAGAATCTCTGACTTTCGAGAAAGAATAAAATATCACCACAAAAAGAGGTAGCTTCTGACACTCTATATCTATTTTTCCTCTAAATCAATCATCCTGTGGAACTGATTTTTCACATGATGAAAATGCTTTGGTTAAATGCTTGCTATTTGTACAAAGTATATTGAAGGTTGCATTAAGGAAAATATGCAGAAAGCCTTTTTATAGTGTTTTCTATTTTGGTCATCTAAATTATTCCCATCAATTTCCCAAGTATTTGACATGTTGACAAGAAACTTTCTAAATCAAACACACAAATTGGACTAGGTAGCCAAAAGAACAAGGATAAGCTTAAAGATAATTAAGACACAGATCCAAAACAAACCTGAGCTCAAGATCCTTTTTTATGCAAATCCTTGAAATATTTGATATTTGAAAGAATTTTGCTTTCTATGGACATTTTTATTTTCTTAGCCAAATGTAAGGTGGTGTGATTTAAAATACTAAAAACATAAGCCAACTTTGGAAAAATTCTAATGCATCTGATTAAACTAATATTTTATGGTGATCTGTTAGTCCATCTTTAGTGATTTTACTAAAATCATTCCATTTCTGTATTTCAAAAGAAAATGAAACACAATTTTGTGAATCATTTAACATTTTTCAAAAGGGCATTAATACAGTATTTTCTGTTCCACAAATAATAAATTATAGAATTGAGACTTAAACTTACATCTTCTGAGTAAGTTTAAAGCTCCTCCTCTTGTGTTTAGTTATTTTTTTCAAAATATATTTTCATTTGCTATAGATGTCATGTTAGCACTTAGAAATAATATAAAATGGGAGAAATGATCGAAAAACAATGGCAAAATGCTGACTTGTGATATGTTTGCATAAGCGATTGACTTTAGACGCTATCAAACTAAGATGATTCATTCATTGAATCTTATTTTTTTTTGTTGTTGTTGTTGGAAGGAGCATTGACAGTAATAGAATCAAACCCCCTTATCTTGTGAATGAGGAAAGGTTAGCCTCAGGGAAGTTAGGTTACATGGCGTTGGTTCATCTGTACCTTCACCAGTCTTCTAATTATCCTTTCACAATAACTGATGACATAAGAGAAAATAGTAAAGAGAGAGAGCCAAAACCCTTCAGTTAAGACTGATTCAACTGCTGCTTGTAACACTTCAATGTTACCATAAAGTACTAAATAATGCAACTTCATTCTAAATCAAATGTGGGGACCTTCACCCAGTATGCTGGATTCTGTTACTAGTTTATTAACATGATTTTGACCAAGTTAGTAATGTATCTATCCTTCAGGTTTCTCAT
The DNA here is from genome assembly GCF_048593235.1 of Sminthopsis crassicaudata. Lineage (NCBI taxonomy): Eukaryota > Metazoa > Chordata > Mammalia > Dasyuromorphia > Dasyuridae > Sminthopsis > Sminthopsis crassicaudata. The sequence goes on along the minus strand of NC_133621.1, from coordinate 272,102,569 downwards.
ATATAAAATGGTAGCATTAGATTAAGATATTTTTCCTATTTTTTTTTTCTTTGCTAAAAACATTGTGCTTCTGTAAACTTCTGTAAACAGGGAATAATGGCATCGATTTTCCATCACATAGTAGTCATGGTGCCTAAATCTCATTCTACTTCAATTTCCTGTGTTGTTAATCCAATATTTCAGTGATTAACTTCAAGGGGGTTTTTTCCTTTTGTTTTTGTTTTACTTTTTGAACTTGACAGTAAGGAATGAGAAATGCGAAATGGGATGGGGTACCATCATATGGTGGGAAATAAGCTTGATCTATCTGGTCAGTGTGAGGAAATGGTGGGAAAGCCCAGAAATAGTCAGATGTTGTATCTCTTTGTTCCTATCTGCTTATTAAAGGAGAGAAATGAGAGAACAATATGAAAATATGATGACAAACAAAATGAGATAGTAATTGAGCTATCATTTTGAAACTTCAGTAAATTTTTCTGCTTTCATACAAAATTTATAAAAGTATGACCATTTTTGTACCCAGAAAATAAAATGAAGGTAATATATATTGAGGATAATGTGTATTTCAAAATAAAAGTAAAAAAATGAAAGGCAGCCTGATATATTTGATAGTGAGCTAAGAAGATTAGTTCAAGTCCCACCTCTGACATAGATAGGCAAGTCATTTAACATGTCAATGGTCTAAACATTGGTAGAATTGATAGAAGGAATTTTCTTGTCAGATGGCTCCTTGTACTAGTTAAATCACAAGTTTAGTACTTGTACCTAAGTAAGCATATAAATACATGTGTATAAAAGTGTGTGTATGTGTATATGCACACATTTACACACAGACAACACACATCAATAAAGTGACAATGATGCTAAGCTTTCCTTTTAGGTGGAAGAGGAAAAGCAAAAGCATCAAATCAATGGAATGGAAACAGTGGAGGACAAAGATGTTGATAAATTAACAGAAAATAGAACAGTTGATAAAGTTAATGATCAATTTGCTATGGAGAGCCATCAGTATGGTAAAGATGAGGAAAATAAAATTCCTGGGAAAAAAATTCCAATAATGCATATTTCTCCCAAGAAAAATTTAGCACCTGTGCAGCATGTGTCAAAGGGGTAAGTTTGTCAAAATATTTAACTGGAGTTTTTTTTTTCCAATATTAACATTTATGGTAAGTTCAGTTTGCTCTAAAATTCTAGATTCAGATCCATTCTACATCTCCTTGTTTTTTGCTAAGAAATTAAGGTCCCATGAATGTATGTTTTTCTATTGCTGTAAGTATGGTCTTTTATTTTGGAACTGTTACATCAGTGCCTATTGAAAGAAAGGTAGCATATGGGAAAAAAAAATAACATAAGATATGGATTTCAAGGAGCAAAGCAAGATCGTTTGCAAAAGTTTGCAAATGTATAAAAAGTGCCAATGAGATAAGAGAATAGGCTTACCGCTACTCCAAAAGTTAGATGAGTTCTCTTAGTCATTAGAAAGTTTCCCATCAGTAGAAATGTTCAAGAGTGAATCAGTTTAAGTGCTTATCATGAGCCAATCATAAGGATACCCCCCCAAAAAGTCAGCCAACCTAGATTCTAAAGAAATTTAATTAAAATTCTTTTAATTGCAGACCTACAAAATCATTGAAAAGATCTAGTCACCAACCCACCACTTTGTAAAATGGGCCTGAGGAAAGGAAGGTTGATGGCCTTTCCAGATGTCAGAATAAAAAAGGGGAATTAACAGAGAAGTGCTTACATAGTCATTGTTTTATAAGGCCTAATAGTGCTCATATGGCTTCTGGACAGGCTGAGGAAGAGCAAAAAGCAGAAAACAGCTACTTGCTGCCCCATCTAAAAAAACTCTTTAAGACCATAAGATAACAGATGAGCCATGCAGGAATATGGTAAAGAGGGTTCACAATTCATGTTGGGACTGTACTTGCAAGAGACCACCTCGAAAATTCCAATTCATAAGAGTTGGAATGTGGAAGTGATCTGGCTTGACATTTAGAAAATAGAAAATGCTTTAAAAACAAGCCTGGATTTACTTTTATTAACTTAAAAATTAATTTAACAGCCTTAAAAAACTTATCCTGAAATAATTAACTCCAAAACCAAAAATTAGATAAATTCAGGAAGACAATATATATACTATTTTTGAGAGACACTGAAAAGGGCATCTCTTCCCGCTTCAGTGCCAGTAACTCATATGAACTCAGTTGTATGCATATATATTGCTACTTCAATTAGTGTAAAGAAACCAATTACACTTATTTGTAAGTTACGTAGCCTTACAAGCTTTACATAGACTTAAAGCCAGAGACAATTGGGAGAAAGCTTGCTTTTTTAAAATGTGTCATCATTTACTTTCATATCAGCCTCTTTCTGCAAGATCTCTCTCCTCGCCCTTCTAGTGAAAGATCCCTAATGACTACATCAATATCGCATGCAATGTTCCATATTGAGTAGTCCTCCACCCTGCAAAAATAGGAGATGGTACCGTCACATCTGGACCAAGTTTGGATATCATAATTTCATAGTATTCAGTTACAGTTATTTTATTGTCCTTAATAATTTGTATTGTTGTTCTGGTTGTCATTATTTCATTTTGCATTAATTCATATAAATATTCTCATCCTCCTATAAAATTATTCCTAGCCATATGCAATGATGTTCCATTATGTCAACAAACCACAATTTGTTTAGCCATTCTTCAGCCGATGAGCAGCTACTCTATTCCTCCTTATTTGCTATTACAAAAAGTTGTTGCTGTGAATATTTTGGTTTTTAAAACTTTTCTTGCCATTGGGGTATATGTTTAGCAGTTGGAGAGAGAAATAATGCTAAAGCACCAGAGAAATTACTATTCTTTGGGAAAGTTTGCTGAAAAGGGAATCAAAAGAGGGTAAGTTACAAGCGAACATTCTATTTTAATTCTATGAAATCTGTGAATAAAATTAGATGCTGGAACAAATTGATAATAAGAATGATTACAAAATGTGTTTTTTCCTATTAAAGTCCTTCTTTGATACCTTATCAG